>NC_035434.2:82962786-83318111 GCF_002127325.2 Helianthus annuus | reverse complement strand
TTAAATGTGTGATTTCTGATGACAAACAAGTAATTATAGCGCTTTGTGATCAAACCGTATAAAATTTCCAAGAAAAGATCATACATACCGAGCACAGGATTGATTTGAGAAGGGAAGCACAGTCTTGGCGGGATACATTCATTAATTCAAACCGTTTTCGTATATCCGAATCTTGGGCCGAATTGCAGCATGAAGACTGATTATAAGAACAGAAAGCCAGGGGAGTCTTGGGTGTAAATGGTGCTCCTAGTTCACAAGATTAAGGATGATCATAATGACGAAAACCAACAAAATATATTTGAATAATTAGGGTCATGTAAAACTTACTTGAATCTGTGCAGAGAGGAAGTGAAAGTGTTGGGCTAATGAATATCTGAAGCAAACTTAAAGAGAGGAAGATGAAGATCAAATGATGAACACCCATGGCCCCAACAAAACTGGCTTCTTAGTTCATGATTCAAACAACTCTGAAAACTTATGAACAAAGTTGTAGATAATGTTTATGGGTTTTGTAAAATCTTGATCATTATATGAGTGTACAACTTGTAATGCATGATGTATAATTTAGAATTCTAGATTCAGAGATTTTAGCTTTTGACTTATAATCTGTCAAAGAGGATATCAGATTTTGAATAAGAGGGACATTGTGTGGATTGTTGACTTTATTCCATATCTTCATAATTGCATACATGGTGGTAGTTGATATGATCAGTCTGTTTTATTAATATTGTATTTGTTTGCATTTGTTTATTTACTCAAAATATATAAATATATACTTTTGATCATGACAGGAAGAGTAAACAAATTTGAAAAAAAATATGTTACTTTTTATTGTTGGAGCTTGACTTTCATCAAAAGGCACAAATATAATTTCATATTATTTCTTCTGTTATGTATATATTATTGCAAAATGGGAAAATATATATTAATCCAACTTGGACAATTATGTTATGTTTTTTAATTGGATATATATCTTTCTAAACTCATGTGAATTGTATATCCCAAATTAACACATCAACATCATTTTGAATAAGGCTACACTTAGCCCCGTGTCAATATGATCAATCTTATTTTTCTAAAGCGCAAAAGGTGCAATTTGATGATGATTCTTGTGTTGAAATTACATGTAAGGGTTTGATCTTGTTCACAAGCAAACCAGGTGAACATAGACCTCTTACGCATGTGTACTACATTCCAAGCATGTGAAGCAACATATTTAGTTTGGGGGCAAGTTATCTAGTTTTCCTATTATTGATGACTGATGGTCCAGTTTGGCTTAGGCATGCCCGTCTAGGGCATCTTAACTTCGAGTCTGTGAAGAACAAAGAACGGTACGTGGAATGCCTCAAATCAATCACCCTGCTAATATTTGTGATTTGGGACTTCGATTTGTATTTGAGCCAATTTCAAGAAACCGGAATTTGATACCAAACAATCATCGATCAAAGGTGCAAGCGATTAGAAGTATAATGATTGGTTTCTTGTTGTAATATGTGATAAGAAACTGCTAATCATTCTAGTCGTAATCAAAGATCTAGAGATTCACTTCAAGCCAAAAGATGGGACAATTGATTCAAAGGATTGTGATCAGTGTAAGTTTGAGACTCAATTTCAACACGGAAACTGAGAAACTACACAGGGAATTACTGTTTTACCGAAATTGAAAATCCGGGGTTTAGAGGTTCAGGATTTAAGTTAAAGGAGAAAATGTTAAAGACCAACCTACTTGTTTCGAGTCAGAAATTAGGGGGTGATTATTGGGCATAGTTCTTGACTCTAACTAGCCGGTTAGGGTTGGGTCGTATGGATTTACAAGGCGGTGGATGATGATGGTTTTAAACAAATCACAAGTCAGTGAACGCCCAAAGTTGACAAGTTGGTTAGAGTTGTTAAGTTTCCTAATTATGTTTTAATAGCATGGTAATATCTTGGCAAGCAAGTTATATAACAACCCTCCTAAAACACCCTAAAACGCTCTAGTTTTATCCCTTATACCCTTAAACAGCCCTAAATAACATAATATTTATAAAAATCAAATAAAAACAAATAATGGAAGAGCTTGCGGGCCGCGACCCTCCTAGGCTTGCGAGTCGCGGGGCGCGACAAGCCCCGGTTATACCTGAACCCTATGCCGCCACGTGTCTCGAGGCGTGTTAGGTCTACTACGTTGATTCATCAAGGCTAGATGTGGCACCTGTGGAAAACCCACAGTCATCTTAGTTCATCACTTCACTCCCCTACAACTGCTTGTCAAATTTCGGGATGAAATTTCTTTCAAGTTGGGGATGATGTGACAACTCGTATCTTAGACTTCCTTGATATTTTAATGTAGCTCGTATAAACGTTATGTGATCATGTGATGTGGTTAGCTTTAATAGAATGATGTGACTTTGATTATTACTTAGTTGTGTGTGTATATATATGTATATAAGACTCGGTCGCACAAGGTGTGCTTAATCGCACAACCTCCTCATCGCACAACCCATATGGTGGGTTAGTCCATGGCCCAAAATGAAACCCAAGGATGGGCTTCGGCCCATGTCCCCTATGCGCATACACTGAGGGGTGTGTGTGTGGTTTTCTCATAATGATATCATAACACAAAAACACACAAAACCCTAGCTCTCTCTCCTCTTCCTTCGATTTAGACGACAACCCCTCCTCTCGAGTTTCTTCTCCATTCCATCTCGTGTTCGGTTAGTACGTGAATACTCTTGTTTGATTTAACTCCTTCTTGTATTGGGTGATATGTTGCTATGATGTGTTGTGTGATGTATCATTGCTTACGGTTTGATTAAACAAGATTTGTATGATGAAAGAAATTGGTTGAACATGTTATGATAATTAGTATTTGAATCTAATCTAGAAATATAATGATGATCGATGAGTTAGAACTCATGTGTACTAGACACCGAAGAACTCAACATGATGATAATTGGTATTCTAGGGGAATGATTAGATGATCAATGTTGCTTGATGAATCAATGAATGGTGATTAATGGATGTTTTGCAAATCCGTGTATGATGATGATGATTGTAATTGATTATTGAATTTGATTGATTAATTTGATAATCAATGTTTAATTGTTTCAATCGAATGGTTAGTGGGGGCCGAAATTAGTGGTTTGTTAGGAGGGGGAAGTTATGGAAAGTTTGACCTGACAAATCTCACAATTGTTATCTTGATCGAACAAGCTAATCTAATCGCACAAGGGGCATGGTCGCACAAGTCCCTAATCGTATAACTAATCAGAACCACACAAGTCTTGTGGATCGCACAAGGTCATTGGGTTAGTAACAAATTGGGTCGGGTACAGGGTTAAATCGCACAAGTGACTGGGCTGCGGCCCAGTACGGACCGCACAAGGGAGGACAGTCACACAAGCCGGATGGGCTTTGTGCACTGTTGGGCCGGTTTGCTTCTGAATCGCACAAGGCATCCGGGTCGCACAAGATAAGTGGGCCCGAACGCCTGGGCCGTATGTGACTGTGTTTTGATGATTGGACTGTTATGTAGTGGTTGTTATTGGACTTGCATGCTATGTGCCATCTGTTACGTGCTATGTGATAAATCTGTTAAATACGTGTTCGATAGTGAACGAAACTGATTAGATTGATAACCATGATTAGGACGTGGTTGGTAGATCAACTGTGAACAAGTAAATTTCATTATCGAGCAAACCAAGGTGAGTTCACTGCTCTTTTTCCAAGTATGCATCCCGGAGAGGGACATCTGGTAATCGTTCTGGGGAGGAACGTCGGGTTATTGGGATGTTGGTTATTACACTCATTTCTATCATTAAGTCCCCTTACATATACCGATTGGTAGCCGGGGAGGCAACGGGGTTATTAGTTGATAGTGCTATTAGGTTTGGCACCCTCACACCGTACCGGGGAGGACGGTCGTGAACTAATTACCTTAACCACTTGACCAATGTGTGATAGAGCATTGGGGTTTGGGCAAATAAATCTAGAGCCATCTGCGGTAATCGAGTTGATAACAACATCAAATCATTGAATTATACTTATATCTAGTAACTAAAACGTGTTAACAAACTTTGAACTCACCAGCGTCGCCTGACACACTTGTCTGCATGCTTGCAGGTCGTTAGATTCTTGATTATGGACTTGCTATCTGGGAGTGCTGGAGTGGTCATGGGTCGAGACTCTTGGATACTTGTTGCGTTGGTTTTGAACACTTATTTCGAAACAATTGAATATCAATTTACATTATGCTTCCGCTGAACGTTTACTTTAGTTTTAATTTATGACTTGGAATTATATTATGAGATGAATGGAATGTTTTGCCTAAGTATTTATTATGGTTCAATGTGATTGGTGGCTTGGATCCTGGTACGTCACACGTCCCGCGGTGTTTCCGCATGTGGTATTTTGGGGGTGTGATAGTTTGGTATCAGAGCCACTGGTTATAGTGAACTAGGTTTTAAAACGTTTTTATAAAACCAGACTATAACCGAACAACTTCGAAAATCGACCCTGACACTCAGCTCCAGATTGCAAGGTTCGTCTTCTGTTTACTTTATGCATTACTTGCTTGGTAATTACACACACACGATTGCATGAAACAACATATTTGACACCTTGATGTGATTACCTGTGCTGCATGTCTTAGTGGAACTAGATAGTGTGGCACTACCCTTCGACTCTTGTGATTATCGAACCTGAAATGCCTTTCATTTTACTACTTGAATGTGGGGGAAAATTTTAGCGCAAGTTAAGAGGCACTGAGATAAGCATGCAAATTGCCTTATTATTATGGGTGCACACATAATAATAACGTGAGGTGCATGTGAGTCCCAGTGAGGCTTAACGAGTGTGAGAAGGGTTCTGCCCTATAGGTTCGTGTAAATTTTGTAGTATGAAGATGTCAACGTGAGATTTGACTCCTACCTTATCTCAATTCTTAACCTTGTTCCCTCTCCTTAAATAGAATCATGAGTGGACGAGGCCATGGACGTGGACACATCGCGATGACTCAGGCTGAGTTGACAAATCTGATTAACACCCGTGTGGCTGAGGCATTAGTGTCATACCCCGACCACGTAAAACAACAAAACGTGGCAGAAACGTCGGGGAGTGTTGTAACAGAATCATTGTTCACAACCATGGATTAATTACAAATATTATCTTTCAAGTTTTAAAGTCGCTAAGGCACGAATCCATCCAACGTGTAGCATGTATCAACAATCATCACATAGCAGCACCTGAAACATGTGTAAAAATAGGTACGTCAGCATAAAAATGCCTGTGAGATACATAGTTTTATTAAAAATAGGATTCATGACTTGTAGGTTTAAAAGAATGTTTTAACAAAATAGTCATGAACTTTAAAAATGTTTTCTTTTATAAATCATATAACAAGTGATAAGAAAACAGATAAGAAAGATGTATAAATAAATAATTTAGTAAAATGAGTTTGTATATAATATATTGTTTGAAAACCAATATTTTGATAAAAAGTTTCGTAGTATATATAAAAATATACTTTGGTTTTAAGAAAGTCGAATAAGTAATATATTAAAATATATTTCAGTTCCAAAATCGTTAATCAAATAGTATATTAAATATACTTTTGTCGTCAAATAATAAATTTTCGGTAGTATATCAAAAGTATACTTTGGTTTAATTAATAACATATCAAACTATGCTTTGGTTTTATAAATAACATATTAAACTATGTTTTGGTTTTATAAATATATGTTGTTTTGTACAATATCACATATGAGAGTATATCAAACTATACCTTTGGGAGTATAACTAAATATACAATAATAATGTTATTTGGAATTCATTCAGACCTTAGTGCATCAAACTACACCCATTGAGACTATAGAAATACCACAAAGGCAATCTCTATTTGGATAAAATATCGGTATTTGACATTCCATGACAACAGGAATGGGGTGTCTAATCCTATTGCGCTATATCATACTACTAATCGGTCTGGTGAACATAAAATAAGTACAATTCAACAATTAATTTTTATAATCTTTGAAAAATCAGTGTTTAAACCATAAATAATCATTCAGTTTGTCAAAGGATAAGTACTAATATGTATAATCAATTATACTTGGAAATCATGAACATAACAAATAGGTACACATGCTTCACCCCAAAACATTGAAAACAGTAAAAGAGGGGACTATGTACACACTTGAGAATGCTTAGAAGTCCTGAATAACAACCAAGCAAAGCTAGAGGGAGCACGGAATCAAACGACACCTAATATAGGTAATTATGTAAATAAACCGGGCCTAAATCAGAAGATCGGATAGAATGAGGTCTTGTAAACCAAATGAGTATTGGAACTTATGTAATATGGTTTAACAAAGCCTACATTCTAGATTGGAACCTATCCTAAGTGCTTACGACCCATTACGACCCGTTTAGGTAGCTTACGCCACTTTAACGTGTCGTTCACGCAAATGCGCGTTCGAGATGTCTAACTAGTCCTATGACAAGTATTATATGCCCTAACATGTTTAATTATATTGCATAATCAGTTAAGTGGCAAAAGTTTAGGTTGCATATGCTTAAAATCAAATTATGCATGAAAAGGGCATTTTGGTCATTTACCTAAGGCATATAAACTACCTATCATACAACTACTTAAACTACGTGACCATAAGGTATAACCTCAGAAGGTTATTCCCTATGCATCTATGTCACTAAACATGCTTGGTCGGATCCTAATGATCGACCAAACGGGTCGAGTTCGAAAGTCTAAGCGGTGGTTTAGACCGCTTGACTTACGACTTTAAACAAGCACTAATCTAAAAGTGACGAGCTAAGCATGTTAAAACATGCTTAACTAATTTAGAAAACAGGTTTTGATATCAAAACAAAGTGTTTTGATATCCTAGAGTAGTTTGGTTGCAAAATACGCTTAAATGCGCATTTTGATCAAAATTACGACTCATCACTACGCCTAGTCAACGTGGTAATCAGTAGGTATAGTTACAAGGGACTATAACCATCATGATTACGCTCACGTTGTGAAGTTCAAACGAACTTCGTGTTGACTAACTCGTGGTTAAAGCAAAAAGTCAAACACTGTTTGACTTCCATGCTCGAAAAGCGATAAAAGAACGAAGGAAGCTTACAAAGGGTCCAATCTAGGGGGAACTTGATCAATCACACTCAGGTATGAAGCAAAGGCTCCAACTTAGAGTGTAACTCAAATCGAGGATGAGTAGAAATGAATGAAGAGCATGCATAGTTATACTATTCAGTTCACCATTAGGATCATTAATTGCTAAAGAGGGAAAGATCTTGGCCATACACTTGTTAGGGAAGGATTGGGGGACTTGCTTATCACACAAACCAGCCCATAGCATGAAAAACCAGAGATTAAAACCATTAGAATAGGTGGAAATGACCAGATTCAATGTTTCTGCATTCTGCTGATACTGGTAAGGCTTACGGACCGTAAGGTCCCTTGCATACGGTCCGTATGCTATCTGCAGTCTAGCATCTTTCATAAAATGTCAGAACAAGCCCCTGTGTCTCCAAACTTGGTATTTGATGCATTTTTGACACGTTTAAGCCCCGTTAACCCCATTTCAAAGCTCTAAAATGAAGCTAAAGTATAGGGAACTTAAAATATGCTCAAAAACATCTTGGATGTCGGCTCGTTTTGTGACAACACTCACTAAACCAGGTATCCGTACGACTTAATTAACTGTTAATTGTTGCTTAATTACTGTGCTTAACTGAGATTACTGATAAACTGCTACTTGACTATTGATACTTGTACATATCTGCATCATACTTTGATTTCCGTCACTACATTATTTACTTACTGAACTCTAGTGACAAACATGATGCACAAAAGCACAGTAGCATTTGAACGGATAACCTATTGAACATGCTGATAAAGTCAGCATCAGGCAAACACTGCCTCTAAAGGCCTGTATGAGCCAGAAATATTTTACTACACCCATAGTGTGTGTAGGGATACAAGGGTTGTATAACTGCGTCTCTAGGAATAAGATGTAATGATTGGATGTGCCTAAAACGTACTCTAAGCACAAAACACAGCACTTTTATTAACTCACTAGCTTCTAGCTAACTAATAAAGTGCCAAAACATGAGGAAATATTCCCGACACTTTGCAGAATAAATTGTGTCGCTAAAAATATTATTTACGACGCTTAAAAGATTACTTAAGCACTTTAACGGATTACTATCCAACCGAACAACCGGACTATACCCGGAACATAAAAATATTGCCAGAAATATTATTAGTCTTTTTCTGAGCCAGTTAGGGTCCCTGATTTCCCTAACACTCGCAATATAACGCATCATGCAACTAACGGGGTTAATCTCTAAAGTAACCTACTTAACTAAACTAAACTCTAACTGAATGATTGAAAACCAACCGGATACCCCCCCCCCCTAATGGGATCGGCCAACATGGAGTAACCAAGGGAGTACAATTGTGATTATTTTATTTGATTGTGTGGATATCTAGATGATATACTAACCAATGGATTAAGCACATGATTTTTCCTATAAATACCCTCACTAACTCATGAGATTATTACACATCACAATCACCAACAAAATCACTCTCCTCCCCTCCCATCCATTCTCGGCCGAAACCCCCTAGGGTCACCACCACTACCTTCGATTCTTGTTCATCCATTTCAAGCATATACAAGGCTTACGGGTCACGCATTAGGAAGCTTGAAGCAAGCGGAAGTGGAAGGACCTCGTTTCTTTGCTTTTATCCACCACATTTTCGACTAGATTCTTCCCTAGCCCCGAGCTAGAGGTATAATGTTTAAAACTCATTCTCGAACGTATTTAAAGTGGTTAATATGATTTTTAACGGTTAAAAGTCGGAATCATGCGTTTTGAATCTTTAAAGTCTACTAAAACTTGATTTTTGTTGGTTAAAAGCTCATAACATGTGTAAAAGCTGTAGTATTTGAATATGTTGATTATTGAGGCCCGATCTACGTTGTGGTGGCTCTTATCATCGTTTAACCCGACTTTGTTAAGATCATGGATCTTGACATAAGCTTGTTTCTGTCGGTACGAGGGTTAAAAGGTGAAACTCCACCACACGAGAAACATGAACTTGTGTAAAAGTATTTTGACTTGTGAAATAGTATTTAAAACTAGCGGATCTACGTATGTACAAGTGGTATATTCGTAGAACCAAGTGTCGAGAAAATCATGTTTTATATAAGTTGGATGACAAACTAACAAATGTGATTTTACAAACCACAAGTGTATAAACACTTGTGAAATAAGAAGTATTCGACAAAATATCAATCTTTGAGAAAGATGACAGGAAGTTGTAAAGAATGATTTGTTCTAAAAACGGGGTTTTTACAAGACTAAACTATTTTATACATAGATCCACTAAATATAAGGAGATCTACACAATAGTTTTCAGAAAAACTACAAGTTCATGTAATAATGCGATTTTACATACTTGTCGATTAGTTTGATGTGTCGGAAATTGATTGGTTGATTTAAAGAAGTGTTGAAGTGATTTTGTAAAAGAAAATGATACGCTTGAAAGCGTGGCCACCTCCAGTTACAGGGGAAACTCTGGCGAAATTTTTCTAAAATCTAACACTTAGAATTATTTACAAGTGTTAGACTACTTTTGACATATTTTCAAAAATAATTCGCCATGACTTTATTTACAAATATTCGGAGGTGGGATTTTCACAAAACTAAACGTGATAAATATATATTCGGTAAATATATTTTTCACCACACTGTTTATGATTATTTTGTGAAAATATATAAATATTATTTTTAGAGTAAAAATAATATTTACAAACGTTGACGAACCCAAAATAATACAAACGCTTATACGACAAACATATAAGTTACAACGGTAATTACTATTACCACATAATCGTTAAAGCATAACTTACGCTTTATGCGGAAATATTCATAAACGCGTATTTTGTCAACGTATTATTTTGGAAAATATTGTGTGAAGAGAAAATATAATATTTTTGAGAAAAATATTTATATTTTGGAATGAGAAGTAAAAATATAATAAGTGGGACTTAATGAGATGATACAAATGCACATGTATTAAATCCCCCACCCTTGGGAAGGAAATTAATTACCAAGTATATACAAGGAACGGTTGTCTAACTGTTTCCCAAAATGTAAACTATAAAGCTAAGGCACGGCCATCCGTCTAATAGAATTAGCACATGTAGGTCGTTGCACAGCTATCGGATATTTGGAGTACTTGGTATAGCGACGCACTGACTGTGAGTTCATGTCCCCCTTTTCTCTTAACTCTTTTCAGTTTTATAAACTACGGGGGTGAAATACATGTTACTATGATTATGAAATACTTGATACAAGGTATGGTTAGCATAAGGAGGGTTATTACTTAGATCATGTGAGTGGGTAGGCGGGAACTGGAGGCCATTAATCCTCATGGTAGGACCGAGGGACGTAAGCGGTAGATCTATCTGGGTGTAGCGAGCCCAACTCCAGGTCCAGCATAACGGGCCTCGGGGTGACTTTGTGCCCGACGCAAAATCCGCTAGGTTTGAGTCTTCCTACTTGCACTTCACACATACCAATGGCCTTGCAAACCATTGGTGATCTCTTTTTCCTTATTTGCTACATACCAGGGTTTTGATATATACAAAGGTTTATTTACTCACTTTCGCATGAACTCGCTCAACATTATTGTTGATTTTTCAACTTACATGTATTTCAGGGAATTAAAGATCTGGCACGGTATGGCATGTTTTCCGCTGCATAAGTCACCAGGGTCATCCAGGGTTCGGGGAATGTGACTCTTTCCTGGACAAGTCACAGCCCCTGAATCATGTTTATGTTATGTTTGGGTTTGTAATGTTTAGACAAGTTTATGGTTGTTGGGTGTTAACCCGTTAAGACAATGTTTTGATTTTTATTTTAATGGATGATCTTGCATATTTTTAATTCATATAGCTTTTTATGATTAAGCTATGGTATTGAGAAGTCACACCAAATTAACCACGCTTCCGCAAAGCCAGGGTGTGACAGCTTGGTATCAGAGCTCTGATCATAGCGAACTAGGATTCCTTCTTGAGTCTAGACTATGATCACTAGGGCTCTCACGAAAACATTTTTACTGCATACCACTTAAGTCCAGATCCAAAACGTTTTTATAAACAAATGTTGAGCATATTTTATTTATTATTTTTAGGCTCAGTCTGGGAGGCTGAGGCTCGGTCTGGGAGACTGAGGCTCGGTCTGGGAGGCCGAGGCTCGATCTAATGGATCGAGGTAGTTGTCTAGTGGGACTAGGGAGTCAGTCTGGGAGGCTGGGAAAAGTTTGCTAGTGGGACTAGGGAGTCAGTCTGGGAGGCTGGGAAAGTTTGCTAGTGGGACTAGGGAGTCAGTCTGGGAGGCTGGGAAAGTTGGCTAGTGGGACTAGGAAGGACAGTCTGGGAGGCTGGGAGGCTAGTGGGATTAGGAGGATTATGTGATTATTACTTGGTAACTTATGTGATTACCTGATTTACTGATTATTTGTGCATATTTTGTATTTGTTACAGACACATGGATTCACCAGGCACGGGTGATTCGGATACCACCGGACCTTTACCCATAGTATCTGACGACACTATATCCTCAGAGCACGAGGTGCATACCTCCGATTTCACGAGCACTGATGACGATGACTTCCAGCCCTTCGCTCTGCCCGACGGCGCTGATGAGCCTATTGATGACCCTCCTGCTGAGTACTTACCCTTAGTTGTGATACCAGCTCCTATTCCTTTAGCTATCTATCCCGCTTATGACTTGCTACTCGACGCCGAGGCTGACGGCGATATCGATTTGTTTGAGGACGAGCCTTTTGAGGATGAGATTCCGGATGCAGCTCTTCTTCCCGCTGGCGATCTTTTGATGATCGCTGACGCCCCTGCTGAGGACTCGCCCGCACATTCACCGGTCCCAGACTCCTTTGAGTCTGTGGCATCCGCACCTTCTCACGAGGTGAGCGCACAGCATTTCGCACACGACTTGGATCCTGACCAGGCATCCTCAGCAGCACCTATTCCGAGCTTCGCTTTTGAGCATGACGACATAGAGGATTCGGATCCCATTTTCCCTCCGGGATTCGACCCGGATCACGACATTGAGTTTATCCCGATGGACCAGCTCGCGGAGGACCCCGCTGATCCAGTTGACCCTATTGATCCTGAGTTCGACTTCGATATGGATTTTGATGACCATGAGCCTGCCTTGGCTCCTGAGCAGGCAGCTGCTCTAGATCCCATGCATGAGCATGACTTGGTACATGCTGGCGTTCCTGTTGAGCCCATTTTGGCTGACCCACCTGTTGGTGATGTTCCTTTGATTGCTGATGATCATGCTATTGCCGATGATCCTGTTGTTGATCCACCTTTTGTTGATGCTATACCTGTTGACCATCCTATTGATCATGTTGCACCCATTGATCCTGTCGTTGCTCCTCCATTTGATCCCATTCCACTCGAGCCAGAGCACGCACTATTTGCAGAGCATATGGATCCACCCGATGAGGACGCTCAGCACGGTTGGATACCTGCTGACGAGGACGTCCCACCTTTGCCCCCTCAGATCCCTGTTACACGGTCTGTTGATTTCACTTTTCAGGTTCCACAGTTTGTACCTCCAGCGAGGCCTGGAGAGGGTTCTTCAGCCCATCCTTTTGGGCACGTACCAATGTCTATTCCCTTCGTGCCCCAGATGTCATCTGTTCCACCCTCTACTTCACCATTTCATGTGGCACCATTTGACCCCACCAGTGAGCCTTTGCTTTGGCCGACGCCATCAGCCATGCCACCTACTGATCCATATCATTCGTTTCATGTTGGACCCACTATAGAGGACGTTTTGATGTCCTTCGTTCATCAGCATGAGTCGCACACGCAGCGTCTCCAGGAGCTCGAGAGAGCTCAGCTGCCACCATGTTCATGCCATGGTCAGATACACTCCCCTCTTCAGCCAGGTCGATCTTTACCCCCAGATTTTGCTGCTTGTCTCTTTACCCTAGAGCAGCAGGTTGCTTCCGTTATTCGCACTCAGCAGGCTATGGAGGAGGATTGGCTTCTGTTACGCCGCTTGCTTTACCCTCACTTTCCCCCTCCTCCCCCGCCATCCGCTTAGAGCTCATCAGTGCTATATAGGTAGACGTTGGTGAGACGACCGCGATTGTGACTGCACAACATTTTGGAGACCAGCTGATGATACTGACTTTTGTTGATACTTATTTGATGTACTTGATGTATGTGACATGATACAGCTTTTGTACAGGGGTGATGTAGCCCCTAATTGATTGATGATTGTATGACACAGTGATGTACTGATACACTTACTACATTGTGGTCTCGATATATATGGAAATCGCAGTATTCTCACCATATCTGATTCACTTGATTGCTTATTTATATTTTTGTGACATGGGATGTTGGGACATGGGATGTTGTGTATATAATACTTGTGACATGGGATGTTGGGACATGGGATGTTGTGTATATAATACTTGTGATGTCACACCCCCAAAATCCCACACGCGGAGTACCACCGCTTGGAGGCGTGACATGACCAGGATCAAGCCATCAATCATATCAAACATAGCATTTAATAATATAAGTAGATAATGTAATGTTCAAAAACCAAACTTTGTTTAAGTAGCGGAAGCATGTAAATAAAAGCCCAAAACATAAGTATTAATGTATGAAATGTCATAAGTGTTTAATAAGCATTCATGATCCATTGCCCACAACGACCCGCTCCTTCTTGTGCAAGCTCCATTAGTACCTAAGGTCCTGCAAGGCATGCAGCAGAGAGTCAACAACTAGTTGAGCGAGTTCACAGAAAGTAAGTTCAGTAATAGTATTGGTATAGTAAGCATTGCGTTCGTTCATTTAATCATGTATCGTATTAGTTCGTATCGCATCCCTCTAGGCATGTATGCGAAGATTAGAGAAAGTTCTCAAGTATTCTAGACTATGTATATTTGTATCGCTGGCCACCCTGGCATGTGTGCGAAGTTTAGTACGTATAGTTCGCAGCCTTCCTGAGGCATGTGTGCGAAGATCAGTCATAATATCGCAGCCAACCCTTGGCATGTGTGCGAAGATCAGTTCAAGTAGGTATACTAGTCTAGCCGTATCTTATCATTTACCATCCTCACCCTGAGGACCATATCATTAGGTTCCATTAACTATGTACGCACGAAATAATCATCCAATCCCATTCCCACCCTGGGAACCCCATGCCTTGGCTGTGTGAACTCACCTTGGGTTGCTCGGCAGATACACAAAAGGAGAGGGTTCTTGAACTAACAGTGGTCAACCACGTCCTAACAGGGTTATCATACAAGTCAGGTTTTGACTTCAAGTAATGCACATATGTAACACATAAGCATGTGAAGATCATGGTAAACACGTATTGCACATAAACAGTCAAAGCATATCGTAATCATACTTGTGCGTCTCGGATGGTTGGGCCATTGAGCTTGTGCGAGCCTAACCATCTTGTGCGATGTAAATGTCTAGCCCAAACAATACCCGGCCCAACCATATAACAAGTCCAACGTAAAGGTCTCGGCCCGTGCAAGAGCCTTGTGCGAGTCGAATGGATTGTGCGATTGGAGGTTGGGCTGCCCGGCCCAGATTAGACAACACAAGTCTTCTGCGATCCAGGCAGACTTGTGCGGTCGGTTTGGGTTGTGCGATCGAGCTAGTCCAGCCCAAACTGTACATCCGGCCCAACATCACAACTTGTGCGATTCCTAGTGGTCTTGTGCGACTGTGAGTCTCTTGTGCGACTGGGTTTAATGACCGATTATTATGCTAATTCGGTTACAAGCATTTATCTTGTCAATCAATTACCAAGTTTCCAACTTATCTCATATCAATTAGCAATTAATCTGTTTCCAATTTATCTTTTAACAATCAACAAGTTTCCAACTTTCCGTTTAACATGTAATCGATCAAACAAACGTTTTTCTAAGTAATTCCTTATGAACCCTAATTACATATCAAGTCTAATCATCAAGCATAGCAAGCAAATATAACAACTCGATACTTATCCAAGTTCGATACATCACAGCCGAAACATCATTGATCAAACATAACATCTTAAATCCTCATTCGTAAACAAGACATGATAGCCGAACAATAACTACAGTCACTTATCCGATTGGCTAGAACATTAACACATGATCAATATTAAAACACTATCGATTATTATCATACTAAATCATGCTATCAAGAACCCTAGGTTATCATTCGAGATTATCATATCACACACAACATGATATCATCAAACAATAGTTAATCATACTCACCGAATAGAGAAGGAACGAGAATTGATCCGAACAAGAGGATGGTCCGAACTCTATGAACTTCGATGAGGATGATGTTTGGCTGCCTTCGATTCGTGAGAGAGAGAGGAGGGCTAGGGTTTTGTGTGTGTAAGGTGATTTGTAACAATGAGGAGTATACACTCCTTTCCATGTGTTATGCGGCCTAAAGGAAGAGTGGGCCGAACCCTGAATGGGCTGCCCATTGATCCGAATGCAAGGTGAAGTCCAAATGGGTTTGTGCGATTAAACGGTGTTGTGCGATTCGGGTCAAGTAATGTAATCACATAATCATAACATAATAAATACACTCACATAACATTAAACCAAATAATGTAGCACACATAAGCATATAACGTTACACAAGATAAGTTCGAAGTACGAGTTGTCACATTATCCCCAACTAAAAAGAAATTTCGTCCCGAAATTTGGTATGCACTCACTGAGGAAGCTAGGTAAGTTGTATCGTTCACTAGTTTTCCTGGGGTGTCACATCCTCCCCCCGTTGATCTGGAATTTCGTCCCGAAATTCCGCAGTAGTAGCTTCAGCCTCAGTAGTGGTTGCATTGGTTCCGAATAACTGGGGGTACTTTTCTGTCATCCTGTCTTCGCGTTCCCAGGTGTACTCTGGGCCACGTTTGGAGTTCCAACGTACTCGAACAATAGGGATTCTCTTGTTTTTGAGGACCTTCACATCCCGGTCCGTGATTTCAACTGGTTCCTCGACGAACTGCAACCGCTCGTCGATAGTGAGTTCCTTAAAAGGAATGATAAGGGTCTCATCTGACAGGCACTTCTTCAGATTCGACACGTGAAATACATTGTGAACTGCCCCGAGTTCAGCTGGTAGGTTCAATCTGTAGGCTACTTTGCCGATTTTCTCAATGATCTCGAATGGTCCAACATACCGCGGATTTAGTTTGCCCTGTTTGCCAAAACGAACCACACCCTTCCAGGGTGAGACTTTAAGTAAAACCCGGTCCCCGACCTGAAATTCCAATGGCTTTCTACGCTTGTCCGCGTAGGCTTTCTGACGGTCGCGTGCTTCCGCCATGCGTTGTCGTATTTGTGCAATCTTTTCTGTGGCGTCCACTACAATCTCTGGACCCGTAATCTGACTATCCCCCACCTCTGCCCAACAGAGAGGTGACCGGCATTTACGTCCGTACAATGCCTCGAATGGAGCGGCTTGTATGCTGGTGTGATAACTGTTATTGTATGAGAACTCCACCAAAGGGAGGTGCTTTTCCCAGCCGTTGCCGAAGTCTATAACGCATGCCCGAAGCATGTCTTCGAGAGTTTGGATCGTTCGCTCAGACTGCCCATCCGTCTGAGGGTGATATGCTGTGCTCATGTCTAACCGTGAGCCAAAAGATTTGTGCATCGCTTGCCAAAGTTCTGATGTGAATCGTGCATCCCGATCTGAAATGATGGAGGTGGGCACTCCGTGCCTCGAAACAACTTCTTTAAGATAGATGTCTGCGAGAGTGGAGAATTTATCCGTATCCTTTATGGCTAGGAAGTGTGCAGACTTGGTGAGTCGATCCACGATCACCCATATGGTATCATTCCCACGCTGAGATCTAGGTAGGCATGTAACGAAATCCATGGAAATTTCTTCCCATTTCCATTGCGGTATCGTGGGTTGCTGAAGTAGACCCGCTGGTTTCTGGTATTCGACCTTGACTCTCGCACAGGTCAAGCATTTGCCGACATAAGTGGCAATGTGGGCCTTCATGCTAGGCCACCAATAAGTAGTTCTGATGTCGTGGTACATTTTGTCCGATCCTGGATGTACCGAGTAGCGAGACTTGTGTGCTTCGTCCATCACAAGCTCTCGTAGACCGCCATAAAGTGGGACCCAAATACGCCCCGTTACATAGTAGGCGCCGTCTGCCTTCTGTTCCATTCGTTGTCGTGAGCCACGTAAGGCTTCAGCTTTGACATTTTCGGGTTTCAATGCTTCTACCTGAGCATTTCGTATCTGTGCTGGAAGGCTAGACTGAATCGCAAGCTGTAGCGCTCGCACGCGCCGAGGTAAAGTGTCTTTCCGACTGAGGGTGTCAGCCACAACATTGGCTTTGCCTGGATGGTACTTGATAGCGCATTCGTAATCGTTCAGTAGTTCGACCCATCGTCGTTGATGTTCAAATCCTTCTGCTTAAGGATATGCTCGAGACTCCTGTGATCGGTGTAAATCGTGCACCTGGTACCGTACAGGTAGTGTCGCCATATCTTAAGCGCGAAAACCACAGCTCCCAGCTCTAAATCGTGCGTCGTGTAGTTCCGTTCATGAATCTTAAGTTGGCGCGAGGCGTAAGCAATAACCTTGTCGCGCTGCATTAACACACATCCAAGACCCTGGATGGATGCATCACAATAGACTACGAAATCATCCGTGCCCTCTGGCAATGAGAGGATGGGTGCACTGCAAAGTCTATCCTTTAAGTGCTGAAAAGCAGTCTCTTAGGGCTCTCCCCAACGATAGGTGACACCCTTCTGTGTCAGTAGCGTAAGCGGCTGAGCAATCTTCGAAAAGTCTTTAATAAACCGTCTGTAGTAACCTGTCAAACCCAAGAAGTGGCGTATCTCCGTTGGCGTACGTGGTGCAGGCCAGTTCCTGATCGAATCTACCTTGGATGGATCGACATGGATCCCATCCTTGTTCACTACGTGGCCTAGAAAGTGGACTTCACGAAGCCAGAAGTCACATTTCGAAAACTTAGCGTACAGCTGTTCCTTTCGAAGAAGTTCCAAAATAAGGCGTAAGTGCTGCTCGTGTTCCTCCTGACTCTTGGAGTAGATCAGAATGTCGTCGATGAATACTATGACGAATTTGTCGAGATAGGGTTTGCACACCCTGTTCATAAGGTCCATAAATACGGCAGGTGCGTTCGTTAACCCGAACGGCATGACAAGAAACTCGTAGTGACCGTAGCGAGTTCTGAATGCTGTCTTGGAGACGTCGTCCTCCCGGACTCTCAGCTGATGATAACCAGACCTCAAGTCTATCTTGGAGTAGTAACACGACCCTTGCAACTGGTCGAATAAGTCGTCTATGCGTGGAAGAGGATAACAGTTCTTCACCGTTACCTTGTTCAGTTCCCGGTAGTCTATGCACATCCTGAACGTACCGTCTTTCTTTTTCACGAATAATACTGGAGCTCCCCAAGGCGAAGAGCTTGGACGAATGAAGCCCTTTTCCAAGAGCTCTTGTAGCTGCTTTGACAGTTCCTCCAATTCTGATGGAGCTAGGCGATATGGTGCGCGAGCTATGGGTGCTGCTCCTGGAGCGAGCTCGATTTGAAATTCGACCTGACGGTGAGGCGGTAAGCCAGGTAAGTCTTCAGGAAACACCTGAGGGTAGTCGCGTACTACTGGAATATCCTCCAGTTTCTTTTCCTTCACTGATGCATCTGAAACGAGTGCCAAGATTGCGGTGTGACCCTTCCGCAGACACTTCTGAGCCTTCAAGAAAGAGATGATGCCTACCACTGCACCACTCTTGTCACCTTGAACTTCGAGAGGTTCTTGACCAGAACGAGGAATACGAAAAATCTTCTCGCTGCATAAGATCTCTGCCTGATGTTGGGATAACCAATCCATCCCAATAACAATATCAAAACTTCCCAAAGCTATGGGAATAAGGTCGATCGAGAAAACTTGACCGGCTAAGATGATACTACAACCCCTGACTATCTGCGTGGCTTCTAAACTCTTACCATTAGCTAGTTCTACGACGTGTTTGGTGTTTAGGGGTGTTGATGTACGTTTTAAGAATTTACTGGCTTTCACAGAAATATAACTTGTATCCGCACCCGAATCAAATAAAACAGTAACATAAATATCGTCAAGGAGAAACTTACCCATAACCACATTGGGATCGTTCATTGCGTCTCCTCGTCCTAACACGAAAGCTCGACCCCTTGCCTCGTTGCCATTGTTGTTGTTGTTCCCACCGTTGTTGTGCCCGTTGCCCTGGTTATTGTTGTTGTTGCGATTCTGGTGCTGGTTCAACTGAGGACAATCGCGTTTGTAATGACCTTCTGCCCCACACTGGAAACATCCCCGGTTTCCACGCTGTGGTTGCTGCTGCTGTGGGTTTTGAGGAACTGGTGGCGAAAGTTGCTGATTCTGGTTCGCAGGTCGTGAGCTCCTGCAATCTTTGGCTTCGTGCCCTAGCTTGAGACATCTCTGACAACGTTCTTTACGACACCTTCCACTGTGGTGCCTGTTACACTTATTACATTGTGGGTGAACTCCCCGGTATCCACCCTGCCCCTGACTGCCAGAAGATTGCTGACTCGAATTCTGGTAGTCATTCGTCCTGCGCTGCTGTGCTTGAGACTGAACGGAAACTGATCCCCTGCTGGAATCCCCATCCCATTTCCGTTTGTTGTCGTTGGGTGTAGCAGAAGTAGCAGCTGGAGTAGTAGTTGCACTGACGCGTTTGGGCAGCTTGTTCTATTCTACTGCCTGATCTGTGAGTCGATGAGCAAGACGCTGGATGTCTTGGATGTTGTCGAGGTTTGCCGATGTAACATGGCTCTGGATCTCTGGCGCAAGTCCCTTGAGATACAACTCAATGCGCTTCACTGGAGGGTCCACCATAGTTGGACACAGAATGGCCAGTTCGTTTGACCGCTTTGTATAGGCTTCAATTTCTGACCCCGTCATTTTCAAGTGATAAAGCTCGTTCTCCAACTTATGGATGTCATCACGCGTGCAATATTCCCTCTTAATGAGTTCCTTGAAGTCGTTCCAGGGTGTGGCGTTAGCAGCTGCCAACCCTAAGATCTGAACTTGGGCGTTCCACCAAGTTAGTGCTATTCCTTCTAGCGTGCCAGTGGCGTATTTCACCCTGCGAGCCTCAGGGCATTCACACATCTCGAACACAGACTCGAGCTTTTCAAACCAGTGGAGGAGTCCAACCGCTCCTTCAGTGCCACTAAAGGTACTTGGACGACAGTCCATGAAGTTCTTGAAAGTGCAGACAGGTTGCTGCGCGTGTTGACCTATTGTGTATGAATAGGGCAAAGTTTAAATACAGGGGCTAGTTTAGGAGTGTAGGATCTAAAGATCCTAGTGTGAGTTATGACTACAGGATATACTACCTGCTTGAGCAGCTGCAAGTGCCGCAACAACTTGAGCTTGAACGAGGGCCTCTAGCTGGGCTTGAGTCATGTTAATTCGTCCAGACATGATCTTCATTGTAAAAGTAGCGTAAGTGAGAATGGTTCGCGAGTAGGGTGATGACAGAAAAGCGTAAGCACGTAGGTATTCTCATGTAATAAAGTCATGTGTATCTAAGCGTAATGCGAGCAAAGTTCTATATAGTTCTAGCATGCAGGCAATAAACATAAACCTTATTACCTAGGATGTCGAGTCTTGCACGTGGAGCGAAGCGTCGTTGTGGATCATTGAGAGCCCTGTTCTGGTTATAGTCTGGTTTTAATAAAAACATTTTCCCATATTAAAACCAAGTTCTCTATAACCAATGGCTCTGATACCAATCTGTCACACCCCCAAAATCCCACACGCGGAGTACCACCGCTTGGAGGCGTGACATGACCAGGATCAAGCCATCAATCATATCAAACATAGCATTTAATAATATAAGTAGATAATGTAATGTTCAAAAACCAAACTTTGTTTAAGTAGCGGAAGCATGTAAATAAAAGCCCAAAACATAAGTATTAATGTATGAAATGTCATAAGTGTTTAATAAGCATTCATGATCCATTGCCCACAACGACCCGCTCCTTCTTGTGCAAGCTCCATTAGTACCTAAGGTCCTGCAAGGCATGCAGCAGAGAGTTAACAACTAGTTGAGCGAGTTCACAGAAAGTAAGTTCAGTAATAGTATTGGTATAGTAAGCATTGCGTTCGTTCATTTAATCATGTATCGTATTAGTTCGTATCGCAGCCCTCTAGGCATGTATGGGAAGATTAGAGAAAGTTCTCAAGTATTCTAGACTATGTATATTTGTATCGCTGGCCACCCTGGCATGTGTGCGAAGTTTAGTACGTATAGTTCGCAGCCTTCCTGAGGCATGTGTGCGAAGATCAGTCATAATATCGCAGCCAACCCTTGGCGTGTGTGCGAAGATCAGTTCAAGTAGGTATACTAGTCTAGCCGTATCTTATCATTTACCATCCTCACCCTGAGGACCATATCATTAGGTTCCATTAACTATGTACGCACGAAATAATCATCCAATCCCATTCCCACCCTGGGAACCCCATGCCTTGGCTGTGTGAACTCACCTTGGGTTGCTCGACAGATACACAAAAGGAGAGGGTTCTTGAACTAACAGTGGTCAACCACGTCCTAACAGGGTTATCATACAAGTCAGGTTTTGACTTCAAGTAATGCACATATGTAACACATAAGCATGTGAAGATCATGGTAAACACGTATTGCACATAAACAGTCAAAGCATATCGTAATCATACTTGTGCGTCTCGGATGGTTGGGCCATTGAGCTTGTGCGAGCCCAACCATCTTGTGCGATGTAAATGTCTAGCCCAAACAATACCCGGCCCAACCATATAACAAGTCCAACGTAAAGGTCTCGGCCCGTGCAAGAGCCTTGTGCGAGTCGAATGGATTGTGCGATTGGAGGTTGGGATGCCCGGCCCAGATTAGACAACACAAGTCTTGTGCGATCCAGGCAGACTTGTGCGGTCGGTTTGGGTTGTGCGATCGAGGCAGACTTGTGCGGTCGGTTTGGGTTACTGATAAACTGCTACTTGACTATTGATACTTGTACATATCTGCATCATACTTTGATTTCCGTCACTACATTATTTACTTACTGAACTCTAGTGACAAACATGATGCACAAAAGCACAGTAGCATTTGAACGGATAACCTATTGAACATGCTGATAAAGTCAGCATCAGGCAAACACTGCCTCTAAAGGCCTGTATGAGCCAGAAATATTTTACTACACCCATAGTGTGTGTAGGGATACAAGGGTTGTATAACTGCGTCTCTAGGAATAAGATGTAATGATTGGATGTGCCTAAAACGTACTCTAAGCACACAAAACACAGCACTTTTATTAACTCACTAGCTTCTAGCTAACTAATAAAGTGCCAAAACATGAGGAAATATTCCCGACACTTTGCAGAATAAATTGTGTCGCTAAAAATATTATTTACGACGCTTAAAAGATTACTTAAGCACTTTAACGGATTACTATCCAACCGAACAACCGGACTATACCCGGAACATAAAAATATTGCCAGAAATATTATTAGTCTTTTTCTGAGCCAGTTAGGGTCCCTGATTTCCCTAACACTCGCAATATAACGCATCATGCAACTAACGGGGTTAATCTCTAAAGTAACCTACTTAACTAAACTAAACTCTAACTGAATGATTGAAAACCAACCGGATACCCCCCCCCCCTAATGGGATCGGCCAACATGGAGTAACCAAGGGAGTACAATTGTGATTATTTTATTTGATTGTGTGGATATCTAGATGATATACTAACCAATGGATTAAGCACATGATTTTTCCTATAAATACCCTCACTAACTCATGAGATTATTACACATCACAATCACCAACAAAATCACTCTCCTCCCCTCCCATCCATTCTCGGCCGAAACCCCCTAGGGTCACCACCACTACCTTCGATTCTTGTTCATCCATTTCAAGCATATACAAGGCTTACGGGTCACGCATTAGGAAGCTTGAAGCAAGCGGAAGTGGAAGGACCTCGTTTCTTTGCTTTTATCCACCACATTTTCGACTAGATTCTTCCCTAGCCCCGAGCTAGAGGTATAATGTTTAAAACTCACTCTCGAACGTATTTAAAGTGGTTAATATGATTTTTAACGGTTAAAAGTCGGAATCATGCGTTTTGAATCTTTAAAGTCTACTAAAACTTGATTTTTGTTGGTTAAAAGCTCATAACATGTGTAAAAGCTGTAGTATTTGAATATGTTGATTATTGAGGCCCGATCTACGTTGTGGTGGCTCTTATCATCGTTTAACCCGACTTTGTTAAGATCATGGATCTTGACATAAGCTTGTTTCTGTCGGTACGAGGGTTAAAAGGTGAAACTCCACCACACGAGAAACATGAACTTGTGTAAAAGTATTTTGACTTGTGAAATAGTATTTAAAACTAGCGGATCTACGTATGTACAAGTGGTATATTCGTAGAACCAAGTGTCGAGAAAATCATGTTTTATATAAGTTGGATGACAAACTAACAAATGTGATTTTACAAACCACAAGTGTATAAACACTTGTGAAATAAGAAGTATTCGACAAAATATCAATCTTTGAGAAAGATGACGGGAAGTTGTAAAGAATGATTTGTTCTGAAAACGGGGTTTTTACAAGACTAAACTATTTTATACACAGATCCACTAAATATAAGGAGATCTACACAATAGTTTTCAGAAAAACTACAAGTTCATGTAATAATGCGATTTTACATACTTGTCGATTAGTTTGATGTGTCGGAAATTGATTGGTTGATTTAAAGAAGTGTTGAAGTGATTTTGTAAAAGAAAAAGATACGCTTGAAAGCGTGGCCACCTCCAGTTACAGGGGAAACTCTGGCGAAATTTTTCTAAAATCTAACACTTAGAATTATTTACAAGTGTTAGACTACTTTTGACATATTTTCAAAAATAATTCGCCATGACTTTATTTACAAATATTCGGAGGTGGGATTTTCACAAAACTAAACGTGATAAATATATATTCGGTAAATATATTTTTCACCACACTGTTTATGATTATTTTGTGAAAATATATAAATATTATTTTTAGAGTAAAAATAATATTTACAAACGTTGACGAACCCAAAATAATACAAACGCTTATACGACAAACATATAAGTTACAACGGTAATTACTATTACCACATAATCGTTAAAGCATAACTTACGCTTTATGCGGAAATATTCATAAACGCGTATTTTGTCAACGTATTATTTTGGAAAATATTGTGTGAAGAGAAAATATAATATTTTTGAGAAAAATATTTATATTTTGGAATGAGAAGTAAAAATATAATAAGTGGGACTTAATGAGATGATACAAATACACATGTATTAAATCCCCCACCCTTGGGAAGGAAATTAATTACCAAGTATATACAAGGAACGGTTGTCTAACTGTTTCCCAAAATGTAAACTATAAAGCTAAGGCACGGCCATCCGTCTAATAGAATTAGCACATGTAGGTCGTTGCACAGCTATCGGATATTTGGAGTACTTGGTATAGCGACGCACTGACTGTGAGTTCATGTCCCCCTTTTCTCTTAACTCTTTTCAGTTTTATAAACTGCGGGGGTGAAATACATGTTACTATGATTATGAAATACTTGATACAAGGTATGGTTAGCATAAGGAGGGTTATTACTTAGATCATGTGAGTGGGTAGGCGGGAACTGGAGGCCATTAATCCTCATGGTAGGACCGAGGGACGTAAGCGGTAGATCTATCTGGGTGTAGCGAGCCCAACTCCAGGTCCAGCATAACGGGCCTCGGGTGACTTTGTGCCCGACGCAAAATCCGCTAGGTTTGAGTCTTCCTACTTGCACTTCACACATACCAATGGCCTTGCAAACCATTGGTGATCTCTTTTTCCTTATTTGCTACATACCGGGGTTTTGATATATACAAAGGTTTATTTACTCACTTTCGCATGAACTCGCTCAACATTATTGTTGATTTTTCAACTTACATGTATTTCAGGGAATTAAAGATCTGGCACGGTATGGCATGTTTTCCGCTGCATAAGTCACCAGGGTCATCCAGGGTTCGGGGAATGTGACTCTTTCCTGGACAAGTCACAGCCCCTGAATCATGTTTATGTTATGTTTGGGTTTGTAATGTTTAGACAAGTTTATGGTTGTTGGGTGTTAACCCGTTAAGACAATGTTTTGATTTTTATTTTAATGGATGATCTTGCATATTTTTAATTCATATAGCTTGTTATGATTAAGCTATGGTATTGAGAAGTCACACCAAATTAACCACGCTTTCGCAAAGCCAGGGTGTGCCACGTTTGGTCGTACGATTGCGTTGTTCAGTTAATTACGACGGAAGTCGTAACGAACGCAAAAACGATCCAAATTAAGCGACGAATGGAATTTTATCATGCCAATCACTAAAATAACATATTTTAATGATTACATAAATTTTTGGATGTCCGGATATATTCAGAACGTAAGATATGCGCGAAAATGCAAACTTATGCACTTTTTGACGCTTTTAGTCCCTGCTTGATCAAGAAAGTTTATTTTTGCGCACCAAACACCTCAAAGCTTATTTCTAAGCTATGTAAAGGATATCAAGTTCCAGAATGCTCGTTACAGTACGAATCGGCATACTTTCGCAGTTTGTCGATATTAGTCCCTGTAAGCGAATAAACTTGATTTTGACACACCAAACCATCCAAAACTTATTTCTAAGTTATGTAAAGGTTATTTAAGGTATTTTAAGCCTATGTCACTGTTCCGGAGTGTTTGTTGCATTAAACTGGTTATATTTACGCATCAGATCGCGTATAACCTTCCAGAAAGCGATTTAGAGCTCGAAATCGAACAAGAATTGATATGTGCAAACGATACACATATTTATACAAATCCCAAGTATGAAATACAATATTTCATTGGTTTAGTATTTGTTTGATGATTGAAGTGACACAGGTGTCACAATTAGCAGCCTATCAAGCTGGTACGATACGTGCCAAATCTTCATTATTCTTGTGTCGCGTACACAACTCTTACCCTTATGTTGTATCTCCTTCCATCCATTAGGTCAGCAAGAGAATCAGAATCAAAACCATCCGCCTGCTTGCACTTTCAAGACGTTTATGGATTGTAAGCCACAGACATTCAATGGGACTGAAGGGGCTGTGGGGTTACTACGTTGGTTTGAGAAGGCTGAGTCATTGTTCGCTATGTGTAACTGTCCTGAGGGGGACCGTGTGAAGTATGCTACAGGCACTTTGGAGGATGGTGCCTTAACTTGCTAGAATGCCCAGGTGCAAATGTTGGGCATCGAGATGGCTAATGCCACTACTTGGGATGATTTCAAGGAGTTAATGCGGGAGGAGTACTGTCCCCGTGACGAGATTCAGAAGCTCGAGAACGAGTACTACGATTTGAAGATGGAAGGGTCCAAGATCGAGGCTTACACGAAACGATCTCATGAACTAGCAATTTTGTGCCCTTCCCTATCTCGACCTCCACCTCGAAGAATTGAGGTGTACATCAAAGGCGTGGCACCAACAGTAAAGAGTTTGGTCACTGCTGCGAACCTTAACATTCTGCCCACGATCGTCCGTTTAGCACACAAGATTACCGACTAAGAGGTCGAGCGTGGCTCATTGCCGCCTCGTGTATCTGCTACTACCCCTGCCGCTACAGCTACCACACCTGCTAGAGATAACAAGCGCAAATGGAACGATACTGACAAAGCAACCAGTGCGAATCAATCTCAGAAACGGCCTGAAAATAGCAATAACCGTAGTTTCAGTCAGTCGTCCTCAGTTAACCATGGTCAGGGCAGTAATCAGAATCAAGGCTCCTACGTTGGTAAGAAGCCTAAGGGCAGCAAGTGTGGTTTTCATCATTTTAGACCGTGTGTCCGGGCTGGCCGTAGATGCGAAAAGGTGGGCCATGAAGCCAAAGACTGTAGAGCCCCGCACCCAAAGCAGCAGCAGCAGCAGAATCAGCAGCATCAGCAACAGCAAAGGCAGCAACCCCATCAGAACCAAGGCTATAGGAAGGGGTGCTTCCAGTGTGGGGATGAGGGCCACAACAAGCGGGATTGTCCTCAGCTGAATCAGAATGACAACGACAACAACAACCGCCAGAACAACAACAACAATGCTGGAAACAACAACAATGGCAACAATGGGGGCAACGGTGCTCGTGGAAGGGTATTTACGATCGGTGCTGGTGATGCTAGGAACGACGACAATGTCGTGACTGGTACGTTCTCTATTAACAATCTTTCTGCTTCTGTGTTATTTGATTCCGGTGCCGATTGGAGTTATGTGTCCCTAGAGTTCAGTCAGTGATTAGGGTTAACCCCAACACCTTTAGAAGCTAAGCATGTAGTAGAATTAGCTGATGGCAAAACGATTGAAGCTTCGCATGTCCTTTATGGATGTAAACTAGATCTTGTGGGTCAAGTGTTTGATATTGACCTCCCTCCTGTTATCCTCGGTAGTTTTGATGTAGTGGTTGGTATGGATTGGTTGTCCAAACACCAAGCTGAGGTTCTATGTAAGGAGAAGATTGTACGTATTCCTCTCCCCAGCGGAGAGTCATTACCGGTTCAAGGGCATCGTAGTGGGGCGATGGTTGGTATCATCTCTGCTATGCAAGCACAAAAGTGTCTACGAAAGGGGTATCATGCTATTCTAGCACTTTTTACTAATACTCCGTCTGAAGAAAGAAAGATTGAAGACCTGCCAGTTGTTCATGAATTTTCTGATGTATTTCCTGAGGAACTACCTGGTTTGCCTCCTCACCTCCAAGTGGAATTTCAGATTGATCTTGCGCCAGGAGCGGCCCCAATTGCTCGTGCTCCTTATCGTCTTGCACCTGGAGAGTTGCAAGAGCTATCCAATCAACTTCAAGAGCTGTTGGATAGAGGCTTTATTCGACCCAGTTCTTCGCCTTGGGAAGCCCCAGTTCTGTTCGTAAAGAAGAAAGACGGGGCCTTTCGCATGTGTATAGATTACCGAGAGCATAACAAAGTGACAGTTAAGGACCGATATCCTTTGCCGCGCATCGACGACTTGTTTGACCAGTTGCAGGGGTCAAGTTTTTACTCGAAGATCGACTTAAGATTGGGCTATCATCAGATGAGAGTCCTAGAAGAGGATGTTCCTAAAACGGCTTTTCGAACGCGGTATGGGCATTATGAGTTTTTAGTTATGCCGTTTGGGTTGACAAACGCACCAGCGGTTTTCATGGACCTCATGAACCGTGTATGCAAACCGTATCTCGATGACTTCGTTATCGTATTCATCGACGACATTATGATTTATTTAAAGAGCAAGGAAGATCGCAAGCGACACTTGGGTCTCATCTTGGAGCTTCTGAGGAAGGAGTAAATCTATGCAAAATTCTCTAAGTGTGACTTCTGGATTCGAGAGGTACACTTCCTTGGCCACATTGTGAATGAATCAGGGATACACGTGGATCCTACCAAGATTGATGCTATCAGAAATTGGGCGGCACCGAAGACTCCTTCGGAGGTGCAACAATTTCTTGGTCTCGCTGGGTACTATCGCAGATTTATTAAGGACTTTTCGAAGATCGCGCAACCTCTCACCTCGTTAACACAAAAGGGCGTTGTATACTCTTGGGGAACGAAACAAGAAGATGCTTTCCAGTTACTGAAACAGAAACTCTGCAGTGCACCGATTTTGTCTCTACCTAAAGGAACAGAAGATTTTGTTGTATATTGTGATGCTTCCATTTAGGGTCTCGGTTGCGTGTTGATGCAACGCGAGAAGGTGATAGCCTATGCCTGGCGACAGTTGAAGGTTCACGGAGGAACTATACGACACACGACTTAGAGTTGGGAGCCTTGGTGTTTGCACTCAAAATCTGGAGGCATTACCTGTACGGTACTAAATGCACTATTTATACCGACCGCAGGAGCCTTCAGCATATTTTTGACCAAAAGGATTTGAATATGCGACAGCGTCGCTGGGTAGAACTCTTAAATGACTACGACTGTGCAATCAAGTATCATCCGGGTAAGCCTAACGTTGTAGCTGATGCTCTCAGTCGAAAGGAATCAAAACCCAAGCATGTTCGCGCCTTGCAACTCACTATCCATTCCAACTTGCCTGACCGGATCCGTTCTGCACAAACTGAAGCGTTGAAAGAGGAAAACATTGAAGCAGAGTACTTAAGGGGCATGGAAAAACGACTTGTAGAGAGGTTGGATGGTATCCTCTACTTCATGGAGCGTGTATGGATTCCTTTGTTTGGTAACCTTAGAGAGCTTGTGATGGATGAAGCACACAAGTCTCGATACTCTGTTCACCCAGGTTCGGATAAGATGTATCAGGATCTCAAAGTTATGTATTGGTGGCCCAAGATGAAAGCTCACATCGCGACTTATGTGAGTAAATGTTTGACCTGCTCGAAAGTTAAAGTGGAATATCAGAAATCGTCTGGATTGCTGCAACAACCACAAATACCCATGTGGAAATAGGAGCAAATCGCAATGGATTTTGTCACTGTGCTACCTAGAACTCAAAACGGGAATGACACAATTTGGGTGATCGTTGATCGTCTTACGAAGTCAGCGCACTTTCTAGCAATCAAGGAAACATATAAGTTCTCACAATTAGCTGCTGTTTACCTCAAGGAGGTGGTTTCTAGGCATGGGGTGCCAACTTCTATTATCTCTGACCATGACCTGCGTTTCATTTCGGATTTGTGGCAGTCGATGCACAAATCGTTCGGCTCGCGTCTCGACATGAGCACTGCCTATCACCCATAGACGGATGGTCAAAGTGAGCGAACCATCCAGACACTTAAGGATATGTTGCGAGCATGTGTAATCGATTTTGGCAAGGGTTGGGAGAAACACTTTCCATTGATAGAGATTTCTTATAACAATAGCTAACATACCAGTATTCAGGCAGCTCCATTCGAAGCATTGTACGGACGAAAATGTCCTTCACCTCTCTGTTGGGCTGAGGTGGGTGACAGCCCGATTACAGGTCCGGAACTTGTACTTGAAACCTCTGAGAAAATTGTTCAGATCAAGAATCGTATGGCGGCAGCGCGTGATCGTCAGAAATCTACGCCGATAAGCGTAGAAAACCTTTGGAGTTCGCAGTTAATGATCGTGTTATGTTAAAGGTCTCACCCTGGAAGGGTGTGGTGCGTTTTGGGGAAACGCGACAAGCTTAACCCTCGTTATGTTGGGCCATTCAAAATTCTGGAGCGAATTGGTAAAGTGGCTTACAAGCTAGAGTTACCTGCTAAGTTGGGTAACGTTCATGATGTTTTCCACATGTCAAAGCTGAAGAAGTGTTTGTTTGATGAGACACTCGTGGTACCGTTTCAAGAGCTGAAAATCAACGACAAGTTGCAGTTTGTCACGCAGCCTATCGAAATCATGGACCGGGAAGTCAAAGTCCGCAAACATAGCCGAATTCCGATTGCGAGAGTTCTTTGGAACTCAAGGCGTGGACCGGAGTTCACATGGGAACGCGAGGATCAGATGAAGCTCAAGTACCCACATTTATTCCCAGATGACAAGTCCAAGTCTGGCAAATCTAAGTCTGGCACAACTGGTGAATTTCGGGACGAAATTCCCTTTCAAGTTGGGGATGATGTGGCACCTGAGGAAAACCCACAGTCATCTTAGTTCATCACTTCACTCCCCTACGACTGCTTGTCAAATTTCGGGACAAAATTTCTTTCAAGTTGGGGATGATGTGACAACCCGTATCTAAGACTTCCTTGATATTTTAATGTAGCTCGTATAAATGTTATGTGATCATGTGATGTGATTAGCTTTAATAGAATGATGTGAGTTTGATTATTACTTGGTTGTGTGTGTATATATGTATATATGACTCGGTCGCACAAGGTGTGCTTAATCGCACAACCTCCTCATCGCACAACCCATATGGTGGGTTAGTCCATGGCCCAAAATGAAACCCAAGGAAGGGCTTCGGCCTATGTCCCCTATGCGCATACACTTAGGGGTGTGTGTGTGGTTTTCTCATAATGATATCATAACACAAAAACACACAAAACCCTTGCTCTCTCTCTCTCTCCTGTTCCTTCGATTTAGACAACCCCTCCTCTCGAGTTTCTTCTCCATTCCATCTCGTGTTCAGTTAGTACGTGAATACTCTTGTTTGATTTAACTCCTTCTTGTATTGGGTGATATGTTGCAATGATGTGTTGTGTGATGTATCATTGCTTACGGTTTGATTAAACAAGATTTGTATGATGATAGAAATTGGTTGAACATGTTATGATAATTAGTTGTTGAATCTAATCTAGAAATATAATGATGATCGATGAGTTAGAACTCATGTGTACTAGACAACGAAGAACTCAACATGATGATAATTGGTATTCTAGGGGAATGATTAGATGATCAATGTTGCTTGATGAATCGATGAATGGTGATTAATGGATGTTTTGCAAATCTATGTATGACGATGATGATTGTAATTGATTAATGAATTTGATTGATTAATTTGATAATCAATGTGTAACTGTTTCAATCGAATGGTTGGTGGGGACCGAAATTAGTGGTTTGTTAGGAGGGGGAAGTTATGGAAAGTTTGACCTGACAAATCTCACAATTGTTATCTTGATCGAACAAGCTAATCTAATCGCACAAGGGGCATGGTCGCACAAGTCCCTAATCGTATAACTAATCAGAACCGCACAAGTCTTGTGGATCGCACAAGGTCATTGGGTTAGTAACAGATTGGGCCGGGTACAGGGTTAAATCGCACAAGTGACTGGGCTGCGGCCAAGTACGGACTGTGACACTTGTGTCACTGTGACCATCAAACAAATACCAAACCAATGAAATATTGTGTTTCATACTTGGGATTTTTATAAATATGTGTATCGTTTGCACATATCAATTCTTGTTCGATTTCGGGCTTTAAATCGCTTTATGGAAAGTTATACGCGATCTGACGCGTAAATATAACCAGTTTAATGCAACAAACACTCCAGAACAGTGTCATAGTCTTAACATACCTTAAATAACCTTTACATAAATTAGAAATAAGTTTAATGCAACAAACACTCAAGAACAGTGTCAAGTTTATTCGCTTTCAGGGACTAAATTCGACAAACTGCGAAAGTATGTCGACTTGTGCTGTAACGAACATTCCAGAAACTTGATCATAAGTTTAATATGCCATAAATATCCTTTATGTATCTTAGAAATAGGCTTTGAGGTGTTTGATGCACAAAAATAAACTTTCTTGATCAATAGGGACTAAAAGCGTCAAAAAATGCATAAGTTTGCATTTTCACGCATATCTTACGTTCTGAATATGTCCGGACATCCAAAAATTTATGTAAGCATTAAAATATTTTATTTTAGTGTTTGGAATGATAAAATTCCATTCGTCGCTTAATTTGGATCGTTTTTGCGTCCGTTACGACTTCCGTAGTAATTAACCGAACAACGCAACCGTACGACCAAACGAACCAACATCTGAGATGTTTTTGAGCATATTTTAATTTCCCTATACTTTAACTTCATTTTAGAGCCTTAAAATGGGGTTAACGGGGCTTAAACGTGCCAAGACGCATCAAAAATCAAGTTTGGAGATGCAGGGGCCTGTTCTGCCATTTTGCCAAACTTTCTGCCAGCACCAGAGGTCCTTACGGAACGTATGTACATGCTTACCATCCATAAGCCGTTCCCAGATCAGCAGAAAGTGTGTAACAGCTTGATACAACTGTTTCCAAGTGTTGCAAATGGTTTTGAGCAATTCTAGGGCTATTTTGGGCTCCCATGGTTTTGTAAATCAGGGGGTGCAAGTGTAAGGCCATGATCGAAGCTCGGTAATCGAGGAACAATCTTAATGGTGGACCAAATACTATAAATACCCCCAAGCATTTCACCTCAACTCACACTTGATTCTGAAATTTCTCTAAGTTGGAGCTTTAGCACTCCATACCTGAGAATATTTGGGATCAAGACTCCATTCTTGGACCTTTTGTAAGTCTTATTTCGTTCTTTTATGCGTTTTTAACACGAAAGTCAAACTTTGTTTGAGTTTCTTCTTTGACCAGTTTATGGTCAACACGAGGTTCGTTTGAACTTCGCAACGTGAGCGTAATCACGATGGTTATAGTCCCAAGTGACTATGCCTACTGATTACCACGTTGATTAAGTGTAGTGAGGAGTCATAGTTTCGGCCAAAATACGTGTTTATGCGTATTTTGTAACCAAACTACTCTTAGGTATCAAAACCGTTTGTTTTGATATCCAACTTGTTTTTTAAACTTTATTAAACATGTTTAGCTCGTCACTTTTAGATTAGTTCTTATGTAGGGTCGTAAGGTAAGCGATCTAAACAATCGCTTATACTTACAAACCCGACCCGTTTGGTCGATCTTTAGGATCTGACCAAACACATTAGGTGACCATAGTTGTATAGGGAATAACCTTCCGAGGTTATACCTTATGGTCACTTCGTTTAAGTAGTTGTATGATAGGTAGTTTATATGCCTTAGGAAAATTACCAAAATGCCCTTTTTACGCATAAATTCATTTTAAGCATATGTAACATAGATTTTGACATCTAAACTGATTAGGCAACATTATTAGACTTGTTAAGGCATATAATACTTGTCATAGGACTAGTTAGGCGGTCCGAACGCGTTTTACGTGAACGACGCGTTAAAGTAGTGTAAGCTACCTAAACGGGTCGTAATGAGTCGTAAGCACTTAGGATAGGTTTCATTTTAGTATGTAGGATTTGTTAAACCATATCATATGAGTTCAAATACTCATTTGGTTTACAAAACCTCTTACTATCCGATCTTCCGAGTTAGGTTCGGTTATTAATGTAGTTACCTATATTAGGTGTCGTTTGATTTCTGTGACCCCTCTAGCTTTGATTGGTTGTTGTTCAAGACTTCTAAGCACCCTCAAGTGAGTACATAGACCCCTCTTTTACTGTTTTTCAAACGTTTTGGGGTGAAACACATGTGCCTACTTGTTAGTTTCATGCTTTCCATGTTTTCATATCATATACTTGCTATGTTCATTAGTACACTATTAGTACATGATTTCATTATGTTTTTGCTATGTATGTCCATTGTGTGCATACTTAGTACATTGTTTTACATTACATTTTGCTGCATATACTCATCCAGCATATGGACACATTAAATTACATTTTGGACCGTTTGTAACTATTTGACTATGTGAACCGTTGTAACTATTTGATTATGTGAACCGTTTGTAACCGTTGAAACATGGGAACCGTTTGTAACTGTTGAACCGTGTGAATCGTTTGTATCTGTTGATTGACATGAACCGTTGGAAATCTGTTTGAACCGTTGGGTTAAGGAAGTGACTAGGTCACGGGGTGGGTGTAATGTGCTAAAAGCATGGTGGATACCCCGCTGGTACTTCCTATACATAAGTGCTTTTAACACATTATATGTCGTTGCGTTATCTAGATCACTTGGGCAAGGTTATCAAAATAAACTTATACTACAAGGTTTTTCTAACGATATATATATACTATTCGAGTTTTTATTTCAAAAACGATTTTCAAATTTGGGTTTAATTAAACAAATGTTTTAGAGTTAAGAATCATGGCTACGAGATTTTATAAATTATAATCAACTTGATTTGAGTTGGTTAATTATGGCGCAATACTATACTTTTCAAAATAAGGTTCCTTTTTTAAATAAGTATTGCAACATATAAAACGAGCCATGAATCTGACACTCATACAAAACCTATGTACCCGCCGGTATTTTTATGTTGACATATTTTCACATGTGTTTCAGTTACAACAGTTGATGATATTTGATGATGATATTGGTGAATGCTCACATAGGAATGGACGAGGCCTTAGTGACATTAAAAGATGCAAGACTAGTTAACTATGTTATATTTTCTTTGTTGTTAAGACATTGTAATACATTTAATTCAATAAAACGAAACTGTTTAATCCATGGTTGTGAAACAATGATTCTGTTACAACACTCCCCGACGTTTCCGCCACGTTTTGTTGTTTTACGTGGTCGGGGTGTGATAGAAAAGTTGGTATCAGAGACAATGGTTATAGGGAATTAGGTTATTAGTAATGTTTTGACCTAGGCTATAACCTTCCTAGGACCTGAACACAAGTTATCTTGTGTTTAGATTATAAAACAATACCGTCACTTGTCCTTAAGTGACAACCACAATAAGAACATAAATTTGAATCTGCTTTGAAAACTAATCATCTGTTCTAGGATGATTTATTATAAGGTTTCAAACCTTCAAAGTTTTCAAGATCTCGTCAAAGTTTGGATCTCATTAATGTGAACACGTGCAAACTGGAAGGGTGGGTGACTGCACCCTGGGTCTTCTGTCTAAGGCTAGAGTGTTCGTACAAATCCGCAGTATCAGACCAGTCACTCTAAGGAACTCTTGGGGTGAGTGTCCACTTATAGGCGAGCATGTCTTCGCGATACCTTATATTGACCCTCTTACTTTGATTAGTCACTGTCTCATTTGTTTGCCTTTGGTAACAAACAAATGGTCACAATCTTCATGCGTTATCATTTTCTTTTAACTATCTTTCGCTTGTTTCCTCCTATGCCTTCCATTATCTTCAAGATGCCTCTTCATCGCAACAACACTCAAATGTCTGAACCAGGTGCTGCAATTACCCAGTGAATAGGCGTCGTACTTCATGTGACAACTGTGCTCTGTAATCGTTGTATGATGTAAAACAATGTTGATTATTAATAAAACAATGTGCTTTGGTGTTATTATATGTGTTTTGATGTTATTATGTGTGTATTTGTGTTTGGTGATTTTTACAATTCAATTCGATTCCAATTTCAAGCTTTAAATCGCTTTCTGGAAAGGTATACGCGAACTGGTGCGTAAATGTAGTCAGTATAACGCGACAAACATTCCGGAATAGTGACATAGGATTAACATACCTTAAATAACCTCCACATAACTTAGAATTAAGTTTTGAATAGGTTGGTGTGTTAAAATCAACTTTGTTCGATCGTGTGACACCTGTGCCACCACAACCATCAAACAAATACCAAGCCGATGAAATATCGTATTTCATACTTGGGATCTTGTATAAATATGTGTATCTTTTGCACATATCAATTCTTGTTCAATTTCAAACTTTACATCGCTTTCTGGAGAATTATACGCAAACTGGTTCGTAAACGTACTCAGTTTAATGCGACAAATACTCCGGGACATCAACATATACTTAACATACCTTAAATAACCTTTACATAACTTAGAAATAAGTTTTGAAGGCTTTGGTATGGCAAAAACAAGTTAATTCGCTTACAGGGACTAAACTTGACAAACTGCGAAAGTATGCCAATTTGAACTGTAACAAACATTCCGGAACATGTCCATAAGTTAAACATACCATAAATATCCTTTACATAGCTTAGAAATAGGCTTTGAAGGGTTTGGTATGCTAAAACAAACTTTTGGATCATTCAGGGACTAAAAGTGTCAAAAAGTGCATAAGTTTGCACTTTCGCACATAACTTACGTTCTGAATACATCCGGACATCCAAAAATTTATGTAAGCATCCTTATATTATGCCTTAGTGTTTGGCATGAGAAAAATCCGTTCGTCGCGTCATTTGGATCGTCTTTCGCGATAAGATTGGCCTTTCAAACATCCCAAAGGGCAATGCTTATATTATGCCTTTGTTTTCTGGATAAGATTGGCCTTTCAAACATCCCAAAGGGCAATGCCCTTTCACCATCTGAAGAGTTAGGGTCAATTTGAGCCACCACAACTTTGCGAAAAGTGTACGCATAAGATCGTGGCACGATATTCAAGAAACGATCCTAACGGCTTTACTTTTCCTATAAATACCCCCCCCCTTTTGGTTAAAACCCACAAAAATCTGATCAAAAGCTCTAAGTTGGAACCTTTGTTTCATACCTGAGCCATTTTGATCTAGATTAGCATTCGGGGACCCTTCCTAAGTGTTCTTTCGTTCTTTTAATCGCTTTCTAGAGCTAAAGTCAAACTTTGTTTGACTTTCTGCGTTGGCCAGCTTATGGTCAACACGAAGTTCGTTGGAACTTCATAACGTGAGCGTGATCACGATGGATATAGTCCATGGCGACTATACCTACTGATTACCACGTTAACAAGGCTCAGTGACGAGTCATAGTTTCGGCCAAAATGCGCATTCTTACGTATTTTGTAACCAAACTACTCGTGAGCATCAAAGCCATTTGTTTTGATGCCAAACCTGTTTTCTAAACTTAGTTAAGCATGTTCTAACATGCTTAGCTCGTCACTTTTAGTATAGTGCTTATATAGGGTCGTAAGGTAAGCGATCTAAACCATCACTTATACTTTCGAACCCGACCCATTTGGTCGATCATTAGGATCCGACCAAACACATTAGGTGACCATAGCTATAACCTTCCGAGGTTATACCTTGTGGTCACGATGTTAGGCGTTCCAAACGCGTTCTACGTGAACGACGCGTTAAGGTAGCATAAGTTACCTAAACGGGTCGTAATGGATTGTAAGCACTTAGGTTAGGTTTCATTTTAGTATGTAGGCTTTGTTAAACCATATTTCACGAGTCTCCATACTCGTTTGGTTTATGAACCCGCATACTATCCGATCCTTCCAATTTTGGTCCAGTATATTAATATAGCTACCTATTAGGTGCCGTTTGATATTCCGTGATCTCTAGCATTATTTGGTTATTATACAAAGAATTCAAAGCAATCTCAGGTGAGTACATTGAACCCCTGTTTGATTGTTTTCCAAACTGTTTTGGGGTGAAACACATGTGCCTACTTGTTACTTTCATGCTTTCCGGTTTTCACATCATATACTTGCTATGTTCGATAGTACATATATAGTACATGATTTCATTGTGTTTATGCTATGTATGTCCATTGTGTGCATACTTAGCACATCACATTACAATACATTTCATGCTATGTATGCCCATTGTGTGCGTACTTAGTACATTGTTTTTTTTACATTACATGCTATGTATGCCCATTGTGTGCGTACTTAGTACATTGTTTTACATACATTTCTTGCCATGTATGCCCATTGTGTGCGTACTTAGTACATTGTTGTACATTACATTTCATGCTATGTATGCCCATTGTGTGCGTACTTAGTACATTGCTTTACATTACATGCTATGTATGCCCATTGTGTGCGTACTTAGTACATTGTTATACATTACATTTCATGCTATATATGCCTATTGTGTGCGTACTTAGTACATTGTTGTACATTACATTTCATGCTATGTATGCCCATTGTGTGCGTACTTAGTACATTGCTTTACATTACATGCTATGTATGCCCATTGTGTGCGTACTTAGTACATTGTTATACATTACATTTCATGCTATATATGCCCATTGTGTGCATACTTAGTACATGGTTTTACATTGCATTTCTGTTGCATATGCTCATCCAGCATATGAACACATTATGCTACATTTTGAACCGTTGTAACCATTTGACTATGTGAACCGTCTTACCCCTTTGATTTCATGAACCGTCTGTAACCGTTGAACCGTGTGAACCAGTTGTATCTGTTGACATGATTTACATTTGACAATAGACATTTGACTATACATGAACATTTCTACGATTGTTAAACACTTCATCTTGATGATTTGGTTTGAGTAAGTGATTAAGTAACGAGGCGTGTGTAATATGATACAAGCATGGTGGATACGCCGTTGGTACTTCCTATATATAAGTGTTTGTATGGTATTACATATCGTAGCCTTATTTGAATCATTTCAATTTGAGACATATGACATTTTATACAAATAACACACTTTTCACGAGACATTGTTTTACAAACGACTTACCTTATACAAACACATTTTACATGGTTATCCGTTTAACCATACAGTGTTCTCTTATTTATACATATCATCTGATCTTATCGTTTTTCAAATGATTCACAAGACAAAGCAAATTACAAGGTTCATGACTAAACATTTTCTCAAACATAAGTCATGAATTCCGTTTTCACAAAACCAATGTATCTCACATGCATTTTTATGTTGACGTACCTATTTTCACATGTGTTTTCAGGAGATGATGCATAGGACTTATCAAGATATACTTAGGCGGACCTGTGCCTTAGTGACTTAAAACAAGAAAAGAACTAGTTAATTTGTGTTATGTACTCTTTGGTTCTTGTTTAAACAATGTAAACTTTCATGTTTGATTAATAAAACGAAACTTCAATTGCCATGGATTTGAAACAATTAATTCTGTTACACCACTCCCCGACGTTTCCGCTACGTTTTGTATGTTCCACGTGGTCAGGGTGTGACAGAAAAGTTGGTATCAGAGCCGATGGTTATAGGGAATTAGGTTATTAGTAATGCTTTGACCTAGTCTATAACCTTCCTAGGACCTTAACGCGAGTTTACTTGCGTTTAGTCACAAAACAATACCGTCACCTATCCTTAGGCGACGACCACAACAAGAACGTAAATTTCAAAACCGCTTTGAAAACTAATCATCTGTTCTAGGATGATTAATTACTAGGTTTTGAACCCTCTGTTATAAGGTTTTGAACCCCTTTGAGTTTTCAAAACTCTCATCAAAGTTTTGGGTCCTAAATAGTGTGAACACGTGCGAACTGGAAGAGTGAATGCCTGTACCCTGGGATTTCTGTCTAAGGTTAGAGTGTTCGTACAAATCCACATAATCGGACCAGTCACTCTTACCTGGGAACTCTTGGGGTGAGTGTCCACTTATAGGCGAGCATGTCTTCGCGATACACTATGAGGATCTATTTGCTTTGACTCAGCCTTGGTGTTGTTTGTTTGCTTCGTGGATTCAAACAAATGACCATCAACCATAATTATGGCCGGTAATTGTAACATCCTATTCTTACCCAATGCCATTTCATTTGTTTTCTTTCTTGTTTCTCTTTTAGAATGCCTCCTCGACGCGAAAACCGGATAGCCACTGCCGAACTGGCAGAGATCATTGCGCAGCAAATGGCTGCTCAATTCCCAAACCTCTTTGCTCAATGTAACCAAGCCAACAACAACAATCATGCCCCCTGCAACTTCAAGACGTTCAACTCGGCTAAGCCATCAAAGTTTTCTGGGTCTCAAGGAGCGACTGCACTTTTGCAATGGTTCGAGAGTTTAGAGAGCACCTTCAGACATGTTCAATGTCCAAACGAGCGAAAGGTAGAATTCGCATCTAGCGTCTTTGAGAAACGAGCTTTGACATGGTGGAATGGTGTGATGAGAGATAGGGGTGCCGATGTGGCACTGGCTCAAACATGGCAAGAGCTTCGAGCTCTGATGATGAAGGAATTCTGTCCTCATCACGAGATCAGGGCCTTGGAAACGGAGTTCGACGATCTTAAGCAAGTTAGCGGTGAGCATCGAGCCTACACGGATCGTTATGAGGAGTTAAGTTTGTTATGCCCGGATATGGTTACACCTTTGGATAAGGCAATCGAAAAGTACATTGATGGCCTCCCTGACTCAATACAAGACATTGTGACTGGTAGCAACCCTACTACAGTTAGACAGGCCATTGAGCTATCTGCAACCTTGACTGAATCAAAGATCAGAAAAGGTAAACTCTTCCGAAAAGGTGACAAGAAACCGGTCGGGGAATCGAACCCAATCGTGGAATCAAAGACCATGGATGAACAGACTGAATCCCCTAAGAAGTCAAAGAAGCGGAAGGCTTCTCAGAACTTCACCGTGGTCGCTCACAATGGTCAAGCCGTCCCCAACCAACCAGCTCAACCCCCTGCTAGAAAACCATACAATGGAACTGCACCCTTGTGCAACCAATGTAGCCTCCATCATCACGCCAATGTACAGTGCCGCAAATGCCAAACTTGTGGACTCATAGGCCACACAGCAAGAGTCTGCCCAGCTGTAGCTACGCCAAACCAAGCTGGCAACAATCCTACTCAAGGTCGTTTTCTACCAGGCTCTTGTTTCAACTGTGGCGAGATGGGTCATTTCCGAAGAAATTGCCCAAGGCTTGCTAATGCAAATCCAGCACAGGGATAAGCATCTGACTGACTAGAAGACAACATCATCTAGAAATAATCACGTCTTGTGTATTATTTTCTTTTGTTGACAAGGCCCAAGAAACAGTTGTTACCATTGTTTATAAATAAATCTTTTTACATTGCAATGTATTATCTGTGGCTGCATGTATAAACGACATATCCCCTTACAATACCGACGATCAAGGAACCGTATTCCTTACAGAACAAACTACCCCCAAAATTCTCCCATTCTATGATCTCTTGCGTCTTCCACGAAATTCCTAAGTACCCGTTTCATCTAAGGAAAACGAAATACAAGGCGCAAGTTACAACACCTGACGAATACCCAAAGTACCACTATAAATCCTTAATAGGGTACCTAAGGATTTCCCGTAAGTCCTTAACTGTTGTATACCTTAATTCGAATATGATAATTCCTTGTAATCAAAAATCGAATTTTGGGAGATCTTTCTATCTTCTCAGATAGATTCCAGTGAATATTGAGACCCGTCGATTGGTTTCCATATTCGTATTCAATCAATAACAAATTAATAACAAATTATAATCAAGTTAAACAATTATGTGACCTTGTGCTTATGTGTTCCCTTATGTGTTGTTGTGTGATCCAAATTATGTTATCCAAATCTTCGTAGAATCTTACATATCCTTGTACAAGAGATTCATAGTAGGATACCCAAAGGTATTACTTAAAATCCTCAATGGACTTCTATGTTATAGTTAAGTCCCTTGGATTATAAAGTACTACTTCAAAATTTGACCCCTTGAGTGGTCTAGTTAAACAGATTGATCCAAAAATCGGGTTAGGGATATCATGTGATGATAAAGCTGAAAGGACTCCTTGGTGGCCTAACTAAGAAGATCCACTGTCGATCTAATTAAAAGGACCCGATAGAAGTCTAGTCACCCTCATCACAAGTTTGATATCCTTCCCCAAAACATTACAAAACAAACTGTGCGGACTGTGCAAGGGATTACGTAATTATGGATGCATACTTAATTATGGAATTTAGTGCACAGAAATCACAGCAAGTTCTGTCATGTGTCTAGAGTTAACCCTGTTCATTTCCAACTCTGACGAAGCAACTGTTGAAAATGACTCCGTTAGTTTATTTTCGTTTCTGACGATTTATCCGTTGGGGAAATGAATATCCGTTGTGAAATCCTTCATTTCCAACTCTGAGGAAGTAACCGTTGAAAATGACTCCGTAAATTCATTTTCGTTTCTGAAGATTTATCCGTTGAGGAAATGAATATCCGTTGTGTAATCCTTCATTTCCAACTCTGATGAAGCAACCATTGAAAATGACTCCGTTAATTCATTTTCGTTTCTGAAGATTTATCCGTTGAGGAAATGAATATCCGTTGTGTAATCCTTCATTTCCAACTCTGATGAAGCAACCGTTGAAAATGACTCCGTTAGTTCATTCTCGTTTCTGAAGATTTGTCCGTGGAGGAAACGAATATCCGTTGTGTAATCCTTCATTTCCAACTCTGATGAAGCAACCGTTGAAAATAACTCCGTTAGTTCATTCTCGTTTCTGAGGATTTGTCCGTGGAGGAAACGAACATCCGTTTGCTTATTCCGTCATTTCCATTTCTGAAGAATACCCGTTAAGGAAAATGACTCCGTCTGTTCATTTTCGTTTCAGAAGAACGACCGTCAAGGAAATGACAGGATATTGCCTTGCATATCGCTGGTGGGTATTTGGCAAAGCCACTAATGGACTCCTACGAATAAATTTCGGGACGAAATTTCCTAAAGTAGGGGAGACTGTGACACCTGTGCCACCACGACCATCAAACAAATACCAAGCCGATGAAATATCGTATTTCATACTTGGGACTTGTATAAATATGTGTATCTTTTGCACATATCAATTCTTGTTCAATTTCAAACTTTACATCGCTTTCTGGAGAATTATACGCAAACTGGTGCGTAAACGTACTCAGTTTAATGCGACAAATACTCCGGGACATCAACATATACTTAACATACCTTAAATAACCTTTACATAACTTAGAAATAAGTTTTGAAGACTTTGGTATGGCAAAAACAAGTTAATTCGCTTACAGGGACTAAACTTGACAAACTGCGAAAGTATGCCAATTTGAACTGTAACGAACATTCCGGAACATGTCCATAAGTTAAACATACCATAAATATCCTTTACATAGCTTAGAAATAGGCTTTGAAGGGTTTGGTATGCTAAAACAAACTTTTGGATCATTCAGGGACTAAAAGTGTCAAAAAGTGCATAAGTTTGCACTTTCGCGCATAACTTACGTTCTGAATACATCCGGACATCCACAAATTTATGTAAGCATCCTTATATTATGCCTTAGTGTTTGGCATGAGAAAAATCCGTTCGTCGCGTCATTTGGATCGTCTTTCGCGCTTATGCGCATTTCGTCATAATTAAGCGAACATCGCGATCGTACGGCCAAACGAACCAACATCCGGCATATTTTTGAGCATGTTTCATGTCCACAATGTTTAGGCATCATTTTAGGGCCTTAAAGTTGGCTTTACGGGCCTTATAAGTGTCGGAAATGGCTTAAATACGCAACAGGGACCAAAACTGCCATTTCTGAAAGTATGTGCAGATCAGACAGGCCCAGGCGGCCCGCCTGAGTTTTGTCTGATCCTGATGCGGGCCCCATGGCCCCTTCAGTAATAGAAACTTTGTTTTCTGGATAAGATTGGCCTTTCAAACATCCCAAAGGGCAATGCCCTTTCACCATCTGAAGAGTTAGGGTCAATTTGAGCCACCACAACTTTGCGACAAGTGTACGCATAAGATCGTGGCACGATATTCAAGAAACGATCCTAACGGCTTTACTTTTCCCATAAATACCCCCCCTTTTTGGTTAAAACCCACAAAAATCTGATCAAAAGCTCTAAGTTGGAACCTTTGTTTCATACCTGAGCCATTTTGATCTAGATTAGCATTCGGGGACCCTTCGTAAGTGTTCTTTCGTTCTTTTAATCGCTTTCTAGTGCTAAAGTCAAACTTTGTTTGACTTTCTGCATTGGCCAGCATATGGTCAACACGAAGTTCGTTGGAACTTCATAACGTGAGCGTGATCACGATGGTTATAGTCCATGGCGACTATACCTACTGATTACCACGTTAACAAGGCTCAGTGACGAGTCGTAGTTTCGGCCAAAATGCGCATTCATGCGTATTTTGTAACCAAACTACTCGTGAGCATCAAAGCCGTTTGTTTTGATGCCAAACCTGTTTTCTAAACTTAGTTAAGCATGTTCTAACATGCTTAGCTCGTCACTTTTAGTATAGTGCTTATATAGGGTCGTAAGGTAAGCGATCTAAACCATCGCTTATACTTTCGAACCCGACCCATTTGGTCGATCATTAGGATCCGACCAAACACATTAGGTGACCATAGCTATAACCTTCCGAGGTTATACCTTGTGGTCACGATGTTAGGCGTTCCAAACGCGTTCTACGCGAACGACGCGTTAAGGTAGCATAAGCTACCTAAACGGGTCGTAATGGATTGTAAGCACTTAGGTTAGGTTTCATTTTAGTATGTAGGCTTTGTTAAACCATATTTCATGAGTCTCCATACTCGTTTGGTTTACGAACCCGCATACTATCCGATCCTTCCAATTTTGGTCCGGTATATTAATATAGCTACCTATTAGGTGCCGTTTGATATTCCGTGATCTCTAGCATTATCTGGTTATTATACAAAGAATTCAAAGCAATCTCAGGTGAGTACATTGAACCCCTCTTTTACTGTTTTCCAAACTGTTTTGGGGTGAAACATATGTGCCTACTTGTTACTTTCATGCTTTCCGGTTTTCACATCATATACTTGCTATGTTCGATAGTACATATATAGTACATGATTTCATTGTGTTTATGCTATGTATGTCCATTGTGTGCATACTTAGCACATCACATTACAATACATTTCATGCTATGTATGCCTATTGTGTGCGTACTTAGTACATTGTTTTTTTTTTACATTACCTGCTATGTATGCCCATTGTGTGCGTACTTAGTACATTGTTTTACATACATTTCTTGCTATGTATGCCCATTGTGTGCGTACTTAGTACATTGTTGTACATTACATTTCATGCTATGTATGCCCATTGTGTGCGTACTTAGTACATTGCTTTACATTACATGCTATGTATGCCCATTGTGTGCGTACTTAGTACATTGTTATACATTACATTTCATGCTATATATGCCCATTGTGTGCATACTTAGTACATGGTTTTACATTGCATTTCTGTTGCATATGCTCATCCAGCATATGAATACATTATGCTACATTTTGAACCGTTGTAACCATTTGACTATGTGAACAGTCTTACCCCTTTGATTTCATGAACCGTTTGTAACCGTTGAACCGTGTGAACCAGTTGTATCTGTTGACATGATTTACATTTGACAATAGACATTTGACTATACATGAACATTTCTACAATTGTTAAACACTTCATCTTGATGATTTGGTTTGAGTAAGTGATTAAGTAACAAGGCGTGTGTAATATGATACAAGCATGGTGGATACGCCGCTGGTACTTCCTATATATAAGTGTTTGTATGGTTTTACATATCGTAGCGTTATGTGAATCATTTCAATTTGAGACATATGACATTTTATACAAATAACACACTTTTCACGAGACATTGTTTTACAAACGACTTACCTTATACAAACACATTTTACATGGTTATCCGTTTAACCATACAGTGTTCTCTTATTTATACATATCATCTGATCTTATCGTTTTTCAAATGATTCACAAGACAAAGCAAATTACAAGGTTCATGACTAAACATTTTCTCAAACATAAGTCATGAATTCCGTTTTCACAAAACCAATGTGTCTCACAGGCATTTTTATGCTGGCGTACCTATTTTCACATGTGTTTTCAGGAGATGATGCATAGGACTTATCAAGATATACTTAGGCGGACCTGTGCCTTAGTGACTTAAAACGAGACAAGAACTAGTTAATTTATGTTATGTACTCTTTGGTTCTTGTTTAAACAATGTAAACTTTCATGTTTGATTAATAAAACGAAACTTCAATTGCCATGGATTTGAAACAATTAATTCTGTTACAAGACTCGCCGACGTTTCCACCACGTTTTGTATGTTCCACGTGGTCGGGGTGTGATAGATCGCAGGGACTATTTGTGTCAAACTGCGAAACTATACCAATCCGTATAGTAACGAACATTCCGGAACTTGATCATAAGTTAAACATACCCTAAATATCCTTTACATAGCTTAGAAATACGCTTTGAGGGGTTCGGTATGCTAAAATAAACTTTATTGATCAATAGGGACTAAAAGCATCAAAAGTGCACAAGTTTGCATTTTCGCGCATATTTTACGTTCTGAATATATCCGGACCTCCAAAAATTCATGTAGTCATTAAAATATTATGTTTTAGTGTGTGGCATGATAAAATTCCATTCGTCGCTTAATTTGGATCGTTTTTGTGTTCGTTACGACTTCCGTCGTAATTAACCGAACAACGCAACTGTACGACCAAACGAACCGAAATCCGAGATATTTTTGAGCATGTTTTGAGTTCCCTATACTTTAACATCATTTTAGAGCCTTGAAATGAGGTTAACAGGGCTTAAACGTGTCAAAAATGAGTCGAATTGCAAGTTTCTCATGTGCAGGGACCTGTTTTAACATTCTGCCAAAGTTTCTTACACGGGCCGCGTAAGATATGCTTGTGTTTTACGCGGGCCGCGTGGCCATGCCAGACAGAATGTTCAGAATCAGCAATTTGGGCTAAATTTAGGGGTTTTAATGTAATATTTGCAATACCTGGAGCTGGTTTTTGACTCCCATTGTATTCTAATACCATTAACCCACATGTATGGCCAAGATTACACCCTCTAAACACTTGGAATCATCCTATTGATCCTAACTTCCTATAAATAGCAAGCTTCCTCATTTGGGTTCTTCACACTTGATCTGAATTCAGCTCTAAGTTGGGGTGTTTACACTTCATACCTGAGCTATTTTAGATCAAACATCCATCTTGGACCCTTTGTAAGTCCTCTTCTTGCTTGTTCTTGTATTTCAAGCATAAAGGTCAAACAAGTTTGACTTTCAGCTTTGACCAAGTCAATGGTCAACACAAAGTTCCGTTGAACTTTGCAACGCGAGTGTAATCACGATGGTTATAGTCCCTTGTGACTACACCTACTGATTACCAGTTGACTAGGCGTAGTGACGAGTCGTAGTTTCGGCCAAAATGCGTGTTTATGCGTATTTTGTAACCAAACTACTCTAGGGTATCAAAACCGTTTGTTTTGATATCAAAACCTGTTTTCTAACTTAACTAAACATGTTCTAGCATGTTTAGCTCGTCACTCTTAGTTTGGTGCTTGTGTAGAGTCGTAAGTCAAGCGGACTAAACACCCGCTTAGACTTTCGAACACGACCCGTTTGGTCGATCGTTAGGATCCAACCAAATGTCACACCCCGGCCGCGTATAACATGCAACCGCGGCGGAAATGCCGGGGAGTGTTGTGGACAGAATTAATTGTTATACAACCATGGAAATTAAAGTTACATTTTATTTATTAAACAAGGGTAGTACATTGTCTTAAACAGGAAAACAAAGAGTTTATAACATAGTTAACTAAGTCTATCTTCAGTTTTAGTCTCTAAGGCACAGGTCCGCTCTAGTGTCATGATCATCATCCTATGGAATAGCTCCTGAAAACACATGTGAAAGTAGGTACGTCAGCATAAAAATGCCTGTGAGATACATAGGTTTTGTGAAAATGGGGTTCATGACTTGAGTTTAAAGAAATGTTTAATAACAGTCAGTCATGAACCTTGTAATTTGTCTTACATTGTAAATCATTTGAAAAACAATAACATCAGATGATATGTATAAATATGTGCAAGGTTAAACGAGTAACCAAGTAAAATGAGTTGAATATAATAAGTTGTTCTGTAAGACAATGTTTTATGAAAAGTATGTTATTTGTATAAAATGTTATATGTCTAAACTGAAATGATTTAGATAACGCTAAGATATGTAATATAATACAAACATTTATATATAGGAAGTACCAGCGGCGTATCCACCATGTTTGCATCATATTACATACTCCACGTTACTCAAACCATTTACCCAAACCAATCCACCATGTAAATTGTTCATGTATAAACCAAATGTCAAGTGTTATTGTGTAAACCATGTCAAATGTTTATGTTCAATGTAAACCACCAAATGTGTATGTCACTGTCAACGTGTTTATGTTCAATGTAAATCATGTAATGTGTATCCCAAAATGTATCATGTATGGTAAGCGAAATGTATCAACTTAAACCATATGTAAAATGCACAAAACAAGTCGCTGAAGTAACACGTGGTTTAAATCAACGTTATGTTCTGTGGAAAAATGCATGCTCTATTGATATTAACATTTATGCGGTATTGTAAACTATGCATACATCCAAGCCTTGGGACTGCGGCGATAAACCCTTAAACAAATTAAAGGTTTATCTAAGTTATGTATATCGAATTCGGTCATTCCTTCCAATCCTATCAAACCCAGGATTTCAGAAACGGGAGTTGTCAATTCCTATGGTACCACTACCTACTAACAAACGGCGTAGCTAATGTTAATGAATGTATTATCCCATGTTAAACAAACCAAATGTCATAACAAAATGAAGGCATGTGATGTAAACAATTGTACTAAGTATGCTAAGTAAACATACGAAGCAGAAATGTTTATGTAAATCAATGTGCCCATATGCTGAGTAAACATATGCAGCAGAAATGTTCATGTAAATCAATGTGCCCATATGCTGAGTAAACATATGCAGCAGAAATGTTCATGTAAATCAATGTGTCCATATGCTGAGTAAACATATGCAACAGAAATGTTCATGTAAATCAATGTGTCCATATGCTGAGTAAACATATGCAACAGAAATGTTCATGTCAATCAATGCGTCCATATGCTGAGTAAACATATGCAACAAAAATGTAATGTAAATCAATGTACTAAGTACGCACACAATGGGCATACATAGCATGAAATGTAATGAAATCATGTACTATAATGTACTAATGAGCATAGCAGATATACGATGTGAAAACATGGAAAACATGAAAGTAACAAATAGGCACATGTGTTTCACCCCAAAACAGTTTAGAAAACGGTAAAAGAGGGGTTCTATGTACTCACCTGAGGTTGCTTTGTTGTTCTTGTGAAATAACCAGGTAATGCGAGAGGTCACGGAATATCAACGGCACCTAATAGGTAGCTATGTTAATATACCGGACCAAATCGGAAGATCGGATAGTACGCGGGTTCGTAAACCAAACGAGTATGGAGACTCGTGTAATATGGTTCAACAAAGCCTACATACTAAAATGAAACTTAACCTAAGTGCTTACGGTCCATCACGACCCGTTTAGGTAGCTTACGCTACCCTAACGCGTCGCTCGCGTAGAACGCGTCTGGAACGCCTAACATCGTGACCACAAGGTATAACCTCGGAAGGTTATAGCTATGGTCACCTAATGTGTTTGGTCAGGTCCTAATGACCGACCAAATGGGTCGGGTTCGAAAGCATAAGCGATGGTTTAGATCGCTTACCTTACGACCCTATATAAGCACTAAACTAAAAGTGACGAGCTAAGCATGTTAGAACATGCTTAACTAAGTTTAGAAACAGGTTTGACATCAAAACAAACGGCTTTGATGCCCACGAGTAGTTTGGTTACAAAATATGCAAGAATGCACATTTTGGCCGAAACTACGACTCGTCACCGAGCCTAGATAACGTGGTGATCAGTAGGTATGGTCACTACGGACCATGACCATCGTGATCACGCTCACGTTATGAAGTTCCATGAACTTCGCATCGACCATAAGCTGGTCAATGCAGAAAGTCAACTAAACGTTGACTTTCGGACTCGAAAAGCGAATAAAAGAGCGAAAGAAGACTTACGGAGGGTCCCCGAGTGCAAATCAAGATCAAATAGCTCAGGTATGAAACAATGGTTTCAACTTAGAGCTTCAAGATCTGATTTTGTGATTTTTACACTAAAGGGGGGGGGGTATTTATAGGAAAAGTGGAACCGTTAGGATCGTTTTATCGAATATCGTGCCTTGATCTCGTGCGTACATGTGTCCAGGGGTTAAATACACTGAACTTGGCCCTTGGCCCTTCATTTGGGTGAAAAGGCATCGCCTCTTGATCGAACGAAAGGCCAGATTCTGCATTAAATGCAAAATCTTCTGTCAGACATGTTCACGCGGCCCGCCTCATGTTTTGGGCAATCCTTACGCGGGCCGCCTGGCCCCTCTGATCTGCACCACTTGCAGAATTTACATATTCAGCCCCTGATGCGTTTTTAAGCTATTTCCAGCCCCTTTAAGACCTGTAAAGTCATCTTTAAGGCCCTAAAATGATGCCTAAACATTGTGGACATGAAACATGCCCAAAAATATGTCGGATGTCGGTTCGTTTGGTCGTACGATCGCGATGTTCGCTTAATTACGACGGAATGCGCATAAGCGCGAAAGACGATCCAAATGACGCGACGAATGGATTTTTCTCATGCCAAACACTAAGGCATAATATAAGGATGCTTGCATAAATTTTTGGATGTCCGGATGTATTCAGAACGTAAGTTATGCGCGAAAGTGCAAACTTAGGCACTTTTTGACACTTTTAGTCCCTGAATGATCCAAAAGTTTGTTTTAGCATACCAAACCTCTCAAAGCCTATTTCTAAGCTATGTAAGGGATATTTATGGTATGTTTAACTTATGGACATGTTCCGGAATGTCCGTTACAGTTCAAATTGGCATACTTTCGCAGTTTGTCAAGTTTAGTCCCTGTAAGCGAATTAACTTGTTTTTGCTATACCAAAGCCTTCAAAACTTATTTCTAAGTTATGTAAAGGTTATTTAAGGTACGTTGAGTATATGTTGATGTTCCGGAGTATTTGTCGCATTAAACTGAGTACGTTTACGCACTAGTTAACGTATAATTCTCCAGAAAGCGATGTAGAGTTTGAAATTGAACAAAAGTCAAAACACGAAAAATGTAAAACACAATGAAACAAACATTGGGATCAAATAACATTATTTTATTGATAATTGAACTGTTCACAATGATTACAGGCACAGATGTTACACCAAACATGCTCAGTGACCATAGTAGCATAGGGAATAACCTTTCAAGGTTATACCTTATGGTCACTTAGGCTTAATTAGACGCATGATAAGTAGTTTATATGCCTTTGGTAAATTACCAAAATGCCCTTTTCATACATAATTGGTAATTAAGCATACATAACCTATATTTTTATCACATAACTGGTTATGCAACATATTTAAACATGTATGGGCATATAATACTTGTCATAGGACTAGTTAGACGTCTCAAACGCGCTTTTACGCGCACGAGGCGTTAAAGTAGCGTGAGCTACATTAATGGGTCGCAATGGGTCGAAAGCACTTAGGTTAGGTTCCGATTTGGAATGTAGGTTTTGTCAAACCATATCATATGAGTTCCAACACTCATTTGGTTTACAAGACCTCATTCTGTCCGATCTTCCGATTTAGGCGTCTATCGTTTGACTAGTGGTTCGATTACTAGGTGATTCAGATGTACGAAATGTCTTCAAGGTTTAAATTATGATTTCAAAAACGATTAAAACGATTTTTACTAAACTAATAACGATTTCAATAATGTGAACGAAACTTGATGGTTGTAGTTACATAACAAATGACATTCATTAATTTTGGCCCAACCGACCAGTATTAGGTTATGGTACCATAGGATCTGACAAATCCCGTTACTTTACTACACCCATGGTTATGTGTGGGGGTTGTGGGTAGCAACTGAATCTGATGTTTGTTAACTTACCCTTTGGTGGTTTGTTAACTCGAGAAGCGATAAACGAGGTGATCGAGTCACGAAGGTTTGAATGTTATTAACGAGACGACCATATATAAGTTATCACAATTAAGACGAGGACGATTTAAATGATTTAAACGAGTAAACAATTTGGAAACGATTTGGAAACGATGTTAAACAATCTGGGTAAACGATTGGTTTTTGGCTAGTGTTTAGATAACGGGACGGGTGTAATGTGGTGAAAACATGGTAGATACGTCGCTGGTACTTCTTATATATAAGTGTTTTCAACATATTATATACCGTGGCGTTATTTAGTTCACTTGGGTAAACGATTTTGGAACGATATAACACAAACGAGGTTTTCGGAATAATACGAGTTTTGTTAACGATTTAATACGAGATGTTTTACAAATTGCTTTACTAAAACAAATGTTTTTGGGTTAAGAATCATGGCTACGAGATTTTATAAACTATAACCCGCTTGATTTGAGTTGGTTAATTAAGTTGCAATATTACACTCTTTTCAAAACAAAGTTTTTAAATGAAGTATTGCAACATTTAAACTAGCCATGAATCCTACACTCCTATAAAACCTATGTACTCGCCAGCATTTCCTTGCTGACTAAGTTTTTACATATGTTTCAGGTGTTGTTGCTTGATGTGGTTTCTAGGATGCATGCGTCACATAGGATCTGGACAAGGCCTTAGTGACATAATAACAATGATAGTCGATATTTAACATGTTTGTTATGTGTTAAGACAATGTAATGTTAATATTTTCAATAAAACGAAACTTTTGTATCCATGGTTGTGAAACAATAATTCTGTTGCAACACTCCCCGACGTTTCCGCCGCGGTTTTGTTGTTTTAACGCGGTCGGGGTGTGACAGAAGAGTTGGTATCAGAGCCAATGCTTATAGGGAATTAGGTTATTAGCAATGCTTTGACCTAGACTATTACTTTAGGACCCTAATACAAGTTTACTTGTGTTTAGATTTTAAAACAATACCGTCACCTATCCTTAGGTGATAACCACAACGAGAACACAAACCCGAATCTGCTTTGAAAATTAATCATCCGTGCTAGGATGATTGATTACTTGGTTTTGAACCCTTTGTTATAAGGTTTTGAACCCTTCCAGTTTGACTCATATTTGGCTTAGTGCCTTCTGAGTTCTCAAAATCTCGTCAAAGTTTGGGTCTAAATAGTGTGAACACGTGCAAACTGGAAGAATGAATGCCTGTACTCCGAGTTTTCTGTCTAAGGCTAGAGTGTTCGTACAAATCCACATAATCGGACCAGTCACTCTTACCTAGGAACTCTTAGGGTGAGTGTTCACTTATAGGCGAGCATGTCTTCGCGATGCATTATTTTGATTCATTTACTTTGATTAGTCACTGCGTGTCGTTTGTTTGTTCGAAGTAACGAACAAATGATCGCCTTCCTTGTGTTTTGTCGATACCCCTTTTTGCTTTTTCCTAATTATCAACCTTACTCGTTTCTCATATTTCCTTGTTAGACAATGCCTCCTCGACGTGAAGCACAATCCTTCACTATTGAAGAAATCGCAGCCCTAGTCTCTCAGCAAGTGGCTGCTGTGCTTCCTGGTGTTGTGACTTAAGTCCACGAGATATACAACAATAATAACAACAACAATAATGCACAGTGTAATTTCAAGAACTTCAATTCTGCTAAGCCGCTTAAGTTTTCTGGGTCGCAAGGAGCAATTGCGCTCCTGCAGTGGTTTGAGAGTATCGAGAGCACATTCAGGCATGTGCAGTGTCCGAATGCGCGTAAGGTTGAATTTGCTTCAAGCGTGTTTGAGAAGCGAGTGCTTACCTGGTGGAATGGTATTATGCGTGATATGTGACACCTATATCACTTAAATCATCAAACAAATGCCAAACCCATGAAATATTGTATTTCATACTTAGGGTTTGTAAAAATATGTGCATCATTTGCACATATCAATTCTTGTCCGATTTCAAGCTCTAAATCGCTTTCTGGAAGGTTATACGCGCACTGATGTGTAAATATAACCAGTTTAACGCAACCAACACTCTGTAATAGTGAAATAGGCTTAACATACCTTAAATAACCTCCATATAAGTTAGAAATAATTTTTGGATGGTTTGGTGTGTTGAAATCAAGTTTGTTCGATCGTAGGGACTAATTGTGTCAACTTGCGAAACTATACCGATTCGTATAGTAACGAACCTTCCGGAACTTGATCATAAGTTAAATATGCCCTAAATATCCTTTACATAGCTTAGAAATAGGCTTTGAAGTGTTTGGTGCGCAAGAACAAACTTTTGGTCATTCAGGGACTAAAAGCGTCAAAAAGTGCATAAGTTTGCATTTTCGCGCATATCTTACGTTCTGAATACATCCGGACATCCAAAAATTTATGTAATCTTTAGAATACTTTATTTTAGTGATTGGCATGATAAAATTCCTCGCTTAATTTGGATCGTTTTTGCGTTCGTTACGACTTCCGTCGTAATTTACCGAACAACGCAACCGTACGACCAAACGAGCCGACATCCGGGATATTTTTGAGCACATTTCAAGTTCCCAATACTTTAACTTCATTTAGAGCCTTGAAATGAGGTTAATGGGGCTTAAACGTGTCAAAAATGAGCCGAAATGCAAGATTTTGAAGTTCAGGGACCAAAATTGACATTCTGCCATAGTTATCTTAGGAAGGGACCAAAATGAACAATATAAATTCCAGCTTTTTCCAGCTGTTCCCCTCATTTGCACATGGTTTTAATGAAACTATGGGCTCCCATGGTTTCACAAAACCATGGGCACATGTGTACGTATGAGATCGAAGCTCGTTTTACGATGAACGATCCTAACGGTTCTAGATTTCCTATAAATACCCACCATGTTTTCATTCATTCCTCACATTTGAATCTGATTCAAGCTCTCTAAGTGGAAGTATATGCTTCCTACCTGAGAGAGAATCGGGTTCAAATCTTGCGGGGACTTTCTGTAAGTATTCTTTCGCGTTTTTCATTCGTTTTTATCGTTAAAGTCAAACTGCGTTTGACTTTCTGCATTGACCAGTTTATGGTCAATGCGAAGTTCGTTTGAACTTCATAACGTGAGCATAATCACGATGGTTATAGTCGCTAGTGACTATACCTACTGATTACACGTTATCTAGGCTCAGTGACGAGTCGTAGTTTCGGCCAAAATGCGTTTTCTCGCGTATTTTGTAACCAAACTACTCTAGGGTATTAAAACCGTTTGTTTTAATACCAAACCTGTTTTCTAACTTAACTAAACATGTTCTAGCATGTTTAGCTCGTCACTTTTTAGATTAGTGCTTATGTAGGGTCGTAAGGTAAGCGATCTAAACAATCGCTTATACTTTCGAACCCGACCCGTTTGGTCGATCATTAGGATCCGACCAAACATGTTTAGTAACCATAGTTGTATAGGGAATAACCTTCCGAGGTTATACCTTATGGTCACTTCGTTTAAGTAGTTGTATGATAGGTAGTTTATATGCCTTAGGTAAATTACCAAAATACCCTTTTTATGCATAATTGATATTTAAGCATATGTAACCCAAACTTTTGTTATTTAACTAATTATGCAACATAATTAAACATGTTTAGGCATATAATACTTGTTATAAGACTAGTTAGGCGGTCCGAACGCGTTTTACGCAAACGACGCGTTAAAGTAGCGTAAGCTACCTAAACGGGTCGTGATGGGTCGTAAGCACTTAGGATAGATTTCATTTTAGTATGTAGGCCTTGTTAAACCATATCATATGAGTTCCCACACTCATTTGGTTTACGAGACCTCATACTATTCGATCTCCCGATTTAGGTCCGGTTTATTTATGTAGTTATCAATATTAGGTGCCGTTTGATTGCGTGCTCCTCTAGCTTTGCTTGGTGGTTATCCTAGGACTTCTAAGCAATCTCAAGTGAGTACATAGTCCCCTCTTTTACTGTTTTCAACTGATTTGGGGTGAAGCATGTGTACCTATCTGTTATTTTCATGATTTCAAAGTATAATGGATTATACATGTTAGTACTTATCTTTTGACAAACTAAATGACTATCTATGGTTTAAACACTGATTTTTCAAAGATTATGAAATTAATTGTTGGAATAGTACTTATTTTTGTTCACCAGACCGGTTGGTAGTATGATATAGCGCTATAGGATTTGACATCCCATTCCTGTTGTCATGGAATGTCTGAAACCAATTTGTTGCTCCATCTAAATAGGGGTTGCCTTTGTGGTATTTCTATAGTCTCAAAGGTGTATTTTGATGCACTAGGTCTGAATGAATTCTTAAATCACATTATTTTTGTATATTAAGTTATACTCCCAAAAGTATAGTTTGATATGCTCTCATATGGGCATATTGTACAAAACCAACATATATTTTGTTAATCATTAAAACATAGTTTGATATGTTATTCTCAAAATCCAAAGCATAGTTTGATATGTTATTTATAAATCCAAAGTATACTTTTGATATACTACTGAAAACTTATTTATGTTACCAACTAAAGTATGGTTAATATACTATTTACTTAATGACTGGTTTTTGGTTAGTGTTTAGATAACGGGACGGGTGTAATGTGATGAAAACATGGTAGATACGCCGGTGGTACTTCTTATATATAAGTGTTTTCATCGCATTACATACCGTGGCGTTATTTAGTACACTTGGGTTAATGGTTTTGGAACTAAAATATATTTTAATATATAACTTATTCAACTTTCTTAAAACCGAAGTATATTTTTATATATACTTTAAATCTTTTTATCAAAATGTTGTTTAACAAACAATATATTTTATACAAACTCATTTTACTTAATTATTTAATTACCTATGTATTATTATTTTGTATGATCTAATTTCTTATAAATTTTGGTATGATTTATAAAAGAAAACCTTTTTCAAGGATCATGACTACTTTTATTAAAACCTTTTCTTTAAACTTATAAGTCATGAATCCTACATCAATAAAACCTATGTATCTCACAGGCATTTTTATGCCGACGTACCTATTTTTACACATGTTTCAGGTACTGCTCTGTGATGATTGATGATATATGCTACACTTAGGATGGACTCGTGCCTTAGCGACTTTAACACTTGAAAGATAATAGTTGTACTTATTTGATTGTATTAAAAAAATGAGTTCATTTATTCAATAAAACAACATTTCAATTTTCCATGTGTTATGAAACAATGATTCTGTTACAACACTCCCCGACGTTTCCGCCACGTTTTGTTGTTTTACGTGGTCGGGGTGTGACGTGACAGGGGTGCCGAAGTGGCGTTGGCACAAACATGGGAAGAGCTTCGAGCTCTCATGATGAAAGAGTTTTGTCCCCGTCACGAGATTCGAGCTTTGGAACGAGAGTTTGACGATTTAAAGCAAGATGGGGCTGAGCACCGTGCGTACACGGATCGTTTTGAGGAAATCAGCCTATTGTATCCCACCATGGTTACCCCACCAGACAAAGCAATCGAAAGATATATCGATGGTCTACCCGATTCTATGCTGGATATTGTGACCGGTGTTAATCCTACTACCCTTCGTCAAGCAATCGAGTTGTCTGCTACCCTGACTGAGACTCAAGCCAGAAAGGGTAAACTCACCCGAAAGGGGGATAAAAAGAAGGCGACTGATTCTGGGAAAGACAAGAAAAAGAGCGAGGCTAATCAGAACCTACTGATCGAGGAAGCGAAAGGGTGCCCAAAATTTTGCTGTTACGGCACAGACTAATCAGAACCCACCGACTCAACCTCCTGCGAAAAAGGCGTATGCTGGTACCGCACCTCATTGTGCTCGCTGCAACGGTCATCATGTTGCACAGCAAGCTTGTAAGCAGTGCACGACATGTGGTAAACTTGGCCATTTAGCCAATGTTTGTCGTTTAGGACAAAATCAGGTTGCCCAGGTTCAAGCTCCGGTACAAGGGAATGCTGCTAGATTCCCACCAGGTCCATGTTTAGATTGTGGAGAGTTTGGTCACTTCCGCAACAACTGTCCGAAGCTGGCAAATGCAAACGCAAATGCTAACGCGAATCCGAATGCAAACGTCAACGCCAACGTGAATCCTACTCGAGGGCGAGCATACAACTTGAATGTAAACGAAGCAAGGGCTAACAACGAGGTTGTCAATGGTACGTTTCTTGTTAATGATCGACCCGCATCTATTCTTTTTGATTCCGGTGCCGATAGAAGTTTTGTTTCGTTATCTTTTGAACCTTTGCTTGCGATACCTAGAACTAAATGGAGGAAACACTTATCTATTGAAGTTGCTACTGGTAAACCTCTTGTTCTCGACTCTATTATTCGTGATTGTCAGTTGAACCTTGATAACCATCTTTTTCCTATTGACCTCACGCCAATGCAACTTGGGAGCTTCGACATTATCGTTGGAATGGATTGGTTAACCAAACACCACGCTGAGGTGGTTTGTTTCGATAAGATTGTTCGTATTCCTTTGTCTTCTGCCGATATTCTGGAGGTTCGTGGCGAGAAACCTTCAGGTGGATTGAAGCTTATGTCATGTATGGAAGCCCAAAGGTATTTGCGAAAAGGATATGTTGCCTTCCTGGCACATGTCACCGAGGAGAAAAAGCAAAAGTAAGAGTATTCAGGATATTCCGATTGTTTGGGATTATCCAGAAGTGTTTCCTGATGAACTGCCTGGTTTGCCTCCAGTTCGTCAAGTTGAGTTTCATATCGACCTTGTACCCAATGCCAACCCGATTGCGAAAGCACCTTACCGTCTTGCACCATCAGAGATGCAAGAGTTATCGAAACAGCTTCAAGAGTTATCTGTTAAAGGATTCATCCGTCTGAGTTATTCACCTTGGGGAGCTCCTGTCCTCTTCGTGAAAAAGAAAGATAGGTCTTTTCGAATGTGTATCGATTATCGTGAGCTTAATAAGCTTACCATCAAGAATCAATATCCCCTACCTCGAATTGATGATCTCTTTGACTAGCTGCAAGGTGCTTCATGCTTTTCTAAGATCGATCTACGTTCTGGGTATCATCAACTTCGTGTTCTCGAAGAAGATATTCCCAAAACTGCTTTCCGCACGAGATATGGGCATTACGAGTTCACAGTCATGCCCTTTGGTTTGACAAATGCTCCAGCTATCTTTATGGACTTAATGAATAGGGTCTGTAAACCTTATTTAGACAAGTTCATTATTGTGTTCATCGACGATATCCTCATTTATTCAAAGACTCGAGCTGATCATGAGCAACACCTTCGCTTAACGTTGGAACTCCTTAAGAGGGAACAACTTTTCGCTAAATTCTCCAAGTGTGAATTCTGGCTTAAAGAAGTTCAGTTTCTGGGTCATACAGTCAACGAGCAGGGTATCCATGTGGATCCATCCAAGATTGTTGCTATTAAGGATTAGAGTACACCGACGACACCTACAGAGATTCGCACTTTTCATGGTCTTGCTGGTTATTATCGTTGATTCATTTCTAATTTCTCGAAGATTGCGGTTCCACTCACTGCTTTGACTCGGAAGAATAAGCCATTTGAGTGGGGACCCAAGCAAGAAGAAGCGTTCCAAACGCCGAATCAGAAGTTATGTAATGCTCCTGTTCTATCTCTGCCCGAGGGAAGCGATGATTTCGTTGTCTATTGCGATGCATCCAACTTAGGCCTTGGTTGCGTCCTCATGCAACGAGGTAAGGTTATAGCATATGCATCTAGACAATTGAAAGTTCACGAGAAGAACTATACGACACATGATCTTGAGTTAGGAGCTGTGGTTTTCGCGCTTAAAATCTGGAGACACTACCTCTATGGAACGAAGTGTGTGGTTTTCACAGACCACAAAAGTCTCCAGCATATTCTTAATCAAAAAGATCTGAACATGAGGCAACGATGCTGGGTTGAACTCTTGAACGATTACGATTGCGAGATTCGCTACCATCCGGGTAAGGCGAATGTCGTAGCTGATGCGCTTAGTCGAAAAGAGCGAGTCAAGCTTCACTCTGTCCAAGCTCTATCCGATATCCAATCTCGTGTCCTTCAAGCTCAGCGATCCTGTGTGATCAAGGGTTTATTGAAGAATGAGCTACCGCTTCAACTTGAGCTTAAGCTCGAAAGGAAAGGCGATGGTTTACTCTACTTCAAGGATCATTTGTGGATTCCGAAACAAGACGATCTTCGCACCCTAGTGATGGACGAATCTCACAAATCTCGATATTCTATCCATCCTGGTGCTGATAAAATGTACAAGGATCTTCGTACCAAGTTCTGGTGGCCTGGTATGAAGAAAGATGTTGCCCTGTATGTATCGAAATGCCTAACTTGCCTTAAAGCCAAGGCTGAACATCAACGACCTTCTGGTTTGCTTGTACAACCAGAAATACCGGTTTGGAAGTGGGAGAGCCTTGCGATGGATCTCATCACTAAGTTACCGCGTACATCTAAAGGTCACGATGCTATTTGGGTTGTTATCGATCGATTAACGAAGTCAGCTCATTTTCTTCCGATTCGCGAGGATCTATCTGCTGATAAACTTGCAAAGATTTATGTTGATGAGATTGTTTCACGACATGGTGTTCCTTTGGATATCATTTCCGATCGTGATGCTCGATTTTCATCTCATTTCTGGAAGACCATGCAATCTGCTATGGGAACCCAACTAAATCTAAGCACTGCTTATCATCCCCAAACAGATGGACAATCCGAGAGGATGATTCAAACTTTGGAGGATATGCTTAGAGCATGCGTGATAGACTTTGGTGGTAATTGGGATTCTCATCTGCCAATGATCGAGTTCTCTTACAACAATAGTTATCATGCTAGCATCAAAATGGCACCATTCGAAGCTCTCTACGGTCGAAAATTTCGTTCACCCGTCTGTTGGAACGAGACCGCTGAAGCTCAGCTTACTGGACCTGAGCTCGTTCTGGAAACAATGGACAAAATCAAGAAAATCCGCGATAATCTTGTGACAGCTCGAAGCCGTCAAAAGAGTTATGTGGATATGCGATGCAAGACCTTAGAATTTCAAGTCGGAGACCGTGTCCTACTCAGGGTTTTACCTTGGAAAGGAGTCGTGAGATTTGGAAAGAAAGGAAAACTTGCACCTCTATATGTGGGACCATTCAAGATTGTGGAAAGAATTGGGAAAGTTGCCTATCGACTAGAGCTACCTCCAGAGCTTGGAAATATTCATCCGACTTTTCACGTGTCCAATTTGCGAAAGTGTTTAGCTGACGCTGATCTTCACATTCCTCTCGACGAGATCCGAATCGATGAAACGACGCACTTTGTCGAGAAACCCGTGGAGATAGTGGACCGAACATTCAAGCAGTTGAAGAACAAACGGATTCATTTGGTTAAAGTTCGTTGGGAGTCCAAACGTGGCCCAGAATTTACTTTGGAATGTAAGGACCAAACGATGACGAAATATCCGCATTTGTTTTCACAAGCTTCCTCTAGTTAAAATTTCGGGACGAAATTTCCTGAAGTAGGGGAGACTGTGACAACTGTGCTCTGTAATCGTTGTACGATGTAAAACAATGTTGATTATTAATAAAACAATGTGCTTTGGTGTTATTATATGTGTTTTGATGTTATTATGTGTGTATTTGTGTTTGGTGATTTTTACAATTCAATTCGATTCCAATTTCAAGCTTTAAATCGCTTTCTGGAAAGTTATACGCGAACTAGTGCGTCAACGCAGTCAGTATAACGCGACAAACATTCCCGAAAAGTGACATAGGCTTAACATACCTTAAATAACCTCCACATAACTTAGAAATAAGTTTTGAATGGGTTGGTGTGTTAAAATCAACTTTGTTCGATCGCAGGGACTATTTGTGTCAAACTGCAAAACTCTACTGATTTGTATAGTTATGAACATTCCAGAACTTAATTATAAGTTAAACATACGCTAAATATCCTTTACATAGCTTAGAAATACGCTTTGAGGGGTTCGGTATGCTAAAATAAACTTTATTGATCAATAGGGACTAAAAGCGTCAAAAAGTGCACAAGTTTGCATTTTCGCGCATATTTTATGTTCTGAATATATCCGGACCTCCAAAAATTCATGTAATCATTAAAATATTATGTTTTAGTGTGTGGCATGATAAAATTCCATTCGTCGCTTAATTTGGTTCGTTTTTGCGTTCGTTACGACTTCCGTCGTAAATAACCGAACAACGCAACTGTACGACCAAACGAACCGACATCCGAGATATTTTTGAGCATGTTTTGAGTTCCCTATACTTTAACATCATTTTAGAGCCTTGAAATGAGGTTAACGGGGCTTAAACGTGTCACACCCCCAAAATCCACACGCGGAGTACCACCGCTTGGAGGCGTGACATGACCACGATCAAGCCACCAATCATATTGAACAAAGCATTTAAATATTAAAAGTAGTCAAAACAACCCATCACAATATAATTGGTGTTTATCAAAACGTAATTTGTGTAGCGGAAGCATAAGTATGTAAACCCAATATAAATCATAAGTCAATTGTTTAAACGTTAACATGGCATCCACGATCCATGTCCCACAACGACCTGCTCCTCCCTATGCAAGCTCCATATGTACCTAGGGTCCTGCAAGGCATGCAGCAGAGAGTCAACAACTAGTTGAGCGAGTTCACAGAAAGTAAGTTCAAATAACAAATCGTATGGTCATGCAGTGGGGGCTTCCCATGTATGTACTACTAATGGGGGTTTTCCCGTGAATATACTTATTACTAGTGGGGGCTTCCCATATTTATACTTACTAGACTATTTGCAACCATGTGTTCTTCCTAGCCCGAGAACAGGAATACGTACAAGGTCATGTAGGTTTTACGTGAGTGCCCTTCCCCGAGGACAGTGGTACGCGTGGGGTTTACGTAGGTTTTACGTAAGTGTCCTTCCGACCCGGAAGACAGTAGTAGGTATGAGTTTACGTAGGTTTTACGTAAGTGTCCTCCCGACCCGGGAGACAGTGGTAGGTACTAATTTACGTAGGTTTTACGTAAGTGTCCTGACTAACCTGAGGACGATGGTATATAGTCTAGCAATAGCGTAAGTACGAGTAAATATCCAATTCGAATCTTCCAACCCAATTCCCAACCCGAGAATCCCATGCCTTGGCTGTGTGAACTCACCTTGGTTTGCTCGGCAGATACACAAAGTTCGGTTAAGCTATATAGTGATCAACCACGCCCTAGCATGGTATTTATACATGTCAGGTTCGTATTCAAATATAACACGTATGTCCTACACGTACTGTACACAAGTATAAACATGGCATGCACAAGTATTCGCAGCAGTTCAATAGAAATCACGTAACAAGTCCAAGTGCCCGGCCCAATCAGTTGGGCTCGTAACAGTGAAAGTCCAATAGTGTTCGAGTGTTCGCGGTCTCGAGTCGAGACTAACGATTTCGAGTCGAGACTAGTCGGTCTCGAGTGGTACTGGTTTCCGAAGTCTCGAGTCGCAACAAAGGAGGTCTCGAGTTGTCATGGTCTGGTCGAGACTACACGGTCTCGAGTTGCAACCGGACCCGCAACCATGGTCTCGGTTTGTGCTGTTTGTGTTGTAAGGTGGTCTCGAGTCGAGACTAAGGGTTCTCGACTCGCAACCCTGGTTGAGACAAAGTGTAACAGATTTCCATAACTAATCAGTAGCAATCATTCCGTAATTTCAGCTAACAACTTTGGCAGTTTCACAATCAGATCAAACACAATTATTTCAATATTCAAACATTCATATCAATTCCAGAATCAGTAACAATCGGATCATGTGATTAACAAGGTCATAGGCTATCATGCAACCTAAATCATATTCACAATCATAATATCACAGCCTATTAACAAGCATACATTCGAACCGATTGGCATGTTACCAATCGTACATGCAGCCGATTTCATATACATATTCACTCGGTTCTAAATCATGCATCCTATACAATTCATAATCAATATTTACATGAGACAATCATGAACAAAAATTAATCATGTAACAAGAACCCTAGATCATCATGCAAGATCATAGTACACACACATCACAACATCATCAAACATGAATTCGTAAACATTCACTAACCGGATTAGGAGATTAACACTCGTAAGGTCTCGAGTTAACAGTGATGCTATCGCCGGCTTCAAGAGGAAACGAGAGAGAGAGAAGGAGTTCTAGGGTTTGGTGTAACTTGTGTTTCGTAACAAATGAGAGAAGGTTACTAACACGCTATGTGTTATGCGTATACATGAAGTGGGCCGAACCCATCATTGGGTTGTCCTTGGTCTTGAGTCGGGTGTGTATGGGCCGAATGGGTTATGTAGTCAAGTGGGCTATGTACAATCAGGTCATGCAACATATAAACGTACATTCACAGTTTCACACAAGACACGTATAACATGTTATTCAAATAGTGTTCACATAATCGCTTAACGTTACACAAAAGTAGGTTTGAAATATGAGTTATCACATTATCCCCAACTTAGAAGAAATTTCGTCCCGAAATTTGGTACGCACTCACTGAGGAAGCTAGGTAGGTTATATCGTTCACTGGTTTTCCTGGGGTGTCACATCCTCCCCCCATTGATCTGGAATTTCGTCCCGAAATTCCGTGGTAGCTTCAGCCTCAGTAGTGGTTGTACTGTTCGCGAATAACTGGGGGTACTTTTCTTTCATCTGATCTTCTCGTTCCCAGGTGAACTCTGGGCCACGACGGGAGTTCCAACGAACTCGAACAAGAGGGATTCTCTTGTTTTTGAGGACCTTAACATCCCGGTCCGTAATTTCAACAGGTTCCTCGAAGAATCGCAACTGCTCGTCGATAGTGAGTTCCTTCAGAGGAACTATGAGGGTCTCATCTGACAGGCACTTCTTCAGATTCGACACGTGAAAAACATTGTGAACTGCACCGAGTTCAGCTGGTAGGTTTAGTCTGTAGGCTACTTTGCCTATTCTTTCTATGATTTCGAATGGTCCGGCATACCGCGGATTGAGTTTGCCCCGTTTCCCAAAACAAACCACACCCTTCCAGGGTGAGACTTTAAGTAAAACCCGGTCCCCAACCTGAAATTCCAATGGCTTCCTACGCTTATCCGCGTAGCTTTTCTGACGGTCGCGAGCTGCCGCCATGCGTTGTCGTATTTGTGCAATCTTTTCTGTGGCGTCCACTATAAGTTCTAGACCCGTGATTTGCCTATCCCCCACCTCTGCCCAACAGAGAGGTGACCGGCATTTACGCCCGTACAATGCCTCAAATGGAGCGGCTTGTATGCTGGTGTGATAACTGTTATTGTATGAAAACTCCACTAAAGGGAGATGCTTTTCCCAGCTGTTGCCGAAATCGATAACACATGCCCGAAGCATGTCTTCTAGAGTTTGAATCGTGCGCTCAGACTGTCCATCCTTCTGAGGGTGATATGCTGTGCTCATGTCTAGCTGTGAGCCAAAAGCTTTGTGCATTGCTTGCCATAGTTCTGATGTGAATCGTGCATCGCGATCCGAAATGATAGAGGTGGGCACACCGTGCCTTGAGACTACTTCCTTCAAGTATATGTCTGCTAGTGTCGAAAACTTGTCTGTTTCTTTGATTGCCAGGAAATGAGCAGACTTGGTGAGTCGATCCACGATCACCCAAATAGTATCGTTCCCACGCTGGGATCTAGGCAGGCTAGTAACGAAATCCATGGAAATTTCCTCCCATTTCCACTGTGGTATCTTTGGTTGCTGAAGTAAGCCTGCTGGTTTCTGATATTCTGCCTTGACTCTTGCACAGGTCAAGCATTTGCCGACATAAGTGGCAATGTGGGCCTTCATGCCAGGCCACCAATACGTCGTCCTGATGTCGTGGTACATCTTATCCGAACCTGGATGTATCGAGTAGCGAGATTTGTGTGCTTCATCCATCACAAGTTCTCGTAAGCCGCCATATAGTGGGACCCAAATACGCCCTGTTACATAGTAGGCGCCGTCTTCCTTCTGTTCCAATCGTTGCCTCGAGCCACGTAAGGCTTCAGCCCTTACGTTTTCTGGTTTCAATGCTTCTACCTGAGCATCTCGTATCTGTGTAGGAAGACTGGACTGAATGGTGAGCTGTAGTGCTCGTACGCGTCTAGGTAGAGTGTCTTTTCGACTGAGAGCGTCAGCCACAACATTGGCTTTGCCTGGATGATACTTGATAGCGCATTCGTAATCGTTCAGTAGTTCAACCCATCGACGTTGACGCATGTTCAATTCCTTCTGCTTGAAGATATGCTCGAGACTCCTGTGATCGGTGTAAATAGTGCACTTGGTACCGTACAGGTAGTGTCGCCATATCTTAAGCGTGAAAACAACAGCTCCCAGCTCTAAGTCGTGCGTCGTGTAGTTCTGTTCATGAACCTTGAGTTGGCGCGAAGCGTAAGCAATGACCTTGTCGCGCTGCATTAACACACATCCAAGACCCTGGATGGATGCATCACAATAAACCACGAAGTCGTCCGTGCCTTCTGGCAATGAGAGGATAGGTGCACTGCAAAGTCTATCCTTTAAGTGCTGAAAAGCGGTTTCCTGAGTATTACCCCAACAGTAGGTGACACCCTTCTGTGTCAGTAGCGTAAGTGGCTGTGCAATCTTTGAGAAATCTTTGATAAACCGGCTGTAGTAACCCGCCAAACCCAAGAATTGGCGTATTTCCGTTGGTGTACGCGGTGCAGGCCAGTTCCTGATCGAATCTACCTTTGTTGGATCAACATGGATCCCATCCTTGTTTACCACATGGCCTAGAAAATGGACTTCACGAAGCCAGAAGTCGCATTTTGAAAACTTAGCGTACAGTTGTTCCTATCGAAGAAGTTCCAAGATAAGCCGTAAGTGCTGCTCGTGCTCCTCCTGACTCTTGGAGTAGATCAGGATGTCGTTGATGAATACAATCACAAACTTGTCTAGATAGGGTTTGCACACCCTGTTCATAAGGTCCATAAATACGGCAGGCGCGTTCGTTAACCCGAACGGCATGACAAGAAACTCGTAGTGGCCGTAACGAGTTCTGAATGCTGTCTTGGAGACGTCCTCATCCCGGACTCTCAGCTGATGGTAACTGTGACACCCCAGGAAAATCAGTGAACAGTTCAGTTTACCTAGCTTCCTCAGTGAGTGCGTACCAAATTTCGGGACGAAATTTCCAATTAGTTGGGGATAATGTGACAACTCGGACTTTAGACCTAGTCTTGTGTAACGTTTGTTAGCATGATTCGACCTGATAAACTTGAATGATTATGTGAAAGATATATTGACGTGTGATTATGTGAACTTCATGATTTATGAGTTATATGAATGTGAGAAATACATATTGAATAAAACCCGAACGCACAACACACAACTCCCACAACCGATCGCACAACATACACGGCCCAAGGGCAGCCCGATCGAATGGGCTCGGCCCATTCCTTCTATGCGCGAATAACTTTAGGGACTTGGTTAGTTTTCTGATTTGTTACCAAAACCCTATCACACACAAGAAACCTAGCTCTCTTTTCTCCCTCTCATTCGCGAATCAAAGGCGGCCGTACCTCGGATCCCTTATCTAATCGGATCACCCTCGACCGATCGGTTAGTGTTTAAATTGTATTGTTTTGATTGATTAAATGATTTCATGTTCAATGTTGCGAATTGGTTGTTAATCGGCTGAATTGATGTTTGTTAGTGGGTGATTGATAATACGATTTGAATAATTCTATGTTTAATTAAGCTTTGTTCGATCGGCCGAACGTATTATTAACCGGCCGGATATGTTGTTAATCGGAATTATTATTTATGACATGTTGATTATGTGCGATTCCATGATTCGATGTACGTTATGATAATGATAGATTGGACGATTGATTATGATTGTTAGATGATAATATGACATTAGGGTTCATAGCATGTTAATCGGTCACCAAGTCCTACGTTCGGATTGGTTGTACGATAACCGGTTATGTAGTGTTGTGTTTGGCTTGTTTTGCATGATAATCGGACAGTTGTAATCGGACATGTTTATGTAATCGGCTCCTATGTGCAGGTGTTAATAAATCGGATAGCTTGAATGGTCTTGTTATGCAGATTAGGGTTCATACGAATTTATGATGCAATTGCCTGTTTGATCGATATTCTGGTTAATTGATTTGTGGAATTATGTTAATTGATAAGTGCTAAGTTTGGAATCCACTAATTAGTTGTAACCAATTGCCTGATAAGTAAACCGATCGCACGAACTGAACTGTCACCCGGACTGACATCCGCACGAACCAACAGTCAGCACGAATTGACAGTCCGCACGAACTGTCAATCCGGACGGACTGACTACCCGCACGGATTGTCCAATCGCACGAACTACCCAAACAGTCCGCACGAACAAGGCTGTCCGCACGAACTGTCACCCGGATGAGTGTCACTCGCACGGATTTCCATCCGGACGGACCAATTGTCACTCGCACGATTTGCCATCCGCACGAAAGGTCACTTGCATGATTTAATTGGTTTTGTTTGGGCCATGCTTTGTGTGCTTGCTTGTTAACTCTGTGTAATCATACGTGCTCAACGTGAACCGAACCTAACTTGTATAAACACCATGATAGGACGTGATTGACCATTACTCGCTACTATACTCTTTGTGTATCTGCCGAGCAAACCAAGGTGAGTTCACACAGCCAAGGCATGGGATTCCCGGGTTGGGAATTGGGTTGGATATGTTATTGTTAAAGGAGTTACTCGTACTTACGCATATACCAGACTATAGACCATCGTCCTCAGGATAGTCAGGACACGTTACGTAAAGCCTACGTAACCCAGTATATTTTTGCCATATGTCTCCCGGGTCGGGAGGACACGTTACGTAAAGCCTACGTAACCCAATACCATCTACTGGCTTCCAGGTCGGAAGGCCACGCTGCGTAAAGCCTACGTAGCCCCCACGCGTACCACTGTCCTCGGGGAAGGGCACGTCACGTAAAGCCTACGTGACCCTGTACGTTTTCCTGTTCTCGGTAAAGAAGAACACATGGTCGGAAGTTAGTCTAGTAAGTACCGTTAATGAGAAGCCCTCATTAACCAGAATGAACATGGGAAGCCCCCACCTGTAATACACACTAGTATGGGAAGCCCCCACTAGCTATACTTATGCATGTTAGAACCTTACTTTCTGTGAACTCGCTCAGCTAGTTTGTTGATTATTTGCTGCATGCCTTGCAGGACCTTAGGTATATTTGGAGCTTGCACCAGAGGAGAAGCGGGACGTTGTGGACAAGGACATGTGAATGCATATTAAACACTTTTACATTCATACTTTGATACTTATGATTTGGGTTTTACATTTAATGCTTCCGCTACTTAAACAGTGTTGGTTTTGAACACCAATTATGTCTTTGATTATGATTAAATGCTATGTTTGATATAATTGGTGGCTTGATCCTGGTCAGTCACGCCTCCAAGCGGTGGTACTCCGCGTGTGGGATTTTGGGGGTGTGACAGATTGGTATCAGAGCCATTGGTTATAGAGAACTTGGTTTTAATATGGGAAAACATTTTTATTAAAATCGGACTATAACCAGAACAGTGCTCTCAACGATCCACAACGACGCTTCGCTCCACGTGCAAGACTCGACATCCTAGGTAATAAGGTTTATGTTTATTGCCTGTATGCTAGAATTGTTTAGAACTTTGCTCGCATTACGCTTAGATACACATGCTTTGATTTCATGAGGACACCTATATGCCTATACTTTTCTGTCATCGCCCTATACGCGAACCATTCTTACCTATGCTACTTGTTACAATGAAGATCATGTCTGGAAGAATCAACATGACACAAGCCCAGCTAGAGGCTCTCGTTCAAGCCCAAGTCACAGCGGCACTTGCGGCTGCTCAAGCAGGTAGGATAACCTGTAGTCATAACTTACGCTAGGATCTTTAGATCCTACACTCCTAAACTAGCTCTTGTATTTAAACTTTGCCCTACTCGTACACAATAGGTCAACACGCGCAGCAGCCTGTCTGCACATTTAAGAATTTCATGGACTGTCGTCCAAACACCTTCAGCGGCACGGAAGGAGCAGTGGGACTACTCCACTGGTTCGAGAAGCTAGAATCAGTCTTTGAAATGTGCGAGTGCCCTGAAGCCCGCAAGGTCAAGTTTGCCACCGGCACTTTGGAGGGGATAGCATTGACTTGGTGGAACGCCCAAGTCCAGATCTTAGGGTTGGCAGCTGCTAACGCCACCCCATGGAACGACTTTAAGGAACTCATCAAGCGTGAGTATTGCACGCGGGAAGACATACACAAGCTGGAAGACGAGCTTTATAACTTGAAAATGGTTGGATCGGAAATCGAGGCGTATACCAAACGGTCTAATGAGTTGGCCGTTCTGTGTCCTACTATGGTGGACCCTCCATACAAGCGCATTGAGTTGTACCTCAAGGGATTGGCGCCAGAGATTCAGAGCCACGTGACGTCGGCTAACCTCGAAAACATCCAGGAAATCCAGCGCCTTGCTCATCGCATCACCGATCAGGCAGTGGATCAGAATAGACTGCCCAAGCGTGTTAATGCTACTGCTAACGTCACCACCTCAGTTACTCCTGCTACATCTGGTGACAGTAAAAGAAAATGGGATGGAGATTCTAGCAAAGGTTCAGCATCTGTTCAGCCACAAGCTCAGCAGCAGAAGATCGATCACTATCAGAGTCCCAGTCAGCAATCCTCTAGTGGTCACAGACAGAGGAGATATCAGGGTAGTCAACCCAGGTGCCACAACTGCAACAGGCATCACCACGGCCCGTGTAACAAGGGTCGTTGTCAAAGGTCTCTTAGGATGGGTCACGAGGCCAAAGACTGTAGGAGTCCACGGCCTGCGAATCAGAATCAGCAGCCTCAGCCACCAGCTCCACAGAACCAGCAGCAGCAGCAGCCACAGCGTGGAAACCGGGGATGTTTCCAGTGTGGGGCTGAAGGTCACTTCAAACGCGATTGCCCTCAGTTGAACCAGAACCGCAACAACAATAACAACCAGGGCAACGGGAACAACAACGGTGGAAACAACAACAACAACGGCAATGAAGCTCGTGGTCGTGCTTTTGTGCTAGGTCGAGGCGACGCAGTGAATGATCCCAACGTTGTTATGGGTAAGTTTCTCCTCGACAATATTTACGTTACTGTTTTATTTGATTCGGGTGCGGATACAAGCTATATGTCTGTGAAAATGTGTCAACTACTAAAACGTGCACCAACACTTTTACCCACCAAACATGTAGTCGAGTTAGCTAACGGTAAAAGTCTAGAAGCCACGCACGTAGTTCAGGGTTGTAATATTATCCTAGCTGGTCAAGCTTTCTCTATCGACCTCATTCCCATAGCTTTGGGTAGCTTCGACGTCGTGATTGGGATGGATTGGTTATCCCAACACCAGGCAGAAATCTTATGCAGCGAAAAGGTTATTCGCATTCCTCGTTCGGGTCAGGAACCTCTAGAAGTTCAAGGCGACAAGAGTGGTGTTGTGGTTGGCATCATCTCTTTCTTGAAGGCTCAGAAATGCTTACGTAAAGGTCACACAGCCATTCTGGCTCTTGTTACAGACGCCTCAGCAAAGGAAAAGAAATTGGAAGATATTCCAGTTGTACGTGATTACCCTCAGGTGTTTCCTGACGACTTACCTGGCTTACCGCCTCATCGTCAGGTCGAATTTCAGATCGAGCTCGCTCCAGGAGCAGCACCCATAGCTCGCGCACCATATCGTCTAGCTCCATCGGAATTGGAGGAATTGTCAAAGCAACTGCAAGAACTCTTGGAAAAGGGTTTCATTCGTCCAAGCTCTTCGCCTTGGGGAGCTCCAGTGCTTTTCGTGAAGAAGAAGGACGGTACGTTCAGGATGTGCATCGACTACCGTGAACTCAACAAGGTGACGGTGAAGAACCGTTATCCTCTTCCGCGCATCGACGACTTATTCGACCAGTTGCAAGGGTCGTGTTACTATTCGAAGATAGATTTGAGGTCAGGGTACCATCAGCTGAGAGTCCGGGATGAGGACGTCTCCAAGACAGCCTTCAGAACTCGTTATGGTCACTACGAGTTTCTGGTCATGCCATTCGGGTTAACGAACGCGCCTGCAGTATTTATGGATCTGATGAACAGGGTGTGCAAACCCTATCTCGACAAGTTCGTCATTGTTTTCATCGACGACATTCTGATTTACTCCAAGAGTCAGGAGGAACACGAGCAGCATCTTCGCCTTATTTTGGAACTCCTTCGGAAGGAGCAGTTGTACGCCAAGCTTTCTAAATGCGACTTCTGGCTTCGAGAAGTCCACTTCTTAGGCCACGTGGTGAACAAGGATGGGATTCACGTCGATCCATCCAAGGTGGATTCGATCAGAAGCTGGCCTGCACCGCGTACACCGACAGAAATACGACAATTCTTGGGTCTGGCAGGTTACTACAGACGATTTATCAAGGATTTCTCGAAGATTGCACAACCACTTACACTACTGACACAGAAGGGTGTCACCTACCGTTGGGGCAACACGCAGGAAACTGCTTTTCAGTATCTGAAGGATAGGCTTTGCAGCGCACCTATTCTTTCATTGCCAGAGGGCACAGATGACTTCGTAGTATATTGTGACGCATCAATACAGGGTCTGGGTTGCGTATTGATGCAGAGAGATAAAGTTATTGCCTACGCCTCTCGTCAGCTAAAGGTTCATGAACGGAACTACACGACGCACGACTTAGAGCTGGGAGCTGTTGTTTTCGCGCTTAAGATATGGCGACACTACCTGTACGGTACCAGGTGCACGATTTACACCGATCACAGGAGTCTCGAGCATATTCTTAAGCAGAAGGATTTGAACATGCGTCAACGAAGATGGGTCGAGCTACTTAACGACTACGAATGTGCTATTAAGTACCATCCAGGCAAAGCCAATGTTGTGGCTGACGCCCTCAGTCGGAAAGACACATTACCTCGGCGCGTGCGAGCGCTACAGCTTACGATTCAGTCTAGCCTTCCAGCACAGATACGAGATGCTCAGATAGAAGCGTTGAAGCCCGAAAATGTCAAGGCCGAAGCCTTACGCGGCTCACGACAACAGATGGAACAGAAGGCAGACGGCGCCTACTATGTAACGGGGCGTATTTGGGTCCCACTTTATGGCGGTCTACGCGAACTTGTAATGGATGAAGCTCACAAGTCTCGCTATTCGGTACATCCAGGGTCGGATAAAATGTACCACGACATCAGCACTACTTATTGGTGGCCTAGCATGAAGGCCCACATCGCTACATACGTTGGAAAATGCTTAACCTGTGCGAGAGTCAAGGTTGAATACCAGAAACCAGCGGGCCTACTTCAACAGCCTAAGATACCGCAATGGAAATGGGAAGAAATTTCCATGGATTTTGTCACAAGCTTACCTAGATCCCAGCGTGGGAACGATACGATATGGGTAATAGTTGATCGACTCACCAAGTCTGCACACTTCCTACCTATAAAGGAAACAGATAAGTTCTCCACACTCGCAGACGTTTACCTTAAGGAAGTTGTTTCGAGGCACGGAGTGCCCACATCTATCATTTCGGATCGCGATGCACGATTCACGTCAGAACTATGGCAAGCGATGCACAAATCTTTCGGCTCACGGTTAGACATGAGCACAGCATATCATCCTCAGACGGATGGGCAGTCTGAGCGAACGATCCAAACTCTCGAAGACATGCTTCGGGCATGCGTTATCGATTTCGGCAACGGCTGGGAAAAGCATCTCCCTTTGGTGGAGTTCTCGTATAATAATAGCTATCACACCAGCATTCAAGCCGCTCCATTCGAGGCATTGTACGGGCGTAAATGCCGGTCACCACTCTGCTGGGCAGAGGTGGGAGATAGTCAGATCACGGGTCCAGAGATTGTTGTGGACGCCACAGAAAAGATAGCACATATACGACAACGCATGGCGGCAGCACGCGACCGTCAGAAAGCCTACGCGGACAAGCGTAGAAAGCCATTGGAATTTGAGGTCGGGGACCGGGTTTTATTGAAAGTCTCACCCTGGAAGGGTGTGGTACGTTTTGGCAAACGGGGCAAACTAAATCCGCGGTACGTCGGACCATTCGAAATTATCGAAAAGATTGGCAAGGTAGCCTACAAGTTGAACCTACCAGCTGAACTCGGGGCAGTTCACAATGTCTTTCATGTATCAAACTTAAAGAAGTGCCTATCAGATGAAAACCTCATCATTCCTTTTAAGGAACTCACTATCGACGAGCGGTTGCAGTTCGTCGAGGAACCAGTTGAAATCACGGACCGAGATGTGAAGGTCCTCAAACACAAGAGAATCCCTCTTGTCCGAGTTCGTTGGAACTCCAAACGTGGCCCAGAGTACACCTGGGAACGCGAAGACAGGATGACAGAAAAGTACCCCCAGTTATTCGAAACTAATGCTACCACTGCTGAGGCTGAAGCTACTACTTCGGAATTTCGGGACGAAATTCCAGATCAACGGGGGGAGGATGTGACACCCCAGGAAAATCAGTGAACAGTTCAGTTTACCTAGCTTCCTCAGTGAGTGCGTACCAAATTTCGGGACGAAATTTCCAATTAGTTGGGGATAATGTGACAACTCGGACTTTAGACCTAGTCTTGTGTAACGTTTGTTAGCATGATTCGACCTGATAAACTTGAATGATTATGTGAAAGATATATTGACGTGTGATTATGTGAACTTCATGATTTATGAGTTATATGAATGTGAGAAATACATATTGAATAAAACCCGAACGCACAACACACAACTCCCACAACCGATCGCACAACATACACGGCCCAAGGGCAGCCCGATCGAATGGGCTCGGCCCATTCCTTCTATGCGCGAATAACTTTAGGGACTTGGTTAGTTTTCTGATTTGTTACCAAAACCCTATCACACACAAGAAACCTAGCTCTCTTTTCTCCCTCTCATTCGCGAATCAAAGGCGGCCGTACCTCGGATCCCTTATCAAATCGGATCACCCTCGACCGATCGGTTAGTGTTTAAATTGTATTGTTTTGATTGATTAAATGATTTCATGTTCAATGTTGCGAATTGGTTGTTAATCGGCTGAATTGATGTTTGTTAGTGGGTGATTGATAATACGATTTGAATAATTCTATGTTTAATTAAGCTTTGTTCGATCGGCCGAACGTATTATTAACCGGCCGGATATGTTGTTAATCGGAATTATTATTTATGACATGTTGATTATGTGCGATTCCATGATTCGATGTACGTTATGATAATGATAGATTGGACGATTGATTATGATTGTTAGATGATAATATGACATTAGGGTTCATAGCATGTTAATCGGTCACCAAGTCCTACGTTCGGATTGGTTGTACGATAACCGGTTATGTAGTGTTGTGTTTGGCTTGTTTTGCATGATAATCGGACAGTTGTAATCGGACATGTTTATGTAATCGGCTCCTATGTGCAGGTGTTAATAAATCGGATAGCTTGAATGGTCTTGTTATGCAGATTAGGGTTCATACGAATTTATGATGCAATTGCCTGTTTGATCGATATTCTGGTTAATTGATTTGTGGAATTATGTTAATTGATAAGTGCTAAGTTTGGAAACCACTAATTAGTTGTAACCAATTGCCTGATAAGTAAACCGATCGCACGAACTGAACTGTCACCCGGACTGACATCCGCACGAACCAACAGTCAGCACGAATTGACAGTCCGCACGAACTGTCAATCCGGACGGACTGACTACCCGCACGGATTGTCCAATCGCACGAACTACCCAAACAGTCCGCACGAACAAGGCTGTCCGCACGAACTGTCACCCGGATGAGTGTCACTCGCACGGATTTCCATCCGGACGGACCAATTGTCACTCGCACGATTTGCCATCCGCACGAAAGGTCACTTGCATGATTTAATTGGTTTTGTTTGGGCCATGCTTTGTGTGCTTGCTTGTTAACTCTGTGTAATCATACGTGCTCAACGTGAACCGAACCTAACTTGTATAAACACCATGATAGGACGTGATTGACCATTACTCGCTACTATACTCTTTGTGTATCTGCCGAGCAAACCAAGGTGAGTTCACACAGCCAAGGCATGGGATTCCCGGGTTGGGAATTGGGTTGGATATGTTATTGTTAAAGGAGTTACTCGTACTTACGCATATACCAGACTATAGACCATCGTCCTCAGGATAGTCAGGACACGTTACGTAAAGCCTACGTAACCCAGTATATTTTTGCCATATGTCTCCCGGGTCGGGAGGACACGTTACGTAAAGCCTACGTAACCCAATACCATCTACTGGCTTCCAGGTCGGAAGGCCACGCTGCGTAAAGCCTACGTAGCCCCCACGCGTACCACTGTCCTCGGGGAAGGGCACGTCACGTAAAGCCTACGTGACCCTGTACGTTTTCCTGTTCTCGGTAAAGAAGAACACATGGTCGGAAGTTAGTCTAGTAAGTACCGTTAATGAGAAGCCCTCATTAACCAGAATGAACATGGGAAGCCCCCACCTGTAATACACACTAGTATGGGAAGCCCCCACTAGCTATACTTATGCATGTTAGAACCTTACTTTCTGTGAACTCGCTCAGCTAGTTTGTTGATTATTTGCTGCATGCCTTGCAGGACCTTAGGTATATTTGGAGCTTGCACCAGAGGAGAAGCGGGACGTTGTGGACAAGGACATGTGAATGCATATTAAACACTTTTACATTCATACTTTGATACTTATGATTTGGGTTTTACATTTAATGCTTCCGCTACTTAAACAGTGTTGGTTTTGAACACCAATTATGTCTTTGATTATGATTAAATGCTATGTTTGATATAATTGGTGGCTTGATCCTGGTCAGTCACGCCTCCAAGCGGTGGTACTCCGCGTGTGGGATTTTGGGGGTGTGACAGTAACCTGACCTCAAGTCTATCTTGGAGTAGTAGCTCAACCCTTGTAATTGGTCGAGTAAGTCGTCAATACGCGGAAGAGTATAACGGTTCTTTACCGTCACCTTGTTCAGTTCACAGTAGTCAATGCACATACGGAAGGTACCATCCTTCTGCTTCACAAATAGTACTGGAGCTCCCCAAGGCGAAGAGTTAGGTCGGATAAATCCCTTATCCAAGAGTTCCTGTAGCTGTGTAGAGAGTTCTTCCAACTCTGTTGGAGCTAAGCGATATGGTGCACGTGCTATCGGTGCTGCTCCTGGTGCTAGCTCGATTTGAAACTCGACCTGGTGATGAGGCGGTAGACCAGGTAATTCCTCTGGAAACACTTGAGGAAAGTCGCGAACTATTGGAATGTCTTCCAATTTCTTTTCCTTCACTGATGCATCAGTAACAAGTGCCAAGATGGCAGTGTGGCCCTTACGCAAACACTTCTGAGCCTTTAGAAAGGAGATGATGCCAACCACTGCACCACTCTTGTCGCCTTGAACTTCGAGAGGTTCCTGACCGGAACGAGGGATACGAACAATCTTCTCTTTGCACAAGATCTCTGCGTGATGTTGAGATAACCAGTCCATACCAATGACGATGTCGAAACTACCCAAAACTATGGGAATGAGATCGATGGAGAAAGTCTGACCCGCAAGGATAAGATTACAACCCTGAACTATGTGCGTGGCCTCTAGACTCTTACCATTAGCTAATTCTACGACATGCTTAGTGTTCAGAAGTGTGGGTGTACGTTTTAACATTTGGCTAACTTTCAAAGACATATAACTTGTATCCGCACCCGAGTCAAACAAAACAGTAACGTAAAAGTCGTCAAGAAGAAACATACCCATAACTACGTTAGGATCGTTCCTTGCGTCACCCTGACCCAGCACGAAAGCACGACCCCTAGCTTCGTTGCCATTATTGTTCCCACCGTTGTTACCATTGCCCTGATTGTTGTTGTTGTTGTTGCGGTTCTGGTTCTGGTTCAATTGAGGGCAATCACGTTTGAAATGACCTTCAGCCCCACACTCGAAACATCCCCGGCTGCCTCGCTGTTGCTGGTTTTGTGGAGCTGGTAGTTGCGGTTGCTGGTTCTGATTCGCAGGCCGTGGGCTCCTACAGTCTTTGGTCTCGTGGCCCATCTTGAGACACCTTTGGCAACGACCCTTGTTGCACTGGCCGCTGTGGTGCCTGTTACAATTGTGGCACTTTGGTTGATTTCCCTGATATCTTCTCTACCCACGACTACCAGAAAACTGCTGACTGGGACTCTGGTAGTGGTCAGTCTCCTGCTGCTGAGCCTGAGACTGAACTGTCGCCGAACCTTTGCTAGAATCCCCTTCCCACTTTCTTTTGTTGTTACTGGGGGTAGCAGGAGTAGCGGCTGATGCGGTAGCAGTAGTAGCGCTGATACGTTTCGGTAGCTTGTCCTGATCCACTGCCTGATCAGTAAGACGATGAGCGAGTCGCTGAATATCCTGGATGTTGTCGAGATTAGCCGATGTCACGTGGCTCTGGATTTCAGGCGCTAGACCTTTGAGGTACAACTCAATGCGCTTAATTGGAGGATCCACCATAGTTGGACACAAGATAGCCAGTTCGTTTGACCGTTTCGTGTAAGCTTCGATTTCTGACCCCGTCATTTTCAAATGATAAAGCTCCACTTCCAACTTGTGGATGTCATCACGCGTGCAGTATTCTCGCTTGATCAGTTCCTTAAAATCGTTCCAAGGGGTGGCGTTAGCAGCTGCCAGCCCTAAAATCTGAACTTGCGCATTCCACCAAGTTAGCGCAATCCCTTCCAAAGTACCAGTGGCGTACTTGACCCTGCGAGCCTCAGGGCATTCACACATTTCGAATACTGACTCGAGCTTTTCGAACCAATGGAGTAGTCCCACTGCTTCTTCCGTGCCACTAAAGGTGCTTGGACGACAGTCCATGAAGTTCTTGAAAGTGCAAACTGGTTGCTGTGCGTGTTGACCTATTGTGTACGAATAGGACAAGGTTAAACACAAGAGTTGGTTTAGGAGTGTAGGACCTAAAGATCCTAGTGTAAGTTATAACTATAGGATATACCTCCTGCTTGTGCGGCTGCAAGTGCCGCAACAACTTGTTCGTTAATGAGAGCCGTCAACTGGGCTTGAGTCATGTTAACACGTCCAGACATGATCTTCATAGTAAAAGTAGCATAAGCGAGAATGGTTCGCGAGTAGTGCGATGACAGCAGAGTGTAAGCACATAGGAGTTCTCATGTAATGACGCATAGTAAGCAATGTAATCTAAGCATACTGCGAGCAAAGTTCTATGTAATTCTAGCATGTAGGCAATAAACATAAACCTTATTAATTAGGATATTGAGTCTTGCACGTGGAGCGAAGCGTCGTTGTGGATCGTTGAGCACTGTACTGGTTATAGTCTGGTTTTAATAAAAACGTTTTCCCATATTAAAACCAAGTTCTCTATAACCAATGGCTCTGATACCAATCTGTCACACCCCCAAAATCCACACGCGGAGTACCACCGCTTGGAGGCGTGACATGACCAGGATCAAGCCACCAATCATATTGAACAAAGCAATTAAATATTAAAAGTAGTCAAAATAACCCATCACAATATAATTGGTGTTTATCAAAACGTAATTTGTGTAGCGGAAGCATAAGTATGTAAACCCAATATAAATCATAAGTCAATTGTTTAAACGTTAACAAGGCATCCACGATCCATGTCCCACAACGACCTGCTCCTTCCTATGCAAGCTCCATATGTACCTAGGGTCCTGCAAGGCATGCAGCAGAGAGTCAACAACTAGTTGAGCGAGTTCACAGAAAGTAAGTTCAAATAACAAATCGTATGGTCATGCAGTGGGGGCTTCCCATGTATGTACTACTAGTGGGGGTTTTCCCGTGATTATACTTATTACTAGTGGGGGCTTCCCATATTTATACTTACTAGACTATTTGCAACCATGTGTTCTTCTTAGCCCGAGAACAGGAATACGTACAAGGTCACGTAGGTTTTACGTGAGTGCCCTTCCCCGAGGACAGTGGTACGCGTGGGGTTTACGTAGGTTTTACGTAAGTGTCCTTCCGACCCGGAAGACAGTAGTAGGTATGAGTTTACGTAGGTTTTACGTAAGTGTCCTCCCGACCCGGGAGACAGTGGTAGGTACTAATTTACGTAGGTTTTACGTAAGTGTCCTGACTAACCTGAGGACGATGGTATATAGTCTAGCAATAGCGTAAGTACGAGTAAATATCCAATTCGAATCTTCCAACCCAATTCCCAACCCAGGAATCCCATGCCTTGGCTGTGTGAACTCACCTTGGTTTGCTCGGCAGATACACAAAGTTCGGTTAAGCTATATAGTGATCAACCACGCCCTAGCATGGTATTTATACAAGTCAGGTTTGTATTCAAGTATAACACGTATGTCCTACACGTACTGTACACAAGTATAAACATGGCATGCACAAGTATTCGCGGCAGTTCAATAGAAATCACGTAACAAGTCCAAGTGCCCGGCCTAATCAGTTGGGCTCGTAACAGTGAAAGTCCAATAGTGTTCAAGTGTTCGCGGTCTCGAGTCGAGACTAACGATTTCGAGTCGAGACTAGTCGGTCTCGAGTGGTACTGGTTTCCGAAGTCTCGAGTCGCAACAAAGGAGGTCTCGAGTTGTCATGGTCTGGTCGAGACTACACGGTCTCGAGTCGCAACCGGACCCGCAACCATGGTCTCGGTTTGTGATGTTTGTGTTGTAAGGTGGTCTCGAGTCGAGACTAAGGGTTCTCGACTCGCAACCCTGGTCGAGACAAAGTGTAACAGATTTCCATAACTAATCAGTAGCAATCATTCCGTAATTTCAGCTAACAACTTTGGCAGTTTCACAATCAGATCAAACACAATTATTTCAATATTCAAACATTCATATCAATTCCAGAATCAGTAACAATCGGATCATGTGATTAACAAGGTCATAGGCTATCATGCAACCTAAATCATATTCACAATCATAATATCACAGCCGATTAACAAGCATACATTCGAACCGATTAGCATGTTACCAATCGTACATGCAGCCGATTTCATATACATATTCACTCGGTTCTAAATCATGCATCCTATACAATTCATAATCAATATTTACATGAGACGATTATCATTCACAAAAATCGATCATGTAACAAGAACCCTAGATCATCATGCAAGATCATAGTACACACACATCACAACATCATCAAACATGAATTCGTAAACATTCACTAACCGGATTAGGAGATTAACACTCGTAAGGTCTCGAGTTAACAGTGATGCTATCGCCGGCTTCAAGAGGAAACGAGAGAGAGAGAAGGAGTTCTAGGGTTTGGTGTAACTTGTGTTTCGTAACAAATGAGAGAAGGTTACTAACACCCTATGTGTTATGCGTATACATGAAGTGGGTCGAACCCATCATTGGGTTGTCCTTGGTCTTGAGTCGGGTGTGTATGGGCCGAATGGGTTATGTAGTCAAGTGGGCTATGTACAATCGGGTCATGCAACATATAAACGTACATTCACAGTTTCACACAAGACACGTATAACATGTTATTCAAATAGTGTTCACATAATCGCTTAACGTTACACAAAAGTAGGTTTGAAATACGAGTTGTCACAAAACGTGTCAAAAATGAGTCGAATTGCAAGTTTCTCATGTGCAGGGACCTGTTTTGACATTCTGCCAAAGTTTCTTACACGGGCCGCGTAAGATATGCTTGTGTTTTACACGGGCCGCATGGCCTTGCCAGACAGAATGTTTAGAATCAACAATCTGGGCTAAATTCAGGGGTTTTAATGAAATATTTGCAATACCTGGAGCTGGTTTTTGACTCCCATTGTATTTTAATACCATTAACCCACATGTATGGCCAAGATTACACCCTCTAAACACTTGGAATCATCCTATTGATCCTAACTTCCTATAAATAGCAAGCTTCCTCATTTGGGTTCATCACACTTGATCTGAATTCAGCTCTAAGTTGGGGTGTTTACACTTCATACCTGAGCTATTTTAGATCAAACATCCATCTTGGACCCTTTATAAGTCCTCTTCTTGCTTGTTCTTGTATTTCAAGCATAAAGGTCAAACAAGTTTGACTTTCAGCTTTGACCAAGTCAATGGTTAACACAAAGTTCCGTTGAACTTTGCAACGTGAGCGTACTCACGATGGTTATAGTCCCTTGTGACTATACCTACTGATTACCACGTTGACTAGGCGTAGTGACGAGTCGTAGTTTCGGCCATAATGCGTGTTTATGCGTATTTTGTAACCAAACTACTCTAGGGTATCAAAACCGTTTGTTTTGATATCAAAACCTGTTTTCTAACTTAACTAAACATGTTCTAGCATGTTTAGCTCGTCACTCTTAGTTTGGTGCTTGTGTAGAGTCGTAAGTCAAGCGGACTAAACACCCGCTTAGACTTTCGAACACGACCCGTTTGGTCGATCGTTAGGATCCAACCAAACATGCTTAGTGACCATAGTAGCATAGGGAATAACCTTTCAAGGTTATACCTTATGGTCACTTAGGCTTAATTAGTCGCTTGATAAGTAGTTTATATGCCTTTGGTAAATTACCAAAATGCCATTTTCATACATAATTGGTAATTAAGCATACATAACCTAAATTTTTGTCACATAACTGGTTATGCAACATATTTAAACATGTATGGGCATATAATACTTGTCATAGGACTAGTTAGACGTCTCAAACTCGCTTTTGCGCGCACGATGCGTTAAAGTAGCGTGAGTTACCTTAATGGGTCGCAATGGGTCGAAAGCACTTAGGTTAGGTTCCGATTTGGAATGTAGGTTTTGTCAAACCATATCATATGAGTTCCAACACTCATTTGGTTTAGAAGACCTCATTCTGTCCGGTCTTCCTATTTAGGCGTCTATCGTTTGACTAATGGTTCGATTACTAGGTGCTGTTTGATTTCTCTGGTTTGCTCGAGTTTGTTGAAGTTCTATTGATTGAGGATACTTTGCACTCCATGTGAGTACATAGTTCCCCTATTTTACTGTTTTCAATTGTTTTGGGGTGATTCATATGTACGAAATGTCTTCAAGGTTTAAACGATGATTTTAAAAACGATTAAAACGATTTTTACTAAACTAATAACGATTTCAATAATGTGAACGAAACTTGATGGTTGTAGTTACATAACAAATGACATTCATTAATTTTGGCCCAACCGACCAGTATTAGGTTATGGTACCATAGGATCTGACAAATCCCGTTACTTTACTACACCCATTGTTATGTGTGGGGGTTGTGGGTAGCGACTGAATCTGATGTTTGTTAACTTACCCTTTGGTGGTTTGTTAACTCGAGAAGCGATAAATGAGGTGATCGAGTCACGAAGGTTTGAATGTTATTAACGAGACGACCATATATAAGTTATCACAATTAAAACGAGGACGATTTAAACGATTTAAACGAGTAAACGATTTGGAAACGATTTGGAAACGATGTTAAACAATCTGGGTAAACGATTGGTTTTTGGCTAGTGTTTAGATAACGGGACGGGTGTAATGTGGTGAAAACATGGTAGATACGCCGCTGGTACTTCTTATATATAAGTGTTTTCAACATATTATATACCGTGGTGTTATTTAGTTCACTTGGGTAAACGATTTTGGAACGATATCACACAAAGAGGTTTTCGGAATAATACGAGTTTTATTAACGATTTAATACGAGATGTTCTACAAATTGCTTTACTAAAACAAATGTTTTTGGGTTAAGAATCATGGCTACGAGATTTTATAAACTATAACCCGCTTGATTTGAGTTGGTTAATTAAGTTGCAATATTACACTCTTTTCAAAACAAAGTTTTTAAATGAAGTATTGCAACATTTAAACTAGCCATGAATCCGACACTCCTATAAAACCTATGTACTCGCTAGCATTTCCTTGCTGACTAAGTTTATACATATGTTTCAGGTGTTGTTGCTTGATGTGGTTTCTAGGATGCATGCGTCACATAGGATCTGGACAAGGCCTTAGTGACATAATAACAATGATAGTCGATATTTAACATGTTTGTTATGTATCAAGACAATGTAATGTTAATATTTTCAATAAAACAAAACTTTTGTATCCATGGTTGTGAAACAATAATTCTGTTGCAACACTCCCCGACATTTCCGCCGCGGTTTTGTTGTTTTAACACGGTCGGGGTGTGACACTTCAGAGGACCGTTGATTTAGCTATCACCATGACTCGCCTCAGGGATGAAGCTGTATAAGGGAACTGCTCCTTGGTGCAGTCAATGCCACCATCATCATCCGAATCAAATACCCTGTTTCAAATGTGTTGGACCGTGTTCCGACCCTAAACAGTCGGTTGAGAACGTTCATCTTCACGTACGAAGGCGGAATCAACGTAAATGAAGTTACACAGCTATTCCTATTCAATTCCTTTCTTTTAATTGCTTTCTGATACTGATTTGATAGAGTTTTGCTACCAAAAGCATGCAACAGTTCCGCTCCAATGTACACACAACTCTTTCCTGGTTTCGCTTGTGTTGACTATATATAGCCTATGAGGTTTCGCTTATACGACCTGACAAATAAGCGGAACCTCTTCAATTCCCTTGAAGCGAAACTACCTACTGACTAATCAGTGGAACCTTTACAAATCATGTTCACATAAGCGAAACTAACATAAAATACATGAATTTTACTTTCTAGCTTCCTGATTTGACCAATCTTGACCTAAGACTTGATGTAGACGCAGTCAACAGACATTCCATGCATCAACAAACTCCCCCTTGGATGTTGACGTAGTCTTCAGCTCCCGAGTCTTCAGTCTTGATCTTTTCTCCAAATCTCTGTCTTCACATCATAAGCATTCTATCTTCACAGGCTTCAGGATCATTACCTGACTCTAACTTCCATCTTCCCTTTGACTGTTGATCCAGGCTCCCCCTTTCACAGACTCCCCCTCTCGATATGCTAGAATCTGAGAAATCTGGTTCAAGCTTTGACAATTTGATTCCATTGGGAATAATGAAGTCCAACCCTGTTACTCAACCAATAACATTACAAACTATCTTTTTAATAATAACTCATAATCTCAATCAGCTTTAGAAATCCACTCAAGTATTAAGGTCCAAGTTAATGACTCTGATTACTCAATTAATCTACCAAGTTCAATTTAACGACCTTGGTTGACCATTTGACGAATTAAACTGATTTTGTAAAAACATTTTCATCATCATTTAAAAAAAAATGTAACAAGCTTCAACTTAATGAACTTGTTTTAACTTTGAAAACATCTCAATCTTTTACAAAGTAAGCTCTCCTCATTCTTCAGCTCAGAACTTTCCTGCTTCTGCTTCAATCTTCAAGAATCCAACAGTCAACTCTCTACTTTGGTTTGTCAAAAATAAAGCAGAAATAAAATATTTTTGGATTTTATAAAGTGTTCTAAACTAAGAAATGAAATACAGAAAACTTAAATTGCAGAATATACAGAAATTGAACTATATACAAACTTATTTTTGGTGAGCGTGTCAGGGAATCATATCAGCTTTTGAGACAAATTACTAGTACCATTAAGCTTAATTACATGCTCAGACTTAAACAATTCACCTCGATTGTCGATATACTGATCCATCTTAAATTTTCACACAGATTTCAATCTATTCAGGATACGATTTAGATAACTTATGAACTTAGCTCAATTCATGTGTCCCACCTCTTGAATATACTCCGTATCAAGAATCCCAATATTCAGTCTTACAGGTGAGTATACTACAATGATATCTGTACATAAATTAGGTATGCGAGGGCCGAGGGATCTCAGGTCGATACTTCCGTATGCGCAGAGAGATATCAGCTTCGACTTTTCAGTATGTCCCCTTTAGAGGATCTTGTAGTTACAACAGCAACGACTATCAATTTTATTGTTTCATCTGCATGCTGAGGGATTATGCTATGTTTCAAGCATTTGGTAAAAGTATTAGCCAAGGACTAGGTCAGAACTTCCGTTCAGCAGAAGTCCCGGAATAATACCCCAGACATTATTGAGTATAAAAACCTAGTATATCAGAATACGAGACCTTTCAAACGAGATTTCAGGGGTTACCTATATATCCAAGTAGTGTTCCCCACGAATTTCACAAGTTTGAAATTTTAGGTTTATATCCTGGATAAATCTACTAAATGTGCGAAAACCTATCGACACATCATTAGTGAGACTGTTTAACTCATTTAGACTTTACAAATCTTTAGCATACTGTAATTGTCTAGCCGATGTACTATCATATTCCCTATATACACAAGCTCTTTTTCAAATTTTATCATGTTTTTGTATTTTTACATTTTTTACTGTTTTCGGATTTTCTGAAAATAAACTATTTACATCTATCTACTCCCCCTAAATATCAAAACAAGTAAAAAATCGACAAACCATTGCAGATTGTTTCTCGTCTTCATCCATAACAGTACTCTCATCAATGCCAATTATGCCATCCGACACCGACAGAAGCTTCATACCGTTCAATTCTAACAAATATTTAAACCGATTTTTATCAAAAGCTTTGGTATGTAAATCAGCTTTCTGTTCGTCAGTGTGGATTTTCTCAATTCGTATCACTTTTTCTCGAAACAATCGCGAATAAAGTGATGACGAATTTCTATATGTTTAGTTTTAGCGTGATGTACTGGATTCTTTGTTATATTTATTACGGCATCATTATCAACAAACAGAGGTGTGTTATGAAACTGCAAACCGTAGTCGCGCATCTGTTGCTATATCCACAGGATCTGAGAGCAGCAACTGCTAGCAGAAACGTACTCCGCTTCACATGTAGATAGCGCCACAGACGTTTGTTTCTTACACTGCCAGGTAACCAATCTAGGTCCAAAGAACTGGCATCCTGCAGTTGTTGATTTGGTATTGACTTTGCAGCATCCGAAATCCGAATCGGAATACCCTTCGAGCGTAAATTCGCCTTTTCTAGGATACCACAACTCCAATGTGGGTGTTCCTTTCAAGTAGCGTAATATCCTCTTGACAATGATCATGTGCGAAACTCTCGGGTTAGATTGATATCTTGCTACGAGGCACGTTGGGTACATGATATCAGGACGTGAAGCAGTTAGATACATCAAAGAACCTATCATGGAACGGTAAAACGTTTCATCATCCCTGTCTCCGGTGAGATCTGGGTGAATCCCATGATTAGTCGCAAGTGGGGTAGCAGCTGGAGTAGAACTTGACATTCCAAATTTTTCTAGAATATCATGCACGTACTTCGTCTGGTGAATGAAAATTCCCTCAGGTAGTTGTTTAACTTGTAGACCCAGAAAGAATTTCATTTCCCCCATTGATGACATTTCGAATTTTTGCTTCATCACATGTTCGAAATCTTTGCATAATTTCTCATTCGTTGACCCAAAAATTATATCATCTACATAAATCTGAACTATCAGAAGATGTCCGTCGACCTCTTTAGTGAATAGAGTGGCATCCACTTTCCCTCTGATAAAGCTGTTAGCGAGTAGGTGTTGAGACAAAGTCTCGTACCAGGCTCTCGGTGCCTGATGTAGACCATACAACGCTTTGTCCAGCAGATAAACTTTGTTCTTGTGGATTGGGTCAGTAAAGCCCGACGGCTGACCGACATAAACCTCCTCTTTGACCTTCCCATAAAGAAACGCCAATTTTACATCCAACTGCTATACTTTGAAGTTCTTCCAAGACGCAAATGCTATAAAAATTCTGATTGCCTCTAGTCGTGCTACAGGAGCATAGACTTCTGTAAATTCAATCCCCTCCTTTTGACTAAAGCCTTGAACAACGAGTCGAGCTTTGTTCCTTACAACCACTCCTCTGTCGTCTCTTTTACACTTGAATACCCATTTTGTATTGATTTTCCTTTGACCATCCGGTAAATCCACCAGCTTCCACACTCCCAACTTTTCAAACTGACTTAACGCTTCTTGCATTACAATGACCCAAGAGTCTTCAGTAAGCGCCTCTTTATATATTCTCGGTTCGATCTGCGAGATAAAACAACTTAATGAAAATTCAGTTTGTAAAGGTGCTACTGTAGAATAAAAACATGTTAAGCCATGGTCTATTTGACGTCTTGTGCGAACGCCTGAATGCAATTCTCCTATGATCAACTCTTCTGGATGATAAGAAAGAGTTCGCGGCATCACTTCGCTTGGAACATCTACATTTCCCTCCAGATTAGTAACATCCTGATCTGCATCTTGTTCACCAACTTGGTTTGTTTGACTTGATACCTGGATCTGCTCCCCCTCAGAATCTGAATCACCATGATCAAATACTGGCATGTTTTCAGCTTCTTGATTATTATTCACATCCGATTGATTATCCGGAGCAACTTCATCATCATGTTCACCAGCATTGCTAGGACCTGCTTCATCATCATTTGAAGTTTCCCGAGGTCTTCTCGAATACTCCGCTGGGAACCTGAGCTGCGACTCATACTCTCGCAAAATATCCAGCTCATCAAAGAAATCTTCATCGTCCTCTGATTCTTCTCTCATGTCAAACGAATCCCAAAGTTTATCATAATGATATCGCCATGAATCACCAGGATTCTGTGGCGGCATAGTGTGACCTTGACATTCAACATTCGCAGCTTCAATAATCTGCTTCTCACTTGGAACGAAGACACGTCGCAATGGATTGGCATAACCAACAAATATTCCCTCAATGCACTTCGGACCAAACTTTCCATGAGGCTCTATAACTGTACAGGGTGACCCGAACGGTTCTAGATACTTCAAATTCGATTTGCGGTTATTGATTAGCTCAAAGCATGTCTTGTTGAACTTTTTGACAGTGAGAACCCTGTTGAGCGTATAGCATGCGGCGAAAACAGCTTCAGCCCAAAAATTAATTGGTAACTTTGAATCTGCAAGCATAGTTCTAGCTGTCTCGATTAGCGTCCGATTCTTACGTTCTGCGACTCCATTCTGTTGCGGAGTGTACGGAGCACTAAACTCATGCAGTATACCTCATTCATCACAAAATTCTTCCATCTTACTGTTTTTGAATTCACTACCATTATCACTTCTAATTCTACTGATAGGCCTCTGGTACAAATTCTCAATCCTTTTAAACATTGCCATTAAACTGTCAAATGTTTCGTCTTTCGTTTTCAAAAATGAAACCCACGAAAATCTGGAATAATCACCAGTTACGACCAAACAGTAGTAATCTCCTGTAATACTCTTGACATTCACTGGACCAAACAAATCCATGTGAAGTCTTTCTAGAGGTCTCGAAACTGAATTGACTTGCTTTGTAGGGTGTGACTTTTTCTTCTGTTTGCCTTTGACACAACTAATGCACTCCCCTTCCAGATAAAAACCTTTGACATGAACTCCTGTGACCAAATCATTATGCACCAAATGATTCATTTTTCTAAGATGTATATGCCCCATCTTTCGGTGCCACAATCTTGATTCTTTTTCCGTTGCTCTGGACTCAAAACAATGAGCCTGACCCGTGGTTGTAGTAGCTACACTCATGTCCAACACGTACAGATCATTGACTCTTGGTGCCCTCATGATGATCCATTCCTCAGGTATCACAAATCCCGGTTTCAAGATCAAACATTCTTTGTCAGTGAAGTAAGTAGTATACATCTTGTCACAGATCTGGGAGATACTCAGTAGATTGTTCTCCAGCTCAGCGATGTAGTTAACTCTTTCAAACGTTATGATCCCATTGGATAATGTTCCTTCACCTATAATCCTTCCTCATTGATTACCAGCAAAACCTACGTAACCACCATTGATATTTCTAACATCATACAGTAACGCAGTCTTCCCTGTCATATGTCTCGAAGCTCCACTATCCATGATCCATCTGGATACAAGTTTTGGAAGATCCTGCACATAACAAACTTTGACTTAAACAACTTCAAGAAAGATGCCGATTCATGCTTCGCGATCAAGGAAGCTCCGGCAATTCAAACTGCTTAGTTAAACATGGTGTCCACCCAAGCCTCATCAGCCTTAGGTGTAACCTTGACTGTTTTAACTCTCGCAGCTTGAATTTTAAAGTTTTCAGCCTTTAGAGGTGGAAAATTCGCATCATAATCAACTTGAATTAATTCCTCAGAAGATGAAACCTTTTTCTCAGTTTTGGGTTTCCAAACTTGTTGAGATAATGCAACCCGTTTGTAAAATTTGTCATTTTTAGTTACCAACTTCTTTACAGGTTCATTTTTCACTTTGATGTTATCATTTTTCATACTTTTTTTCTCAACAACAATTGGTGCTTTACCCTTTACATCAACTTTCTTTTGTTGAGTCTTCACAGTTTCAGTCTTAGGCTTCATATTGGTACACTTTCGTGCAATGTGACCAACTTGATTACATCTGAAACATGTTCGAGTATCAGCCACTCGACTTGTGCCTTCAGACTGAGACTGAGAAGCTCTTTTCTCAAAGAACTCTTTGTTTGATTTTGAAAAAATTTCTTTTTCTTCATCAGCAAGTGAACTCGAACTATTCACAAACTTTTTCTTCTCGACAAACCTCTTGTTTGGAACATTTCTTTTCTGATACGGTTTACCCCCTTGATAACCACCCGACCAATTGTTTCTGTTGTTATTGTAAAAACGCGGTGGATTAACAGATTTCTTGTGGTAAACTTTTTCTTTCTCAAATCTCATTTTACTTTTCTTTTGACTCAAATTGTTCACTTCTACAATTCAACTTCAACCAATTTGAAAACATTTGTCAATTTGTTCAAGTTTACATTCTCGATCGGAAACTCTGAATCCGAAAACAACTTATCCGAACCCAACATCTTGTACATGACAAGATTTGATTCTTCATTAAAGTTGTTCTTGGACTTTTGTTTCGGAATGTAATTGTCCAAGAAACACCCATCTTCCTCAGTAGTGTTACTATCTGTTTTTAGCACATTTTCAACAACACCTTTTACTATATCATTTTGGACACTATCGTTATTGGAAGATGTGAACATGACATCAATATTCTCTGGAAGTTTAACTTCACTTTCTTCCTCAAGTTCAACCAACCCAGATTGTTTTTTCGTGTAGTTATCAAGAACAGGTGGTGGAACTCTATGAAAACCCACCCCGGTTCCATCAGAATACACGTCTTCGCCAGCTTTGTTTTTGCCAATGGGTTTTGGAACAATATGTTGCAAAACAAAGCTTGCGGAGCTATAGCTGTTAAGCTTCAACTTGATTCGCTCGTTTTCAATTTCAGCCTCTTGAACTTTAAGTTTCAAATTAGCGATTTCATCCAGTTGTTTGTTGATTAATTCTTCTTTTACTCTAAGCACTGCTTTTAAATGCTCGTTTTCTTTAAAACTTTTACCATTTCGATCATCACTATCTTTCACTGTGCTTTTGAGTTTTTCAAACTTTTCAGAAATCTGACGGTTCTCAAGAATTAACTTTTCATTTTCATTTTTAACTTTTTCATGATCAATTTTATCATTTTCAATTTTAGCAGTTAATTCTTTAATCCGTTCAGTTGAAGCTTTAACTGTTTTGTCACGATTAAGAATCTGATTCTCAACGCTTCTGACCTTCGTGGTCAGATCTTCAACTTTATTTCCGTTGAGATACGTGACAGTGTTACAAAATTTGCATTCTTTGTTGCAATTTTTGCAATCAGCATTTCCTTCGATCTTTTTACCTGACGCATTCGTTGACAAGTTTGAGCTGACCTGGCTTTTTGACTCAGACACGGAGTTAGAGTCTACCTCAAGTGCTTTAGCAGCTAGCACTTTTTCAGCCATGTTTCCCAGGTTCTCTGCCGTCAACTCCTGCGTTGTATCGATAATTCCAGTATCAATCTTCTTTGATTTCTCGATCTCTTCTTTCTCCTTTTTCTCTTTCTCTTCTTTCTCTTTCTCTTCTTCTTTCATTTTCTCGGTTGGAGTTCCCCACCATTTGTTCTGCCAATACTCATCCTCTTCTTTTAACTCCTTGATGATGGCTTCCAGATCAAGCGTTTTGTCATCGATCGCAATATTTCCATACTCATCAAGATAACACTCCCTGTCCGGATCCCATCTTCTCGCTCTTTTTGCTTCCAAATAGATGCGAGAAATTCTAATGATTCTGTTTTCAGCAATCATTTTCCTATAATTATACTTCTGCTCTTCAGTACGATCGACTTTCCACGGAATAGGTTCATTTTTCGCCATGAATGCGTAATCGACCGCATCTTCCTCTGGTAGAACCTCTTTGCTCCAATCATACCCCTCATCATCATAAATCACCTCAAGAGCTCTAGATTTCTCTCTGTTGTCTTCACCCTGCTTCAATCTAGGCGGCTCAGATTTATTCTGATGGTATATTGCCTTCTTGTAGTAGTCATCTCTGAAAGGATTCTCTGACTCATCAGCATACGCGTTTCTGCATTCTCGTTTGAAGTGACCCTTCTGCTTACACTTGAAGCAAGTCACTTTGGACTTATCGAATCCCAACTTAGTAGATGGGCCACCAATTGTCTTTCTGCCCGTTATTTCCATGAAACGCTGAGCACGACGAACAGCACTTGCCATAGCCCAATGAATATCGATCAGTTCCATTTCTTCGGGATCTATCTGGTCATAATCTTCCTTCGTTAGGTTGGTATTGCCGATCTTTCCAGCTACTAACCCTTCGTATGATTCCAACACCGACGCCAAGAAAACCATCTGCTGTTTGGCCGACTCCTCGTCAAAATTCTGAGCGTTCTTCAAATCTATTGCGATGTTGCACTGAAACTTTGCATCAAAATGACTTGCAGATGATGAAGATCCACCGTGATAACCACTGTGACTTCCACTGCTTTGACTTTCTTTGCTTGCTGTCGACACATTCTCAGCAGAAAATGCAGTTTTGGGAGAAGTTGCTTTTGGCATCATGCTTTTCGGATAGTACAGATCCAAATTCTGTTGATAAGATGAGTGATTGACTTTGTACGTCTTCTTTAGTTCCAACTCATGACTTTCAAGTCTTTCAATCACCAAATCTGGATTCAACTTTTCAGGAGCAATAGTGTTCTTCAACATCAGTGCATAATATCTCCAATCCATCTCGTCTGGTAATGAATCGAACAGTTTGTCAACAAGTTCTTCATCAGAATATCTGATATCATGTCTTGCTAATTCCAGCTTCAGATGACCAAACCTTTATATTATTTTACAAACTGACTCATTCTTGAGACAACCAAACATATCAAACTCTTTTCTAAGAAGTTCCTTTTTACTTTTCACAATTTCAGTACTTCCTAGACATTTCTTTTCTAGCTTTTGCCAAAGATCTTTTGCATTTGAATAATCGATCAAAGAGATTATGTCCTCCCGAACAGACTGAAATAACAAAGCCACACATTTTTGCTCAGCTACAAATGCATCAATCTCTTCAGCTGATCTTAACGTTTCACCATTTTTGTTTCCATTGCTATAACCTGTTATGGGTCATTTTCTAAGCGTACGTATCCTGACCAATATCCTGCCTTTGTTTGTTTATTTGTGACCAGGATGCTGGAAGAGGATATCGCTAACTTCTTGGGTGATATCCTGAGATTCATTAATTAACCACGTGCAGGTTAAAGGCTGAGACTTACTAACGGTCAAGAGGACTTCTTCTCCTCAGGACTCGGACGAGTTTGTTGAAGAAGAGACGTTGAGCCCGAAAGACCAGGTCTACAACGTTCGATGAAGGAATATTCGGTGGATCCCGCAAGTTTAGGATAGTTTGTTGATTTATCTTTACTATAAATGGATGTGGCGGATCAGTTTAAGGCACACAATCTTTTCACTAACACTCTCGTACACTCTTGCTCTCTAGATTACTGCAGTCACCACACTTGTATCCAACTCACGTTGTAACACTTAGTTGATCCGCACCACATCCTGCACTGTATCCTGATATTTGAAGTAATAGAAGAACAAGGCAGCTGCGATTGTCAGCTCCCGAGGTTTTATGCCGGCGATCTAGATTGATCAAGGGCTTTCCTCGTACATCTCGTGTTATTTACTTTACTTTTTTGCTCATTGTTTGATCACAGATACGACTCTATATCCTGAGCCGTATCCTGAAACTGTTTTTACAAATAACTCAATTGACATATTTTTGAACACATTCTCTTAGCACACTACCTCACTTAACTAATTTGATCACTTAATTGCTTCGGTAATTTTTGACCAAAACATAACCGTTCTTCAAACTTTTCCAGCTGGGAAATGCGAATGCCATCAGCCAATCTTCAAACTTCCTAGACCACCGACTGTACTCCTCGATAGCCATTAGCTTTGGGGGTTTATTGAATGTTCCGAAGGCACTTTCCAATTCCCAAGCTTCCTTTTTCTTTTCTTTCAGCGGATTCTCATTTTCTTTGCTTGATGAAGTATCATCGTTTCCGGAATTTCCCGTGAACGCGTACATGTCGCTGAACGGGTTCAAGAAAATATCATCCATCGTGAATGTACCTGCAAAATCAGCAAACACTTAGACAAATTTTCAAAGTTTTTGAAAAATGTGACAGAAAAGCGAAACTGAGTATGTCTGAATAAGCGAAACCAAAAGTGTCCGTATAAGCGAAAGTCAAATGTCCAAATAAGCGGACCAGGTTATGTCCAGATGAGCGGATCTATCTGTTGTCCGAATGAGCAAAAGTACAAGTTGTACAAATAAGCGAAACTCCAATGTTTGTATGAGCGGAACTATGGTGAATGAATAAGCGAAACTAACAAGATGTCACTAAAAGCGAAACCAACTTGATCATTCAAGCGAAACCTATGAGCGAAAGTATGTATTTCAAGCAGAACTATGTTGTTTCAAGCGGAACCTTCAAACGAAACTAGGTCTTATAAGCAGAACCTCGATGTTCGGATAAGCGGAACCTAGTTCTAACCAGTTTTCACCATGTTTTAGTCCGAATTTTAACTTGAAACTTTCTAGGGTTTGTTATTACTGTATTTCACACGTTATAGTCAAAATTCAGGCCGTTTCAACCGTAGGAACCAGTTCAAATCGAAAAAGTATGAGAGAAAGTGAGTAGAAATCAGAGAATTTGGTAGAATCAAGCTGTAGTAGTATGAACGCCTCGTCCTGAGCTCTGATACCACTTGTTGGACCGTGTTCTGACCCTAAACAGTCAGTTGAGAACGTTGATCTTCACGTACGAAGGCGGAATCAATGTAAATGAAGTTACACAGCTTTTCCTATTCAATTCCTTTCTTTTTATTGCTTTCTGATACTGATTTGACAGAGTTTTGCTACCAAAAGCATGCAACAGTTCCGCTCTAATGTACACACAACTCTTTCCTGGTTTCGCTTGTGTTGACTATATATAGCCTATGAGGTTTCGCTTATACGACCTGACAAATAAGCGGAACCTCTTCAATTCCCTTGAAGCGAAACTACCTACTGACTAATAAGCGGAACCTTTACAAATCATGTTCACATAAGCGAAACTAACATAAAATACCTGAATTTTACTTTCTAGCTTCCTAATTTGACCAATCTTGACCTAAGACTTGATGTAGACGCAGTCAACAGACATTCCATGCATCAAAAAATGTACCCACAGTGGACGATGGGGACATTTGGTTAACATGTGCCGCTTTGCAATCCAAAGCAAAACTGTTACAAGTGCTGCTGCTGTTCAAACCTTCAAATTCCGCTTCATATGTCGCCTTGGCATATCTAGCGCCTCAACCTCATGAACTTTCTACCTTGTGTATCGACTTAAGCACGCCTAGTGCAAGGTGTCGGAACACCCCTCGTTACACAAATTCCAAAATCCATGTAGGATCTTTCTATCCTCATAATTAGATCCTTGTGGATGGGTATCATTCATCAGAGCCCTTATTTGAATTCTTTGTATGATTCAATATGTACATTACGATTCAATAAGGACCAAGCCGAATTCCTATTAAGATTTTTCCTATCTTCATAGATAGATTCTTGAAAATGATTAAAGTGCCAAATGAAATCCACGGATTGGATTCCTGGTGTGCTTTAAATATCCGTGTCCAAAGATAACAAATTAAGGTCAAGTTAATCAATTATGTGATTATGTGCTTATGTGTTTCCTTTTATGTTTTTGTGTGATCCAAATTTTTGTTATCCAAATCCTCGTAGAACCTTCCATATCTTCGTATAAGGGATTCATAATAGGATATCCAAAGGTACTATCTTAAATCCTTAATGGACTTCTACATTGTAGTTAAATCCCTTGGGTTATGAAGTACTATTCCATAATTAGACCCCTTGAGTGGTCTAGTTAACAGATTGATCCAAAAATCTGGTTAGGAATATCATGTGATGATATAGCTGAAAAGACTCCTTGGTGGTCTAATTAAATAGATCATTTATCAATCTAATTAAAAGGACCCTATGGTAGTCTAGCCACACTCATCACAGGTTTGATTTTCTTCCCCTACACATTATGAAATGCACTGTGCGGACTGTGCAATTAATTACGTAATTATGGACGCGTACATAATTATGGAATTTAGTGCACAAAAACCACAACAAGTTTTGTCATGTGTCTAGAGATAACCCTTTTCATTTTCGTTTCTGAGGAAGCAACCGTTGAAAATGACTCCGTCAGTTCATTTTCGTTTCTGAAGATTGTCCGTTGAGGAAATGAATATCCGTTTATTTATCCTTTTCATTTCCGTTTCTGAAGAAGCAACCGTTGAAATTGACTCCGTCAGTTCATTTTCGTTTCTGAAGATTGTCCGTTGAGGAAATGAATATCCATTTGTTTATCCTTTTCATTTCCATTTCTGAGGAAGCAACCGTTGAAAATGACTCCGTCAGTTCATTTTCGTTTCTGAAGATTGTCCGTTGAGGAAATGAGTATCCGTTTGTTTACCCTTTTCATTTCCATTTCTGATGAAGCACCCGTTGAAAATGACTCCGTCTGTTCATTTTCGTTTCTGAAGATTGTCCGTTGAGGAAATGAATATCCGTTTGTTTATCCTTTTCATTTTCGTTTCTGATGAAGCACCCGTTGAAAATGACTCCGTCTGTTCATTTTCGTTTCTAAAGATTGTCCGTTGAGGAAATGAATCTCCGTTTGTTTATTCCTTCATTTCTGCTTCTGAAGAATACTCGTTGAGGAAAATGAATCTGTCCGTTCATTTTCGTTTCTGAAGAATGTCCGTTAAAGAAATGACAGGATTATGTCTTGCATATCTCTGGTGGTTATTTGACACTGTCACACCCCCAAAATCCACCTGCGGAGTATCACCGCTTGGGAGCGTGACTGACCAGGATCAAGCCACCAATCATATCGAACATGTAATTAATATCAAATATAATAAATGTAAACAAATCATTCAATACGATAGGTGTTCAAAATATAATCATAGTTTCAAAGTATAGCGGAAGCATAAGTACGAAAACCCAAGTGTGTAACATAAGTTCAATAAGTTTCAAAACACAATCTATGCTCCACAACGACCTGCTCCTCCCTGTGCAAAGCTCCAAAAGTATCTAACGACCTGCAAGGCATGTAACAGAGGATCAACAACTAGTTGAGCGAGTTCACAGTTAACAGTTCAGTATTAGTGCAGTGTGAGTAGTAGTATGTTCGTTCGTTATGTCATGTATCGTATTAGTTTCCATCGCGGCCTCCCAGGCAGGTATGCGAAGATATTAGGGGATGTTCCTCCCAAGTGTTCTAGACTAGGTTTATTTGTATCGCGGCCTACCAGGCAGGTGTGCGAAGATTAGTAGATTACAGTTCGCGGCCTTCCAAAGGCAGGTGTGCGAAGACAGTCATAATATCGCGGCCAACCCTTGGCAGGTGTGCGAAGATCGTTCAATAAGTGTTACTAGTCTAGCAGTAGTGTGACACCCCAGGAAAACCAGTGAACAACGTAACTTACCCAGCTTCCTCAGTGAGTGCGTACCAAATTTCGGGACGAAATTTCTTTTAAGTTGGGGATAATGTGACAACTCGAGTTTCTGATTTTCACTTTCGCACTTGATGCGTGTTGACTTTGACTGTTTAGTTGTTTGTATTGTGAATTGGAAGTTGTACGTGTTGTGTTTTAATGAAACGATTGTCATTTGGCCTATACGTGATTACTTGCTGTGGTAGAAAATAATGTTAGGATTATTATTAAAACACTTAGTCTAGATCGGAACATGTCATACAGTTCGAAGGATTCGAAGGACCACGAAGGATGACCTTCGATTCGAAGACCTCGAAACATATCCTTCGAGCACGAAACATATCCTTCGAGCACGAAACATATCCTTCGAGCACGAAACATATCCTTCGATATGTTTCGGCCCAGTCTTTCCAATGGGCTTGGCCCATTACTGTGATACGTATATATAAGGATGCATGTAAACTGATGGTTATTTTCTAAGAAAAACCCTAGTTCCTTTGTGTGTGTGCGACGGCAAAGCAGACTTAGTCCCTGTTCGAAGGATTTTATTTCCGCAACCCCGATTTCCGGTTAGTGTGTGATGTTGTTTATGATGTATGATTTCATGATTGATCAATGGTCTTGCAATATGTTGTTTATATGTTGTCATGAATCGGATAAGCTAGGTTTAGCAAATATAATTGGATTGAATAGTCATGATTACTAGGATGTTGTTGTTGATCGGTTAGCAAATCGGTCAAACTTGTTTGATTAATCGGCCGGATTGTTTGTATACGAATTGGATATGTATGTTAATCAGGTTGATAATCGGCTAAATATGGTAATCGGACATGTTCATGTAATCGACACCTATGTGTAAGTTGGATAGTTTAAATAATCTTGTTATTCAGATTAGGGTTCTTGATAAACATGGGAATTATGCTTGTTTGATCTGGTTGATGTTAACTGATTTGTGATATTGGTGTTAATTGATAATCACAGCAAAACTTGGAAACTTGTAACGTAACTGATATCCATCGAAAGATATCAGTTACTCGAAACATGGTAGTAACCGAAAGATACCGAAAGATACTAGATGTTCGAAACATAGTAGTGACCGAAAGATAGTTTGACCGAACCATAATTTGACCGAAGGATAGATTTGATCGAAGGATAGCATGCTTCGAAACATGACAAAACTGTTGGTCGAAAGATGAATTATGAATCGAAAGATATTAGGGTTTTGATAATGCTTTGAACAGTAGAACATATGTTGAATTAATTGTTATGCCATGCTTGGTGATGAACATATTCGTGTAATACTACGTGTTGTGCCGATATGCAAACTGACTGTTATGTGAACATTAAATTGCATGCGTATCGTTGTGAACATGAACTGATTTGTTATACGTGCATACGATAGGACGTGAATGAATTACTTGTGAGTGCATAACCTAGCATACCGAGCAAACCAAGGTGAGTTCACACAGCCAAGGCATGGGTTCCCAGGGTGGGAATGGGTTGGATGATTACTTGTGCATACTTTGATACTGTAACGAACGATTAAACTGTTGATGCTTACGAACTACTCAACTGCCTTCGCACCCACCCTGGTCGGTAAAGACTATGGTCGCGAACGAACTGATAAATTGCCTTCGCACACACCCTGGTCGGTAAAGACTATGGTCGCGAACTAACGAACCTAATCTTCGCACACATGCCTGGGAGGCCGCGATGGAACTGATACGATATGAAACTTAACTGAACGAACGCACTATTACCCAAACTAAACTATAAACTGTGAACTCGCTCAACTAGTTTGTTGATTATCTGCTGCATGCCTTGCAGGACCTTAGGTACATATTGGAGCTTGCACAAGGAAGGAGCAGGTCGTTGTGGGGCTTGGATCTTGATCATCTTATTGAACACTTTTGATATTTGACATTTATTTGCTATGAGTTTTACAATAATACGCTTCCGCTAAACAATGACAACTTACTTATGTTTTGGAAACACCTTTCATATGGAATTGGTTTGGTTTATATTGCATTTACTTTTACTTTATACAATGTTCTGTATGATTGGTGGCTTGATCCTGGTCAGTCACGCTCCCAAGCGGTGATACTCCGCGTGTGGATTTTGGGGGTGTGACAGATTGGTATCAGAGCCATTGGTTATAGAGAACTTGGTTTTAATATGGGAAAAACGTTTTTATTAAAACCAGACTATAACCAGAACAGTGCTCTCAATGATCCACAACGACGCTTCGCTCCACGTGCAAGACTCAACTCCCTAGGTAATAAGGTTTATGTTTATTGCCTACATGCTAGAATTTGCATAGAACTTTGCTCGTAGTATGCTTACATTACTTGCTCACAACTTGACATTGCATGAGAATACTTATGTGCTTACACTCTTCTGTCATCGCACTATTCGCGAACCTTTCTCACTTATGTTGCCTTTGATGTGAAGATCAATGGCCGCACGAATTACCATGACTCAAGCCCAGCTAGAGGCTCTCGTTGCTGCGGCAGTTGCAGCCGCCCAAGCAGGTAGTACACCCTGCAGTATAGACACTAGGATCTTTAGATCCTACATTAATTCTCGTACTTAACTTTGCCCTATTCGTACACAATAGGTCAACCCGCTCAGCAACAACCTGGGTGCACATTCAAGAATTTCATGGACTGTCGCCCTAGCTCGTTCAGTGGCACGGAGGGGGCAGTTGGACTCCTCCACTGGTTTGAAAAGCTCGAGTCGGTTTTTGAAATGTGTGAATGCCCTGAGGCTCGCAGGGTGAAGTTCGCCACTGGCACACTTGAAGGGATTGCGCTCACTTGGTGGAACGCACAAGTGCAGATTTTAGGGTTGGCAGCTGCTAACGCCACACCCTGGAATGAATTCAAAGAACTGATCAAGAGGGAATACTGCACTAGAGAAGACATTCACAAGTTGGAGGACGAGTTGTATAACTTGAAAATGGTTGGTTCGGAAATCGAAGCTTACACCAAAAGATCGAATGAGTTGGCTGTGCTGTGCCCAACTATGGTAGATCCTCCATACAAGCGAATTGAGTTGTATCTCAAAGGTTTGGCACCAGAAATACAGAGCCACGTTACGTCGGCTAACCTCAACAACATCCAAGAAATTCAGCGCCTCGCTCATCGCATCACAGATCAGGCAGTAGACCAGGGCAAACTGCCAAAACGTGTCGGCGCTACTGCTACAGCTGTTACTTCAGTCACTCCCACTGCTGCTACTTCTGCCACACCCAGCGAGAATAAAAGAAAGTGGGACGGGGATTCCAGCAGGGGATCAGCGTCTGTTCAGTCCCAAACTCAGCAACGTCGCACCAACGATTACCAGAGTCCGAGTCAGCAGTCATCGGGCAGTCAGGGACATAGTGGTTATAAGGGAAATCACCCGTGGTGTAACAGGTGCAACAAACACCACAGTGGAAGATGTCGCAGGAGTCAATGTCAAAGATGCCACAAGATGGGCCATGAGGCCAAAGATTGTAGAAGCGCGCGACCAGTGAATCAGAACCAGCAACTTCCACCGCCAGCTCCACAGAATCAGCAGCAGCAGCCACAGCGTGGAAACCGGGGGTGTTTCCAGTGTGGGGCTGAAGGTCACTACAAACGCGATTGCCCTCAGTTGAACCAGAATCGCAATAACAACAACAACCAGGGCAACGGGAATAACAACAATCAGGGTAATGGTAACAACAACAACGGCAATGAAGCTCGAGGTCGTGCTTTTGTGTTGGGTCGAGGAGATGCAGTGAATGATCCCAATGTGGTTATGGGTAAGTTTCTTCTCGACGATATTTATGTTACTGTTTTATTTGATTCGGGTGCTGATACAAGTTATATGTCACTGAAAATGGGTAAATTATTAAAACGTACACCAACACCCCTAGACACTAAACACGTCGTAGAACTAGCAAATGGTAAAAGTGTAGAAGCCACGCAGGTAGTCAAGGGTTGTAGTATTGTTCTAGCGGGTCAGACTTTCTCGATTGATCTCATACCCATAGTTTTGGGTAGTTTCGACGTCGTCATCGGTATGGATTGGTTATCCCAACATCATGCGGAGATCTTATGCAAAGAAAAAGTTATTCGTATTCCTCGCTCCAGTCAGGAACCTCTCGAAGTACAAGGTGACAAGAGTGGTGCTGTGGTTGGCATCATCTCTTACTTAAAGGCGCAGAAATGTTTACGAAAGGGACATACCGCCATTCTGGCACTTGTCACTGACGCATCAGCAAAGGAAAAGAAGCTGGAGGATATACCAGTTGTGCGTGATTTTCCTCAAGTGTTTCCTGAAGATTTACCTGGTTTACCTCCTCATCGTCAAGTTGAGTTTCAGATTGAATTAGCTCCAGGAGCAGCACCAATAGCCCGCGCACCGTATCGTTTAGCTCCAACCGAACTGGAAGAACTGTCGAAGCAGCTGCAAGAGCTCTTGGAAAAGGGCTTTATTCGTCCAAGCTCTTCGCCTTGGGGAGCTCCAGTGTTATTTGTGAAGAAGAAAGACGGTACGTTCAGAATGTGTATAGACTACCGTGAACTCAACAAGGTGACAGTGAAGAACCGTTATCCTCTTCCGCGCATCGACGACTTATTCGACCAGTTGCAAGGGTCGTGTTACTATTCCAAGATTGATTTAAGGTCAGGGTATCATCAGCTGAGAGTCCGGGATGAGGACGTCTCCAAAACCGCTTTCAGAACTCGCTACGGTCATTACGAGTTTCTTGTCATGCCATTCGGGCTTACAAACGCACCTGCAGTCTTCATGGATCTTATGAACAGGGTGTGCAAACCCTATCTCGACAAGTTTGTTATCGTTTTCATCGACGACATTTTGATTTACTCCAAGAGTCAGGAGGAGCACGAGCAGCACTTACGCCTTATCTTGGAACTTCTTCGAAAGGAGCAACTGTATGCAAAGTTTTCAAAATGCGACTTCTGGCTTCGTGAAGTCCACTTCTTAGGCCATGTGGTGAACAAGGATGGGATTCATGTCGATCCATCCAAGGTTGATTCGATCAGAAACTGGCCAGCACCACGTACACCAACAGAAATACGCCAATTCTTGGGTTTGGCGGGTTACTACAGGCGATTTATTAAAGACTTCTCCAAGATCGCGCAACCACTCACTATGCTTACACAGAAAGGTGTCGTTTACAGATGGGGTAATACGCAAGAGACCGCTTTCCAGTACTTAAAGGATAGGCTTTGCAGCGCACCTATTCTTTCATTGCCAGAGGGCACGGATGACTTCGTGGTCTATTGTGACGCATCGATACAGGGGCTTGGTTGTGTATTGATGCAACGTGATAAAGTGATAGCCTACGCTTCTCGGCAACTCAAGGTTCATGAACGGAACTACACGACGCACGATTTAGAGCTGGGAGCTGTTGTTTTCGCGCTTAAGATATGGCGACACTACCTGTACGGTACCAGGTGCACGATTTACACCGATCACAGGAGTCTCGAGCATATCCTTAAGCAAAAAGATTTGAATATGCGTCAACGAAGATGGGTTGAACTACTGAACGACTACGAATGTGCCATCAAGTATCATCCAGGGAAGGCCAATGTTGTGGCTGATGCCCTCAGTCGGAAAGACACTTTACCTAAGCGCGTGCGAGCGCTACAGCTTACCATTCAGTCCAGTCTTCCTGCACAGATACGAGCTGCTCAGATAGAAGCACTAAAACCCGAAAACGTCAAGGCTGAAGCCTTGCGCGGTTCAAGGCAACAAATGGAACAAAAGGAAGACGGCGCCTACTATGTAACGGGGCGTATTTGGGTCCCACTTTATGGCGGCTTACGCGAACTTGTGATGGATGAAGCGCACAAGTCTCGCTACTCGGTACATCCAGGGTCGGATAAGATGTACCACGATATCAGAACAACTTACTGGTGGCCAAACATGAAAGCTCTTATCGCAACTTACGTCGGCAAGTGTTTAACTTGTGCAAGGGTTAAAATCGAGTACCAGAAACCATCAGGCCTACTTCAGCAACCAGAAATACCACAATGGAAATGGGAGCAAATTTCCATGGATTTTGTTACTGGCCTACCTAGATCCCAGCGTGGGAATGACACTATCTGGGTGGTCGTTGATCGGCTCACAAAGTCTGCTCACTTCTTGGCTATCAAAGAAAAGGATAAGTTTTCTACCCTAGCAGACATCTACATGAAAGAAGTTGTTTCGAGGCACGGAGTGCCCATCTCTATTATTTCAGATCGCGATGCACGATTCACGTCAGAACTTTGGCAAGCGATGCACAAATCTTTTGGCTCACGATTAGACATGAGCACAGCATATCATCCTCAGACGGATGGGCAGTCTGAGCGAACTATTCAAACTCTAGAAGACATGCTTCGAGCGTGTGTCATCGATTTCGGCAACGGCTGGGAAAAGCACCTCCCTTTGGTGGAGTTCTCGTATAATAACAGTTACCATACCAGCATTCAAGCCGCTCCATTCGAGGCATTGTACGGACGTAAATGCCGGTCACCTCTCTGTTGGGCAGAGGTGGGGGATAGTCAGATTACGGGTCCAGATATTGTTGTGGACGCCACAGAAAAGATAGCACAGATACGACAACGCATGGCGGCAGCACGCGACCGTCAGAAAGCCTACGCGGACAAGCGTAGAAAGCCATTGGAATTTGAGGTCGGGGACCGGGTCTTATTGAAAGTTTCACCCTGGAAGGGTGTGGTTCGTTTTGGTAAAAGAGGCAAATTGAATCCGCGGTACGTCGGACCATTCGAAATCTTGGAAAAGATTGGCAAGGTAGCCTACAGATTAAACCTACCTCCTGAACTCGGTGCAGTTCACAATGTATTTCACGTGTCCAATCTGAAGAAATGCCTATCAGATGAGACCCTTATAGTTCCTTTTAAGGAACTCACTATCGACGAGCGGTTGCAGTTCGTCGAGAAACCAGTTGAAATCACGGACCGGGATGTTAAGGTCCTCAAAAACAAGAGAATCCCTCTTGTTCGAGTTCGTTGGAACTCCCAGCGTGGCCCGGAGTATACATGGGAACGCGAAGACCAGATGCAAGAAAAGTATCCCCAGTTATTCGAAACCAATGCATCCACTTCTGAGGCTGAAGCTACTACTACTGAATTTCGGGACGAAATTCCAAATCAACGGGGGGATGATGTGACACCCCAGGAAAACCAGTGAACAACGTAACTTACCCAGCTTCCTCAGTGAGTGCGTACCAAATTTCGGGACGAAATTTCTTTTAAGTTGGGGATAATGTGACAACTCGAGTTTCTGATTTTCACTTTCGCACTTGATGCGTGTTGACTTTGACTGTTTAGTTGTTTGTATTGTGAATTGGAAGTTGTACGTGTTGTGTTTTAATGAAACGATTGTCATTTGGCCTATACGTGATTACTTGCTGTGGTAGAAAATAATGTTAGGATTATTATTAAAACACTTAGTCTAGATCGGAACATGTCATACAGTTCGAAGGATTCGAAGGACCACGAAGGATGACCTTCGATTCGAAGACCTCGAAACATATCCTTCGAGCACGAAACATATCCTTCGAGCACGAAACATATCCTTCGAGCACGAAACATATCCTTCGATATGTTTCGGCCCAGTCTTTCCAATGGGCTTGGCCCATTACTGTGATACGTATATATAAGGATGCATGTAAACTGATGGTTATTTTCTAAGAAAAACCCTAGTTCCTTTGTGTGTGTGCGACGGCAAAGCAGACTTAGTCCCTGTTCGAAGGATTTTATTTCCGCAACCCCGATTTCCGGTTAGTGTGTGATGTTGTTTATGATGTATGATTTCATGATTGATCAATGGTCTTGCAATATGTTGTTTATATGTTGTCATGAATCGGATAAGCTAGGTTTAGCAAATATAATTGGATTGAATAGTCATGATTACTAGGATGTTGTTGTTGATCGGTTAGCAAATCGGTCAAACTTGTTTGATTAATCGGCCGGATTGTTTGTATACGAATTGGATATGTATGTTAATCAGGTTGATAATCGGCTAAATATGGTAATCGGACATGTTCATGTAATCGACACCTATGTGTAAGTTGGATAGTTTAAATAATCTTGTTATTCAGATTAGGGTTCTTGATAAACATGGGAATTATGCTTGTTTGATCTGGTTGATGTTAACTGATTTGTGATATTGGTGTTAATTGATAATCACAGCAAAACTTGGAAACTTGTAACGTAACTGATATCCATCGAAAGATATCAGTTACTCGAAACATGGTAGTAACCGAAAGATACCGAAAGATACTAGATGTTCGAAACATAGTAGTGACCGAAAGATAGTTTGACCGAACCATAATTTGACCGAAGGATAGATTTGATCGAAGGATAGCATGCTTCGAAACATGACAAAACTGTTGGTCGAAAGATGAATTATGAATCGAAAGATATTAGGGTTTTGATAATGCTTTGAACAGTAGAACATATGTTGAATTAATTGTTATGCCATGCTTGGTGATGAACATATTCGTGTAATACTACGTGTTGTGCCGATATGCAAACTGACTGTTATGTGAACATTAAATTGCATGCGTATCGTTGTGAACATGAACTGATTTGTTATACGTGCATACGATAGGACGTGAATGAATTACTTGTGAGTGCATAACCTAGCATACCGAGCAAACCAAGGTGAGTTCACACAGCCAAGGCATGGGTTCCCAGGGTGGGAATGGGTTGGATGATTACTTGTGCATACTTTGATACTGTAACGAACGATTAAACTGTTGATGCTTACGAACTACTCAACTGCCTTCGCACCCACCCTGGTCGGTAAAGACTATGGTCGCGAACGAACTGATAAATTGCCTTCGCACACACCCTGGTCGGTAAAGACTATGGTCGCGAACTAACGAACCTAATCTTCGCACACATGCCTGGGAGGCCGCGATGGAACTGATACGATATGAAACTTAACTGAACGAACGCACTATTACCCAAACTAAACTATAAACTGTGAACTCGCTCAACTAGTTTGTTGATTATCTGCTGCATGCCTTGCAGGACCTTAGGTACATATTGGAGCTTGCACAAGGAAGGAGCAGGTCGTTGTGGGGCTTGGATCTTGATCATCTTATTGAACACTTTTGATATTTGACATTTATTTGCTATGAGTTTTACAATAATACGCTTCCGCTAAACAATGACAACTTACTTATGTTTTGGAAACACCTTTCATATGGAATTGGTTTGGTTTATATTGCATTTACTTTTACTTTATACAATGTTCTGTATGATTGGTGGCTTGATCCTGGTCAGTCACGCTCCCAAGCGGTGATACTCCGCGTGTGGATTTTGGGGGTGTGACAAGTAGGTTCTATCATCTATGTATGTACAGTAAATCATTAACTTCCCATTCCCACCCTGGGAACCCCATGCCTTGGCTGTGTGAACTCACCTTGGTTTGCTCGGAATGTCCCGTTTCACTATTCGTTTCAAATGAATCTACCAAACCCTAGCGTGATTATCAACATAAATCAGTTTCGTATGCACACAGATGTAACGTATTGTTATGCAAGTCATTTCAGTACTTCATGCGACGCACCAGTCCATAAACACACACACGCATAGCAGGTAGATGATTCATGTATGCACACACATTACAGTTTCGTAGTTCACATTACAGTTAACATACTTAAAATAACCATCATACTAAACAGGGTTTACAGTTAACAGGGTTGCATAATTAATTTAACAGGGTTACATAACATCGGACTGACAACCCCCCCCCCCCTCAAGAAGCTCAGACAGAAGTGTGGGGGCTTACAAATTCGGACCACCAGTGAGAAGGTCGGACATCATGCTTTGTTTACAAAAATTCGGACATTATACCATGTGTTTCACAAAACTCGGATATATATATCACACACACAAACTCGGACAAGGGCATGGTTATAAACCTCGGACATGTGTGTTGTGTGAGCAAAACTCGGACCAAGGACTCTTTTAAAACTCGGAACTAATATATATATCAGATAACTCGGATCTAATATACATCAAATAAATAATCCGGTTGGCACCCTATTGGGCCGTTAAAATCAGCCAATGGCCCTGATTGGGCCGCCCATCCCACCAATCGGAATTTATGGCCGCCCAAACCCACATGCCTTCCTGCCACCTACTGACATTTGGCCTTGAACTCTACACCCCTAACCATGTTGCTAACCGCCAAGTTTTCACATGCAGCATTCACTTATCACATGAAATTCAATTTGACCCCCCACATGGTCGACCATATAGTAACCCCCCACATGGTCGACCATGAAATTCAATAACAACCACACAATCACTGACAATCACATGTAAACCAGAATACAATGGCCGACAAGCAGGAAGTAATCCTTATCCAAAGACTACACATCCAAGGTATCACACATGCAATGTTATAGGTTATTGGTCAACAAAAAATAAAACAAGCAATGAAAATACTGACCGAGTTCTTTGATGACAAGATGATATCTCACAAGGGGTTCTGCTACGGCCGCACGTATGGAGTCTCGGAAGATATGGAGTTTGTTTAGGGTTTTGTGCGTTTTGTATCATGAAGTATTATGAAGGAATACACAAGGCTGTAAGCGTATATGCATCTAATGAGTGAGCCGAGCCCAAATCTCGGGTTTCGTTTGGGCCGAGGGCTAGCCCAAGGTGATTGAAAGAATGTTGTGCGACTCGGAGGTGTATTGTGCAATCGGTTATTCATTGTGCGATTCACATATGTTACACGTATAAACATAACACACTATAATCTCATTACACCTATCATATAATAAAACATAACAATTTTATCGCAAACAATCACAATAGTTAATCACATAGTTTTCACACCGGTTACTTCAAAGTACAACGAAGGGTTCTGAAATACGAGTTGTCACATTATCCCCAACTTAAAGGAAATTTCGTCCCGAAATTTGGTACGCACTCACTGAGGAAGCTAAATAAGTTATATCGTTCACTGTTTTTTCCTGGGGTGTCACATCCTCCCCCCGTTGGTCTGGAATTTCGTCCCGAAATTCCGCAGTAGTAGCTTCAGCCTCAGTAGTGGTTGTATTGGTTCCGAGTAACTGGGGGTACTTTTCTGTCATCCTGTCTTCGTGTTCCCAGGTGTACTCTGGGCCACGTTTGGAGTTCCAACGAACTCGAACAAGAGGGATTCTCTTGTGTTTGAGGACCTTCACATCCCGGTCCGTGATTTCTACAGGCTCCTCGACGAACTGCAACCGCTCGTCGATAGTGAGTTCCTTAAAAGGAATGATGAGGGTCTCATCTGACAGGCACTTCTTCAGATTAGACACGTGAAATACATTGTGAACTGCACCGAGTTCAGCTGGTAGGTTCAGTCTGTAGGCTACTGGGCCTATTCTTTCAGTGATTTCGAACGGTCCAACATACCGTGGATTGAGTTTGCCTCGTTTACCAAATCGAACCACACCCTTCTAGGGTGAGACTTTAAGTAAAACCCGGTCCCCGACCTGAAATTCCAACGGTTTCTTACGCTTATCCGCGTATGCTTTCTGACGTTCGCGTGCTGCCGCCATGCGTTGTCGTATTTGTGCAATCTTTTCTGTGGCGTCCACTACAATCTCTGGACCCGTAATCTGACTATCCCCCACCTCTGCCCAACAGAGAGGTGACCGGCATTTACGTCCGTACAATGCCTCGAATGGAGCGGCTTGTATGCTGGTGTGATAACTGTTATTATACGAAAACTCCATCCAAGGGAGATGCTTTTCCCAACCGTTGCCGAAATCGATAACACATGCCCGAAGCATGTCTTCAAGAGTCTGGATCGTTCGCTCAGACTGCCCATCCGTCTGAGGGTGATACGCTGTGCTCATGTCTAATCGTGAGCCGAAAGCTTTATGCATCGCTTGCCATAGCTCTGACGTGAATCGTGCATCCCGATCCGAAATGATGGAGGTGGGCACCCCGTGCCTTGAAACAACTTCTTTAAGATAGATGTCTGCGAGAGTGGAGAACTTATCCGTTTCCTTAATAGCCAGGAAGTGTGCAGACTTGGTGAGTCGATCCACGATCACCCATATGGTATCATTTCCCCGCTGGGATCTAGGTAAGCCCGTAACGAAATCCATGGAAATTTCTTCCCATTTCCACTGTGGTATCCTGGGTTGCTGAAGTAGATCCGCTGGTTTCTGATATTCAACCTTGATTCTTGCACAGGTCAAGCACTTGTCGACGTAAGTAGCGATGTGGGCCTTCATGCTAGGCCACCAATAAGTAGTTCTGATGTCGTGGTACATTTTGTCCGACCCTGGATGTACCGAGTAGCGAGACTTGTGTGCTTCGTCCATCACAAGCTCTCGTAAACCGCCATAAAGTGGGACCCAAATACGCCCCGTTACATAGTAGGAGCCGTCTTCCTTTTGTTCCATTAGTTGCCTTGAGCCGCGTAAGGCTTCAGCCTTGACGTTTTCGGGTTTCAAAGATTCTATCTGAGCAGTTCGTATCTGTGCAGGAAGACTGGACTGAATGGTAAGCTGTAGCGCTCGCACGCGCTTAGGTAGGGTGTCCTTTCGACAGAGGGCGTCAGCCACAACATTGGCCTTGCCTGGATGATACTTGATGGCGCATTCGTAGTCGTTCAGAAGTTCAACCCATCTCCATTGACGCATGTTCAAATCCTTTTGCTTAAGAATATGCTCGAGACTCCTGTGATCGGTGTAAATCGTGCACCTGGTACCGTACAGGTAGTGTCGCCATATCTTAAGCGCGAAAACAACAGCTCCCAGCTCTAAATCGTGCGTCGTGTAGTTCCGTTCATGAATCTTGAGTTGCCGCGAAGCGTAGGCAATAACTTTATCCCGTTGCATCAATACGCAACCAAGACCCTGTATCGATGCGTCACAATAAACCACGAAGTCTTCCGTGCCCTCCGGCAATGAGAGAATAGGTGCACTGCAAAGCCTATCCTTTAGGTACTGAAAAGCGGTCTCCTGGGAATCTCCCCAACGGTAGGTGACACCTTTCTGGGTCAGTATAGTAAGCGGCTGCGCGATCTTCGAAAAGTCTTTAATGAATCGCCTGTAGTAACCCGCCAAACCCAAGAATTGGCGTATTTCTGTCGGTGTACGCGGTGCAGGCCAGTTCTTGATCGAATCCACCTTGGATGGATCGACGTGAACCCCATCCCTGTTCACCACATGGCCTAAGAAGTGGACTTCACGTAGCCAGAAGTCGCATTTTGAAAACTTTGCGTATAGTTGCTCCTTTCGAAGAAGTTCCAAGATAAGACGTAAGTGCTGCTCGTGCTCCTCCTGACTCTTGGAGTAGATCAGAATGTCGTCGATGAAGACAATGACGAACTTGTCAAGATAGGGTTTGCACACCCTGTTCATAAGGTCCATAAGTACGGCAGGTGCGCTCAATAATATCAAACCATCCATCATATCAAACATAAAGTATAGTAGTTAAAATAATTCAAAAAACCCAATACAATTGATGTTCAAACCAAACTTTGTTTGAGTAGCGGAAACATAATAATGAAAACCCAAAATAAGTTATAAGTTCAAATATCGTTCATTGCGTCTCCTCGTCCTAACACGAAAACTCGACCTCTTGCCTCGTTGCCATTGTTGTTGTTGTTTCCCCCGTTGTTGTTGTTGTTCCCGTTGCCCTGGTTATTGTCATGGTTCTGATTCTGGTTCAACTGAGGACAATCGCGTTTGTAATGACCTTCTGCCCCACACTGGAAACATCCCCGGTTTCCACGCTGTGGTTGCTGCTGCTGGTTCTGTGGAGCTGGCGGTGGAAGTTGCTGGTTCTGATTTGCTGGCCGTAAGCTTCTACAATCCTTAGCCTCATGACCCATCTTGAGACATTTTTTACAACGTTCCCTGCGACATCTTCCGCTGTGGTGTCTGTTGCACTTATTACACAGTGGGTGAATTCCCCGATATCCACCCTGCCCCTGACTGCCAGATGATTGCTGACTCGAATTCTGGTAGTCATTTGTCTTACGCTGCTGAGACTGAACAGAAACCGATCCCTTGCTGGAATCCCCCTCCCATTTCCTCTTGTTGTCACTGGGAGCATCAGAAGTGCTAACAGCAGCAGTGGTAGCCTCGACACGTTTTGGCAGCCTGTTCTGATCCACTGCCTGATCTATAATACGATGAGCAAGGCGCTGAATAGCCTGGATATTATCATGATTAGCCGATGTCACATGGCTCTGGATCTCTGGCGCCAAACCCTTGAGATACAACTCAATACGTTTCACTGGAGGGTCCGCCATAGTTGGGCATAGCACGGCCAGTTCATTCGACCGTTTGGTATAGGCTTCGATCTCTGACCCAACCATTTTCAAGTGATACAGTTCATCTTCCAGCTTGTGAATGTCTTCACGAGTGCAGTATTCCCTTTTGATCAATTCCTTGAAATCATTCCAAGGGGTGGCGTTAGCAGCTGCCAACCCTAGGATCTGTACTTGCGCGTTCCACCAAGTCAACGCGATTCCTTCCAAAGTGCCAGTTGCGTACTTAACCCTGCGAGCCTCAGGGCATTCACACATTTCGAACACGGATTCTAGCTTCTTAAACCAATGGAGGAGTCCCACTGCCCCCTCGGTGCCACTGAATGAGCTTGGACGACAGTCCATGAAGTTCTTGAAAGTGCAGACAGGCTGCTGCGCGTGTTGACCTATTGTGTACGAATAGGACAAAGTTAAATACGAGAGTTAATGTAGGATCTAAAGATCCTAGTGTGTGTCTATACTGCAGGGTATACTACCTGCTTGAGCAGCTGCAAGTGCCGCAGCAACTTGAGCTTGAACGAGAGCCTCTAGCTGGGCTTGTGTCATGTTGATACGTCCGGCCATTGATCTTCACATCAAAGGCAACATAGATGAGAAAGGTTCGCGAATAGTGCGATGACAGAAGAGTGTAAGCACATAGGTGTTCTCAAGCAATAACAAGTAGTGAGCAAAGTAATGTAAGCATACTACGAGCAAAGTTCTATGCAGTTCTAGCAAGCAGGTAATAAACATAAACCTTATTACCTAGTATGTCGAGTCTTGCACGTGGAGCGAAGCGTCGTTGTGGATCGTTGAGAGCACTGTTCTGGTTATAGTCTGGTTTTAATAAAAACGTTATCCCATATTAAAACCAAGTTCTCTATAACCAATGGCTCTGATACCAATCTGTCACACCCCCAAAATCCACCTGCGGAGTATCACCGCTTGGGAGCGTGACTGACCAGGATCAAGCCACCAATCATATCGAACATGTAATTAATATCAAATATAATAAATGTAAACCAATCATTCAATACGATAGGTGTTCAAAACATAATCATAGTTTCAAAGTACAACGACCTGCTCCTCCCTGTGCAAAGCTCCAAAAGTATCTAACGACCTGCAAGGCATGTAACAGAGGATCAACAACTAGTTGAGCGAGTTCACAGTTAACAGTTCAGTATTAGTGCAGTGTGAGTAGTAGTACGTTCGTTCGTTATGTCATGTATCGTATTAGTTTCCATCGCGGCCTCCCAGGCAGGTATGCGAAGATATTAGGGGATGTTCCTCCCAAGTGTTCTAGACTAGGTTTATTTGTATCGTGGCCTACCAGGCAGGTGTGCGAAGATTAGTAGATTACAGTTCGCGGCCTTCCAAAGGCAGGTGTGCGAAGACAGTCATAATATCGCGGCCAACCCTTGGCAGGTGTGCGAAGATCGTTCAATAAGTGTTACTAGTCTAGCAGTAGGTTCTATCATCTATGTATGTACAGTAAATCATTAACTTCCCATTCCCACCCTGGGAACCCCATGCCTTGGCTGTGTGAACTCACCTTGGTTTGCTCGGAATGTCCCGTTTCACTATTCGTTTCAAATGAATCTACCAAACCCTAGCGTGATTATCAACATAAATCAGTTTCGTATGCACACAGATGTAACGTATTGTTATGCAAGTCATTTCAGTACTTCATGCGACGCACCAGTCCATATACACACACACGCATAGCAGGTAGATGATTCATGTATGCACACACATTACAGTTTCGTAGTTCACATTACAGTTAACATACTTAAAATAACCATCATACTAAACAGGGTTTACAGTTAACAGGGTTGCATAATTAATTTAACAGGGTTACATAACATCGGACTGACAACCCCCCCCCCCTCAAGAAGCTCGAACAGAAGTGTGGGGGCTTACAAATTCGGACCACCAGTGAGAAGGTCGGACATCATGCTTTGTTTACAAAAATTCAGACATTATACCATGTGTTTCACAAAACTCGGATATATATATCACACACACAAACTCGGACAAGGGCATGGTTATAAACCTCGGACATGTGTGTTGTGTGAGCAAAACTCGGACCAAGGACTCTTTTAAAACTCGGAACTAATATATATATCAGATAACTCGGATCTAATATACATCAAATAAATAATCCGGTTGGCACCCTATTGGGCCGTTAAAATCAGCCAATGGCCCTGATTGGGCCGCTCATCCCACCAATCGGAATTTATGGCCGCCCAAACCCACATGCCTTCCTGCCACCTACTGACATTTGGCCTTGAACTCTACACCCCTAACCATGTTGCTAACCGCCAAGTTTTCACATGCAGCATTCACTTATCACATGAAATTCAATTTGACCCCCCACATGGTCGACCATATAGTAACCACCACTTTGTGATTGGACCAACCCTCTAACCAATATAATTATTCCATAGACCAAGATAATAAGATAATAGATCTGACAATTTATTGAGCATGTTAAAGTATAATCACATGGATACCAATACACAAACATATTACAATCGGTTAGTGGGCTGACCATTTCATTCACTCAATGATCATCATCATCATAACAGTCATAAGCGACGAAACCCTAATCATTACTACACGACCACATACAATCATTCAATCAGATTATTATATGGATATTCTAGATTTCATATTGGTAAATCACATGTCCATAATTCTAAACCAAAAATCATACAATAATAACCCATGATACGTCAGATGATGATTCGGTTCGTGTGGAAACCCAAGTCATTGGTTAACGAGAACATCTAGTATATAATATCAACTCTAAAGACACAAATAACAACCACACAATCACTGACAATCACATGTAAACTAGAATACAATGGCCGACAAGCAGGAAGTAATCCTTATCCAAAGACTACACATCCAAGGTATCACACATGCAATGTTATAGGTTATTGGTCAACAAAAAATAAAACAAGCAATGAAAATACTGACCGAGTTCTTTGATGACAAGATGATATCTCACAAGGGGTTCTGCTACGGCCGCACGTATGGAGTCTCGGAAGATATGGAGTTTGTTTAGGGTTTTGTGCGTTTTGTATCATGAAGTATTATGAAGGAATACACAAGGCTGTAAGCGTATATGCATCTAATGAGTGAGCCGAGCCCAAATCTCGGGTTTCGTTTGGGCCGAGGGCTAGCCCAAGGTGATTGAAAGAATGTTGTGCAACTCGGAGGTGTATTGTGCAATCGGTTATTCATTGTGCGATTCACATATGTTACACGTATAAACATAACACACTATAATCTCATTACACCTATCATATAATAAAACATAACATTTTTATCACAAACAATCACAATAGTTAATCACATAGTTTTCACACCGGTTACTTCAAAGTACAAGGAAGGGTTCTGAAATACGAGTTGTCACAGACACAAAGTCACAGACAGACTCCTACGAATAAATTTCGGGACGAAATTTCCTAAAGTAGGGGAGACTGTGACACCTGTGTCACTGTGACCATCAAACAAATACCAAACCAATGAAATATTGTGTTTCATACTTGGGATTTGTATAAATATGTGTATTGTTTGCAAATATCAATTCTTGTTCGATTTCGGGCTTTAAATCGCTTTCTGGAAGGTTATACGCGATCTGACGCGTAAATATAACCAGTTTAGTGCAACAAACACTCTAGAACAGTGACATAGACTTAACATACCTTAAATAACCTTTACATAACTTAGAAATAAGTTTTGGATGGTTTGGTATGCCGAAATCAAGTTTATTCGCTTACGGGGAATAAATTCGGCAAACTGCGAAAGTATGTCGATTTGTGCTGTAACGAACGTTCCAGAAACTTGATCATAAGTTTAATATGCCATAAATATCCTTTATGTAGCTTAGAAATAGGCTTTGAGGTGTTTGATGCGCAAAAATAAACTTTCTTGATCAATAGGGACTAAAAACGTCAAAAATGCATAAATTTGCATTTTCGCGCATATCTTACGTTCTGAATATGTCCGGACATCCAAAAATTTATGTAAGCATTAAAATACTTTATTTTAGTGTTTGGAATGATAAAATTCCATTCGTCGCTTAATTTGGATCGTTTTTGCGTCCGTTACGACTTCCGTCGTAATTAACGGGGCTTAAACGTGCCAAAACGCATCAAAAATCAAGTTTGGAGATGCAGGGGCCTGTTCTGCCATTTTGTCAAACTTTCTGCCAGCACCAGAGGTCCTTACGGACCGTATGGACACGCTTACGATCCGTAAGCCATGCCCAGATCAGCAAAAAGTGTGTAACAGCTTGATACAGCTGTTTCCAAGTGTTGCAAATGGTTTTGAGCAATTCTAGGGGCTATTTTGGGCTCCCATGGTTTTGTAAATCAGGGGGTGCAAGTGTAAGGCCATGATCGAAGCTCAGGAACTGAGGAACGATCTTAACGGTGGACCGAATACTATAAATACCCCCAAGCATTTCACCCCAACTAACACTTGATTCTGAAATTTCTCTAAGTTGGAGCTTTAGCACTCCATACCTGAGAATATTTAGGATCAAGACTCCATTCTTGGACCTTTTGTAAGTCTTCTTTCGTTCTTTTATGCGTTTTTAGCACGAAAGTCAAACTTTGTTTGACTTTCTACTTTGACCAGTTTATGGTCAACACGAGGTTCGTTTGAACTTCGCAATGTGAGCGTAATCACGATGGTTATAGTCCCAAGTGACTATGCCTATTGATTACCACGTTGATTAGGTGTATTGACGAGTCGTAGTTTCGGCCAAAATGCGTGTTTATGCGTATTTTGTAACCAAACTACTCTTAGGTATCAAAACCGTTTGTTTTGATATCCAACTTGTTTTCAAACTTTGTTAAACATGTTTTAAACATGTTTAGCTCGTCACTTTTAGATTAGTGCTTATGTAGGGTCGTAAGGTAAGCGATCTAAACAATCGCTTATACTTACAAACCCGACCCGTTTGGTCGATCTTTAGGATCCGACCAAACACATTAGGTGACCATAGTTGTATAGGGAATAACCTTCCGAGGTTATACCTTATGGTCACTTCGTTTAAGTAGTTGTATGATAGGTAGTTTATATGCCTTAGGAAAATTACCAAAATGCCCTTTTTACGCATAAATTCATTTTAAGCATATGTAACATAAATTTTGACATCTAACTGATTAGGAAACATTATTAGACTTGTTAAGGCATATAATACTTATCATAGGACTAGTTAGGCGGTCCGAACGCTTTTTACGCGAACGACGCGTTAAAGTAGCGTAAGCTACCTAAACGGGTCGTAATGAGTCGTAAGCACTTAGGATAGGTTTCATTTTAGTATGTAGGCTTTGTTAAACCATATCATATGAGTTCCAATACTCATTTGGTTTACGAAACCTCATACTATCTGATCTTCCGAGTTAGGTCCGGTTATTAATGTAGTTACCTATATTAGGTGCCGTTTGATTTCTGTGACCCCTCTAGCTTTGCTTAGTTGTTGTTCAGGACTTCTAAGCACCCTCAAGCGAGTACATAGACCCCTCTTTTACTGTTTTTCAAACATTTTGGGGTGAAACACATGTGCCTACTTGTTACTTTCATGCTATCCATGTTTTCATATCATATACTTGCTATGTTCATTAGTACACTATTAGTACATGATGTCATTATGTTTTTGCTATGTATGTCCTTTGTGTGCATACTTAGTACATTGTTTTACATTACATTTTGCTGCATATGCTCATCCAGCATATGGACACATTAAATTACATTTTGGACCGTTTGTAACTATTTGACTATGTGAACCGTTGTAACTATTTAATTACGTGAACCGTTTGTAACTGTTGAAATATGGGAACCGTTTTTAACTGTTGAACCGTGTGAACCATTTGTATTTTTTGATTGACATGAACTGTTGGAAATCTGTTTGAACCGTTGGGTTAGGGAAATGATTAGGTAACTGGGCGGGTGTAATGTGCTAAAAGCATGGTGGATACGCCCATTGGCGAAAGATAAAAGGGGCGGGGAGGGGCGCCCGACCCCCCGAACTTTTCGCTTAGTAGTGTTATATATGTAGTTTTCGTATAGAAATTTTTGGGTATATACGTTTTCGACCCCCCGGTTCTATAGAATTTTTTTGGTATATACGTTTTCGACCCCCCCGGTCATTCGGGTCAAGCTTCGCCACTGGATACGCCGTTGGTACTTCCTATACATAAGTGCTTTTAACACATTATATGTCGTTGCATTATCTATATCACTTGGGCAAGGTTATCAAAACAAAGTTATACTACAAGGTTTTTCTAACGACATATATATACTATTCGAGTTTTTATTTCAAAAACGATTTTCAAATTTGGGTTTAATTAAACAAATGTTTTGGAGTTAAGAATCATGGCTACGAGATTTTATAAATTATAATCAACTTGATTTGAGTTGGTTAATTATGGCGCAATACTATAATTTTCAAAATAAGATTCCTTTTTTAAATAAGTATTGCAACATATAAAACGAGCCATGAATCTGACACTCATACAAAACCTATGTACTCGCCGGCATTTTTATGCTGAGGTATTTTCACATGTGTTTCAGGTACAACAGTTGATGATATTTGATGATGATATTGGTGAATGCTCACATAGGAATGGTCGAGGCCTTAGTGACATTAAAAGATGCAAGATTAGTTAACTATGTTATATTTTCTTTGTTGTTAAGACATTGTAATACATTTAATTCAATAAAATGAAACTGTTTAATCCATGGTTGTGAAACAATGATTCTGTTACAACACTCCCCGACGTTTCCGCCACGTTTTGTTGTTATACGTGGTCGGGGTGTGACATGGACCGCACAAGGGAGGACAGTCGCACAAGCCGGATGGGCTTTGTGCACTGTTGGGCCGTTGCTTCTGAATCACACAAGGCATCCGGGTCGCACAAGATAAGTGGGCCCGAACGCCTGGGCCGTATGTGACTGTGTTTTGATGATTGGACTGTTATGTAGTGGTTGTTATTGGACTTGGATGTTATGTGCCATCTGTTACGTGCTATGTGATATATCTGTTAAATACATGTTCGATAGTGAACGAAACTGATTAGATTGATAACCATGATTATGACGTGGTTGGTAGATCAACTGTGAACAAGTAAATTTCATTACAGAGCAAACCAAGGTGAGTTCACTGCTCTTTTTCCAAGCATGCGTCCCGGGGAGGGACATCTGGTAGTCGTTCCGGGGAGGAACATCGGGTTATTGGGATGTTGGTTATTACATTCATTTCTGTCATTAAGTACCCTTACATATACCGATTGGTTGTCGGGGAGGCAACGGGGTTATTAGTTGATAGCGCTATTAGGTTTGGCACCCTTACACCGTACCGGGGAGGATGGTCGTGAACTAATTACCTTAACCACTTGACCAATGTGTGATAGAGCATTGGGGTTTGGGCAAATAAATCTAGAGCCATCTGCGGTAATCGAGTTGATAACAACATCAAATCTTTGAATTATACTTATATCTGGTAACTAAAACGTGTTAACAAACTTTGAACTCACCAGCGTCGCCTGACACACTTGTCTGCATGCTTACAGGTCGTTAGATTCTTGATTATGGACTTTCTATCTGGGAGTGCTGGAGTGGTCATGGGTCGAGACTCTTGGATTCTTGTTGCATTGGTTTTGAACACTTATTTCGAAACAATTGAATATCAATACACATTATGCTTCCGCTGAACGTTTACTTTGGTTTTAATTTATGACTTGGAATTATATTATGAGATGAATGGAATGTTTTGCCTAAGTATTTATTATGGTTCAATGTGATTGGTGGCTTGGATCCTGGTACGTCATACGTCCCGCGGTGTTTCCGCATGTGGTATTTTGGGGGTGTGACACTAAAGCCTAGCCTACACCTCTCGCGGGCCGCGTAAGAGAAGGAGTGGGGGCTCACGGGCCGCGAGCTGCCCCTGATCAGGCCTATAAAAGGAGGCGCAAGCCTCAGTTTCAGTTGTTCATAATTTTCTTTCTCTCTCAATTCTCTAATAGGCGAAACACTCGGGAATAATACCCCTAAAAAGAGAAGCTCTGCCTCGTTGTAAGTATTATAGCCCCCGATCACGTATTTGTTACCCTACCCGATTGATCTAGGGCTCCGTAACGCATGTCAAGGCTCTGCCTAACTCAATTCTTTGGAGTTCTGTCTCGTATTGTATGGCTAATTTGATTTGGGCTATTTTACTAACACGTGTGCATTGTTTAATTTTAATAGATAATAACCAGGAGAATCATCAGGAATCAATAGTATTATCTAAGTCTACAATGTGAGTACATTCTCTTTTTGAAAACCCTTTTGTGAGTAATTTTCTACCAAACTGTTTTACCAAAACTTCGAATGTTTTCAATTATACTTAACAGTGATTGAGTCTATGTATTCTACAATTGTTGCCGGTATGTTGGGGTTTTGTATACATTACTTGTAATCTGTTACTATTGGACAACGAGTTAGCTAATGAGTAACATGACCACAAGTCATGGATTTGTCAATACCGAATGAGTATATTGGTAGATATAAACATTGTAATCGCTCTCAATACTGTAAAGTTATAAAAGTTGTTTTGATTAAACTGGGATGCACTCGCCAGTATTTCTTGCTGATAAAATCTTTTTAAAACGCCTTTCAGGTAACTTAATGTGAAGCTAATAGAAGCTAGCTGCAGAGCACTGAAGGCTTAAAGAAGTGGCTATAAAACTTACCTAAATAAAAAAGAGTTTACATTTTCAATAGTTAGGGTTTCATCCCTATAAATGTATTATGTACGAAACTTGGGTTTTATCCCAATTATTTAGTATAAAAGCTTGGTGTTTTAAACTCTGATAATATTTCCTAACTACAGTCCTGATGTTTAAATTCCGCTGCCAAATTAATAAACACCAATACCATTTGATCCGATCTCGCGGCACCCTGTTGGTGCATACATCTGTCGACTTCGTCTTGTATTGAGTCTTAGTCTTAGAATGTTAGATTAGGGCACGTTTTATGAGAAAACCGGAGTATGTATGTAATTAGGGTGATGATTTCGCTTATAGGGACATAGACCAGGGTTTCGTTTTTGTGTACCATAGGGTTTCGCTTTTATGGACATCATATCCATATGAGCGAAATCTCAAGCACTATATAAAGGTCCCATGAGCGAAATCACATTTTAGATTCTTGTATTCCATACCGAGGTGCTGCCGGTGTGAGATTTGGATGTAATTTGTCAGATATCAATACGAAAAGGTGCTAAAAGTGATTTGCTAGCTGTTTCTAAATCAGATACTTGTTTTCCGCACCTGTATCTGATCAAAACTCCTCTAAACGACTCGTTCGGGTCAAAACACGACCCTACAAGTGGTATCAGAGCTTCAGGAGGAGGAGTTCTGCAGAGAATAGCTGGAATTCATCGAGATTTCTTACTTCTACACCTTCTTTCTTCAGTTCAGAAAATTTTACTGGTTAAAATCAACTCAAAATTTCACAGATTGTGCGTAATTAGACATAGACAAATCCTGGAAAGTTTGAGACCTAAATACGGACTAAAAATGGACTAAAATTGAACCCGATTAGGTTTCGCTTATTTGGACATCTTGTTATTTCGCTATTGTGACACAGTATTTTGAGGTTTCGCTCCTAGGGATTCTGTGATTTCGCTTATTGGAACAACCTGATTTCGCTCATAGCGACATATATCTTGGGATTTCGCTCTTAAGTACATTAGATTTCGCTCCAGTGTCAAATATATCAGATACTTCGCTTTTGTGAACACCTAAACCTCTTATTTCGCTTTTAAGGACTATCATATTTCGCTCATAAGGTCATCCTGAACCTTGCTATTTCGCTCAAACGGACAGTTGGGAAATTGGTTAAAAATCTGAAAATGGACGAGGAATTTTACAACGCATTCGCTACTCCAGTTACCCCAATTACTATTGCACAAAACACAATGCTCGAAAACGAAACGGGAACAATGCAAAAACCGCCCAAATTAATGAACATCGAAGAGTATAAGGGTTGGGAAAGTCGTTTCGAAAACTAGGTACAAGCAAATTATCTGGATGCTTGGGAGTGTGTGGAAACTAAGTATGTGAGACCGACAAATGATGAGGAGGAGATTATTCCTCTTAAAGATCTGAGTGCTAAACACAGAAAGAAATACAAAGATGAGAAGATGATGTTGAATCTGTTACAACAAGCTGTAAAAGAAGACATTATGGTCCTGCTGCAACACAACGGAAGTTCTTATTCAATTTGGAAAGCGTTGCGATCAAAGTTTGTTGGCAGTCAGGAAATGGTTAAGAACAAGAAATCACTTTTGAAGAAAGAGTTTGATTTGTTCCGAGGGTTAAAAAATGAAAGCACAAAGCAAATTATAGAAAGATATTGCAATCTGTTAGCCAACATGAGAAGATTAAGCATCGAAAAAGATAATGAAGAATTGATTGAAAAACTTGCAGATGCGTTACCACACGAGACTTGGGGAACATATCTAATGATGTTTAGAAATAAGAAAGGATTCAACACGCTCACATTGAGTAAATTCATTGAGAAGTTGGAAGCTCAAGAAATGGAGCAACGAAAGATAATTCGGACGAAAGATTTTGATGGTGAACAGGATATTGGGTTGTATTACAAAGCAGGGGTGAATGAGAAATCTACAAATCTATCTACAAATCTATCTCCAAAAATAGAAACTGCTTACAACGCCAAGAATTCTTCTGGAAGTTCATCATTAGGATCAAACAGCAAAACACGTTTCACATCATTTCCATCTTTTGATCCGAACATCTCAGCAACAAAAAATGGGAGAAAACTTCAGTGCAGTATTGTTTTAAATCTTGAAAATGATCAAGATTATTCTGAGGAAGTTGCTAAAAATCACATGTCTTTATTGGGAATGGTTTTAGAATCTTATATTTGTTTTGTTGCAGGTCGTATCGGGAATCCAATGCTAACAAAGGAAGATTATGACCAGATAGATGCTGAAGAGATGGAACTGATGGACATAAAATGGTGTTTGGAAAGTGTGTTAAGGAGAGCTGAGAAATTCAAGCAGATCACGGGGAGAGATGATCTTCGTGAGGCTAATGTTTCTACTTTAGGTTTTGACAAATCTAAAGTCACTTGTTTTCGTTGCAGGGAGAAAGGTCACTTTAAGAGGGAGTGCACCAACCGTGAAGCAAGTGGAGCTCAGAATCCTTTCAACAACAACAATGATTACCTATCGAAAAGCCATCTACCATCAGGTTGCTCAACAACCATCTCAACAACATCAACATCAAGCACAAACTGCACATGGAAGACCCATAATTGAATATTCTGGAAAGAGAGCTTGTGTGGTTAATCAGGAAGATAAGAAGTCATTCAACTAGGATAAATATGTCTCAGCTGATGGAAAAGCTTGTTTGATCGATCAAGATGATGAAAAGCTACCCGAGGGTTTTAGCTGGGAGAATTTCTCTTGGGATAACTATATACCTGATCAAGCTACAGCTTACACAACTTTTGTTGCCAGAGTTGAAGAAGATAGTGATGATGATGGAACTAAGTATTATGCACGAAGAATGGCAGAACATCTGAAGATGATGGCAGAAAGTGACAGTGAAGATGAGAAGGCAAAGAAGAAAAAGAAAAAGGTAAAGACACCGGTGAGTAGTGATGATGAATCAGTACTGGTGGTAAGGCAAAAAGTGAGAGAAGTTCCAAAGTTCAAGATCAATGAAGAGGTTATTGCAAAAGAGATTCCTGTGAACTGTGAAACTTGTGAGATCATGAAAAAGAAAAACAGTGAATTGATCAACAACATAAACAGGTTGAAAGAATCTTATGATGTGCTCAACAAAGCAATGAACATGTACAATGATACAAGTGAAGAGTAAGCAACTGCAATGAGGACGCTTCAAGGAGCATTCATGACTAAGCAAAAAGTTGTGAATAACTATATAGATAAATGTGTTGCTCTTGAACAGAAACTAGAGCTTCAAAGAATCGAAAGTGAACGAGTAAACCGTTTATTGAAAAGTTACTCATGTACTTCTTATGTCATTGACAGGATTTATCCTACAGTTGAAGGAATGAAGGCATGGGAAGAAGATGAAGTAACTGAAGAAAAAGATGCTGGAAAAATTGCTGATGAAAAGACTCCTGAGAAAAAAGTTGAAAAGAAGAGTGACACAAAGAAAAAGACTGACAAGAAAAATTCTGGTATGAAACAAGGTGTCAGTTACAACAAGTGTCCACCCCTGCTGGAAAATGGATATTTGCCCAGAAATCCAAATGATGAAAGTGTCAAAAAGGCTATAAATTTACAGCGGGAGTCGGAGTCGTCAGTCAATCTACCAGAAAGTATTGATGTCATTTATACATCGTCTGACACTGATCAACAGTCTCAATTGATGAAGAAAGTCGTGGATCATGTGTTAGATAACAATGAAACAGAAGAGTCAAAGTCGGAGTCCACGTCAGAGTCAAAGTCTGAGTCAAGTTCTTCGGGTCAAACAGAAAAACGGGACAAAATAGTGTATGATAGAGAATTCATGTCATCAAAATCTAATTTGGATGATGAACCGTTTAAAGATGCTTACACTTTGAATGATTCTGACAAATTATATTCTGATGAGGAATTTCCAATAAGAGGTGTCAAAACTGAACTGATAAACAAGGTTTTCAAACTCACAGAAATTAATATTTCTGAAATAAAAGACTTATGTCTTAATGCAAAACCTAAACCTTACACCTCAAGAGTACAACAAAGATTAAACAAGAAAAAGGGTTACAGTTCTGGTTCTGGTTTCCAAAAGAAATCAAACCATAATGGTAATTTCAAAAAGAAAGGTCTTGGTTTTATTCCAACAGATAAACAGAAAAATGAAAAATATGTTCGTGATTTTAAATCCAAAATGACATTTGTTTCAGGAACGTCAGCAGATGAAAAAGAAAAGAAAGATTTTTGGAGGCAGTCAAACAATGAGTTCCTTGCAAAGAAGCAAGATGAAATGAAGAAGATGGCTGAGCATAAAAAAGATACGAGAACTTGTTTCCAATGCAACACTGTTGGACATATTGCCAGAGATTGTTCTAAGGCAATACAATCAAAACAGGGAGTATCTCGTAAACTCAAAGAGAAAGTGGTTGAGTTTGAATCACCAATTGATCGAACCAAACTGTTTAAAAATTCTACTTTTGAAATTGGTGAATGTTCGAACAAGTTTTACAAGAAGAGAGCTAAATCTGACAACTAGAAATGGGTTGTTAAAAAAGCTGCTGAAAGCTCTAGCAATGATTCTGATAGGTCAAAATCAGGGGAGCTATCTTCTGGCGATGAATTGGACTCCACAAAGTCAGATGAGCCACTAGTTGTTTCGAAAAATGAAGCTATTTTAAAAAATGAAAAATCAGTTCCGATTGTGAATGATGAGGATTTTCCATCACTTCGGGCTCAGAATTATAAGAAGAAAATTGGTAAAGTTGAAATTTCTAACCAATTTTATAATGACAAACAGGATTTTGATGCTGAGAAGGTCTTTAACCCCAAGGTAAAACATATCTTTGGAAAAATGATTGATCGAAAAGTCAAAGGGGTTAAAGAATTTTATGAGAAGAAGAGGAAAGGTAAAAAACCGAGTGATGGTGACTCGGTGACACCCAAGGCTGGTCAGGCTTGGGTGGATATTTTCTTCGACTAAAAACCTGACTTGCCGGAGCTCCAAGGTTGGTAAGCGAGGAGCAGGTATCGGCATCTTTCTCGAGGATTTATTTGGTAATGTCAATCATATAAACGGTAAAGAGGTTTGTTTGTGTTTGATTTACAAATGGTTAGGAGATTTGATTGTGCATGTTTGCATATGGTAAATCAAGGACATTAATTTGTACTTGCATTTTCCTACATGTGATTGAGAGACAAGATGATGAACCACATCCCCGAACTCATTATTGATAAACCTACAAATGGTAAAATCAATCAAACTTATTTTCCGGAAAAACCATTTAGATTAAAACAAACTTAAGTGTTTTGAAATCTAAATGGGAAAATAGTTTGTTGATAGGGGGAGTTCTGATTGTTTATGCCAAGTGTATGGCGAATTGATGCAATTTGATATCGGTTGTCAAGTTTTGTACAGTTTGTTTTACATTTCATTTTTTCAAGTGGGTCAAGAGTCTAGTTTGTTTTTCAATTTTTCTTTAATGTGTTTGCATTTTAGGGGGAGTAGAAAATTATTTCAGAAAATCCAAAAACATTAGAAAATTTGAAAAAGCCAAAAACATGATAAAATCAAAAATGAGTTTTGTTGTGAAAAGAGCAAATGATAGTACATCAGTGGACTGTCACAACATGCTAAAGAAATGTAAAGATAAAATGTGATAAACAATCTTACTGTGGATGTGTCGGTAGGTTTTTACACATTTAGTAAATTGTGTCGAGATATAAACCTAAAATCAAACTTGCTTATTCTGTGGGTTAACAAAACTGCTTGAATATATAGGTAACCCCTGAAATCTTGTTTGAAAGGTCCCTTATTCTGAGATACTAGGTCTTTATGCTCAGTGATATCTGGGGTATTATCCCGGGACTTCTGCTGAATGGAAGTTCTGACCTAGTCCCCGGATAATGCTTTTCTGCAAATGCTTCAAACATAGCATCGCCCTCAGCATGCTGATGAAACAATAAAATTGGTAGTCGTTGCTGTTGTAATCAAAAGATCCTCTAAAGGGGACATACCGAAAAGTCGAAGCCGTCATCTCTTTACGTATATGGAAGTATCGACCTGAGCTCTCACGGCCCTCGCACATAACCCCTGAATAGATATCATTTGTGGTATACTCACCTGTAAGACTAAATATTGGGATCTGGATACGGGAGTATATTCAAGTAGTGGGATACACGGATAAGTTTAAGTTCTTAAGACATTAATATCGTATCTCGGAACAATTGAACTTTGTGTGAAAATTTAAGTGGATCAATATACTGATAATCTAGGTGAATTGTTTAGAACTTAAAATGAAATGAAGCTTAACGGTGTTAGTGACACGTCTCATTAACTGATATGATCCTCTTACACGAACTCACAAAAACATTGTCTGTAAATATTTTATTTCTGCATTTTCTTGATTCTCCAAGTGATGTTAGTTATTTTCTTTCAGAAAATCCAAAAAGATTTTTGGTGTGATTTAGCATAAAGTTTGAAAAATTCAAAAAGATTTTCGACGACTGATATTGAAAAGCTGATTTTCAAAATTCCAAGTGCTAAACATGATGAACAGATGGTTTGGGAAAGTGTGTTGTTTTGATATGAAAAACGATATAGTTGCAAGTGGTTCATCAGAAATAAATTGATTTGTTTGAGATAGTTTCAAATGGTGTGTATTTGCTTAAATGTTTATCATAAAACTTATGTTTGTGGTAGAGTTTTATGCAGGAAAAGTCAACATTTGAGGGGGAGTGCATGTTGGTGATGATGAATTTAACGATGTCAATATCTAAAAGAAGAAGTTTGTTGGTGATAAAAGAGAAAGAGATAAAGATAGAGAGAGAAACCCAGAGAGTGATCAAGACTGAAGAATTGAAGACACAACATTGTCATGACTCAATAGTCGACTCGTCAACATCTGAGGGGGAGTCTGTTGGTGCATACATTTGTCGACTTCGTCTTGTATCGAGTCTTAGTCTTAGAAGGTTAGATTAGGGCACGTTTTATGAGAAAACTGGAGTATGTATGTAATTAGGGTGATGATTTCGCTTATAGGGACATAGATCAGGGTTTCGCTTTTGTGTACCATAGGGTTTCGCTTTTATGGACATTATGTCCATATGAGCGAAATCTCAAGCACTATATAAAGGTCCCATGAGCGAAATCACGTATTAGATTCTTGTATTCCATACCGAGGTGCTGCCGGTGTGAGATTTGGATGTAATTTGTCAGATATCAATACGAAAAGGTGTTAAAAGTGATTTGCTAGTTGTTTCTAAATCAGATACTTGTTTTCTGCACCTGTATCTAATCAAAACTCCTCTGAACGACTCGTTCGGGTCAAAACACGATCCTACACACCCGCTCCGGGGTAGGGGTCGGGGGCTGCGACAGAAGGTAGTATCAGAACCAAAGCCACTGGTTTAAGTTGTTTAGGTGTTCTGGCAATACCTAAATTTTAACCAATTGTGTTAGGAAATAATTTATGTGATTCTGTGTAAATATATATATTATTGTTTTGTTTTCTTTGACAATTTGTTAGTTCACAGTATGAGTGAGCAAGTTACATCCGACGCTTATTGTCAATTAGCTAGTTCCCTAGAAGTTGAAGGAACCTCATCCCAGCCTACCTCAGGCTACTCAGTTGATACCGAGGAAGGAATCTTTATCTTTAAGGTACAGTCTGAGGAACCATTACCTCCTAAAAAGAGAGGATGATTTAGTAGAGGAGCGCATGAGAGGAGAAAAAGGATGATGAAACTTCAACAACAGAGAGCAAATAGCAAGAGCCAATAGAGAGATGAATGCCCAAACCCAGGAAGTTAATAGACCATTATGGGAGGAGGAACTTGATAGGCACTTAGCAGATTTCCATATGTTAGCAACCACCACAGCAGACCCTAATTTGAACCAAATAGCTGAACCACTACTTTTACCCTTATTCCTCGATCAACAAATGGAGTTAGAACCCAACCAGGAAAACCAATTCCCGATACCAGCATTCGACCCCAATGAAATTCCTAGAATTCCCACACCAATCCCTTTAGACCGTGACCCGTGGTGGGATGACGACAGGTCATTTCAGGAATTATTAAACAACTCAGACCCTTACGAAGAACCCATAGCACATTACCCTAACCCAATACCAACATCGATGACCCACGAATATGTGCAGGAGCTCCGCCAGTATGGCGAAAATTTAGTTGAAGAGAGAAATAGAATCCGTCAGATAGGAGAGAAACTCCTCTGGAAGTACGACGAGCGTGAGATGAAGTATTGAACAAACTAGCACCTAGTATAATATAATATATATGTATGTAATTTTGTACTTTGAGTATATATATATATATATATATATATATATATATATATATATATATATATATATATATATATATATATATATATATAGGGAGATGATAATGAGAAAACTAGAAAACTAACTAAAAAAAACTAAAAAACATACCATTTTTTTACAATTTTTTAACAAAAAATCGCTAGTTTTTATACATAAAAATAATTTCAAAATTTTTTTTTGTTGTATTGCACATGTGCAATATATGTGATTATATCTGTACTACACATGTACTATACATGTGCACTATATCCGTAATAGTGCACATGTGCAATAGAACCAAAAACTTTTTTTTTTATTTTTCTTTTTGAAAATTTTTTTCCATGCATAAAAAGCTGCGATTTTTTTTATAAAAATTTAAAAAAAAAATTGGCATGTTTTTTTGGCTTTTTTAGTTAGTTTTTTGGTTTTCTCATTTAAACTAGTTTTCTCATGATCCATCCCCTATATATATATATATATATATATATATATATATATATATATATATATAGGGAGAGGATCATGAGAAAACTATATATAAATAAGAAAACTAGAAAACTAACTAAAAAAACCTAAAAAAATACCAATTTTTTTTTACAATTTTTTATAAAAAAAATTGCTAGTGTTTATATATAAAAAAAATTCCAAAATTTTTTTTTCAGTTGTACTGCACATGTGCATTATATGTGTACTACACATGTGCACTATATCCGTAATAGTGTACATGTGCACTATATCCGTAATAGTGGACATGTTCAATACAACAAAAAAAATTTTTTTTTTTTTTTGAAAATTATTTTCCATGCATAAAAACCTGCGATTTTTTTTTACAAAAATTAAAAAAAAAAAAATTGGTATGTTTTTTAGGCTTTTTTAGTTAGTTTTTTGGTTTTCTCATTTAAACTAGTTTTCTCATGATCCATCCCCTATATATATATATATATAGGGCCGCTAAAATGAAAATCATCTCCAGTTGTAAGAACCACGAGAACTAATATTGACCAATAACAAGCTGCTATGTCATTTGTTCACATGTCTGTTTGGAAGGTTAGTTTAGTAATTTTACCACCTCTCACCTTTTCAATCACAAATCACCATCTTTTTCACAGCCGTTATCCAAATTTCGAGAGACAAAGTATGATTTGGTTTGCACTGTAGACTTTCACAATCCCAATATTTGAACAAGTCTCATTTCCTTTTAAACAACCCTCCCTTCAAAACTTCTGGCTTATTTCATTCCTCACACCCCTAAAAATCCCCTGCTTCATTCACCCACCACACCGGAGAAAATCCACACAATAAACCCCAAGTATGTATAATCCTCCAATGACTGACGGCGACGGCGATATCACCAGTGGCAATATGGGTGTTGTCGATAATCGATTGATTAGCACACCGCAACGGAACACCGGTGTTGGTGATGTTAACGGAGGTACTCTGTTTCCAGGGCAGGTCCATATGTCTAGTCATCGGGCGACCGCCTCCATGTATCCCATGACGCAGCACCCGTCGGGTTTGTCGAGTGTGGATCAAGTTCCGGTGCTTTCTACACTCCATTGATACCAACGACTCAAGCGACGGACAATGATAACCTATATACCGCTGAACACTGAATTTTGAATTTTTTTTGTCTTTGTTAGGATAGGTATCAAGTTTGTTACGTGGTTGAGTTTTGGTATACATCCCGCATTGTTATTTTGTATAATTGTTTCTACATTTTGATGTTGGTTCACACACCTAAATCCACTGTTCAGTTTTTGTATAAAACAGATGTTTGTTTTCTGAAAACATGGGCTTCCGTTTTTCCAACAAGTCCTAGTTTTTGCAAAAGCGTGGTACAGTTTTTGTATACACCTTTCTCTTAATTGTTACATTCTGAAGTAGTGCCCGAATTTGTTCCACATCCCATTTATTCCCCAGACCATTTGTTACATTCAAAAGCGTGGTACAGTTTGTATACATACCATTTTTGTATACACCATTCGTGTGGCTTCCCCCCTTTTTTTTCACCCCCACATGGTATATAACTTGTATGCTATTAGTTTTCGTAGTCGTCTATTACGTCTCTCACGTATATATAATTTTTGGTTGTTTTGGTATGCAGACCACGTCACAGATTCAGAGGAGGAGTGCTTTTCCTGGTTCACTCCGAATGGGACGCGCTACTGGTGCCCGTCTGGGCCGGATAACCTTAAACCACCGGATAACCTTAAACCAAAACTTGAAACCATGTTTCAGCAATGGGAGGACGTTGTCGAGATGTAGGATCTGTATGCAGAGCATTGTGGGTTTTCGACTAGGCTTGGAACCATTCAGAGAAAGAAAGGAGCCATCACGCATTGTTACATTGTCTGTTCCAACCACGGTAAGCCGTAGCTTAATAGGAAGTTCGATACAATTGATGAGACATCGCTGAAGATAAGGCAGTCCACTTTCCATGTCTGTGACTGTAAAGGCTGTATACGTGTGAAGTTCGATCAGACGTCGGGCGGTTGAGTTCTATATCACATTGAAGAAAACCATAATTATCCAATGGTCCCAGTGCATAGCAGAGATCTAACCAAAAAACGCCGGTGCCTTGACTTTTTTTACCAAAGAATTCATCCACCGAGCGAGTCTTAGCAAGGTTGGTCCGTCCGTGGCCCATAGACTCCAAGTAAACCTTAAGGGGGGGGGGGCACCACAACGTGAAAGGTACCGCAGACGACTTTAGGAACTTTGCAACAAAGGTTCGCATGTTCATTGGTGACAGAGACATGCATTTGGTGATCGAGAAGATGAAAGACAGGGTGGACCACTTACCGATTTTTAGACTTTTAAGTACAGCATGGAAAACAGTGAGATACGACACATGTTCTGGGCGGATGAAATTTCAAAGATCAACTATCAAGCTTTTGGCGATGTCCTCGCGTTTGACGCAACTTACCAAACCAACAAGTAAAGTTCACTGCCAAAAAATTACCTAAATTTTTTTTTGTTATATATATTTTGGAAATCTGAATCAGTTAAACGCGTTCTATTTTTTAACTACCCTCATACAGGTACAATCTGATCTTCGTTCCGTTCACCGGGGTCGACAACAACAAATGGTGCGTCACTTTTGGAGCTGGCCTTTTGTTTTGTGAGACAATTGAGGCGTACACGTGGCTGCTAAAGGCTTTTCTCGAGGCGCACAACAAGCAGCCCACCCATGTGCTAACTAACCAAGATCCGGCCTTGCGACCAGCTGTCGGTGCTGTGTTCAATCGATCTCTTCATCGCCTGTGCATGTGGCACATCATGAAGAAATTACCATCCAAGGTGAAACTCTTGCTCTTCATGTCTTTTTACATATATTAAACGGTGCGTCACTTTTGGAGCTGACCTTTTTTTTTCACTGTGGTTTATTTTTACAAATTGCAGGTGAGGTCGCACATAACTCTGAATTCAGGGCTGCCATACATAAACTGGTATGGAACATTTATATTAAACCGGAGACATTCGAGAGGTGGTGGGGAAAGCTGCTAGAGAAGTATGGGGTCGAAGATCACGAGTGGCTGAGAGACATGTACAACATAAAGGAGCTATGGGTCCCAACGTATTTCAGAGAAATCCCAATGTCGTGTTTGATGAAGACTACCTCCCGATGTGAGAGTTCTGTGACAACTCGTATTTTAAACCCGTTCTTGTAATAAATATGTGAGCATGTGAACTTGACTGATCGATTGAATGTTATGACATTACGATGTATAATTATGTAAACGTTACTAATTAAGTGATTACGTGAATTATGTGAACTCTATGACTACTTATGAATGTGCGAATACGTGTATGTTTGAATAACCCGAACCACACAACACTCACACTCGTACAAGCCCTTTTGGGCCGTTCTGTTTATAATCGGACTTCAAGGGCAGCCCATTAAGGGCCGGCCCATTCCTTCTCCTTTTGGTCGTGTAACACAACCTTGGGGGTTGTTGTTTCTCTCACTTGTTACAAACATATCACACATACAAGAAACCCTAGCTCTCTCTCTCTCTCTTTTGCAAACCGAAGGCAGCCAAGGACTCCTCTTCATCGAAGATCATTGTGCACGGATCCATTCCACCCTTCTTCCAATCGGTTAGTGTTTGTATAAGTGATGATATATGATCTTGTATGATAAACTAGGGATTGTTGATATGATAATCAATATGTGTGTCGATATTTTTATGAATCAGAGATGCATGAGATTAACCTAAAAAACCGATTGGATATTATGCTTAAACCGAATGTATGTCAATTGTGATGTGTTTATGGCTGCTATAACAATGATCATAGTATTGTTTGATGATTTAGATTGACGAGTTATGAATATGTTATGGTTCATATGAATGTTGTTCATGATTGATTGGATTAGGGTACTTATGAGTTAGTTAAATTGCCATGTTTTGATCGATCATGTTGATGATGGAAACTGTTAATGTTGTTGATTGATAATCACAAGAATGGAAACCACTCAATTTAGTCAAAGGAATTAATTTGATATGTGTAACTGATTGCTTGATTCTTGGAAGTTGTTAACCGGCCGCACAAGACCTTTAGTCGCACAAATCACTGGATCGAACCAGCTGATCCCGGTCGTACAAGCTTACATGAATCGCACAAGTAAGCCATTATGTTGTATGGGCCGGACAAGCCCAAAAGTTAGTCGCACAATCCAGCCCACTCGCACAAGGGTTTGGATCGCACAACCCAGCTGAATCGTTCAAGATCAGTCGGGCCGCACAAGCTGGTTGTTGTGTGTTAACTGGTTGGGCCTCAAAGCCCAAAGGCAAATCGCACAACCCGACTCGATCGGGCAAGACCAGTCGGACCGCACAAGTCATCTATGTGGGCCGTCCATGTTAATTGATCGCACAAGTTGTTTAATCGTACAAGGCTTAGGTTGGGCCGAGACCTTATTGTTTGACTTCTTATCTGGGCCGTATATGATGAACTGTTTGTTTATAGGTTGGGCCGATTATTTTGGGCTAAGGAGTTAATCGCACATGTATGATTTCATTATACGCGTGACTGTTTACATGCTATGTGTTAACTTGTATGTCTCATACATGCATTACTTGAACCGAACCCGACTGTGTGGTAACCCTGTTAGGACGTGGTTGACCACCCTTAGTTCAAGAGTCTTTTATTGTGTATCTGCCGAGCAAACCAAGGTGAGTTCACACAGCCAAGGCATGGGATTCCCGGGTTGGGAATTGGGTTAGATATGTTATTGTAAAAGGGGTACTCGTACTTACGCATATACTAGACTATAGACCATCGTCCTCAGGTTAGTCAGGACACGTTACGTAAAGCCTACGTAACCCAGTTTATTTGCCATTTGTCTCCCGGGTCGGGAGGACACGTTACGTAAAGCCTACGTAACCCAATACCATCTACTGGCTTCCAGGTCGGAAGGCCACGCTGCGTAAAGCCTACGTAGCCCCCACGCGTACCACTGTCCTCGGGGAAGGGCACGTCACGTAAAGCCTACGTGACCCTGTACGTATTCCTGTTCTCGGTAAAGAAGAACACATGGTCGGAAGTTAGTCTAGTAAGTACCGTTAATGAGAAGCCCTCATTAGCCAGGATAAACATGGGAAGCCCCCACCTTTAGTACACACACTAGTATGGGAAGCCCCCACTAGTTATACTTATGCACTATGTTATGAATTTACTTCCTGTGAACTCGCTCAACTAGTTTGTTGATTATTTGCTGCATGCCTTGCAGGGCCTTAGGTATACTTGGAGCTTGCACCAGAGGAGAGGCGGGTCGTTGTGGACAAGAACTCGTGAATGTTTATTAAACACTTTTACATTCACACATTGATACTTATATTTTTGGGTTTTACATTTAATGCTTCCGCTACATATACAACGTTTGGTTTTGGAACATCAATCGTATCTTTGATTATTATTAAATGCTATGTTTGATATGATTGGTGGCTTGATCCTGGTCAGTCACGCCTCCAAGCGGTGGTACTCCGCGTGTGGGATTTTGGGGGTGTGACAGATTGGTATCAGAGCCATTGGTTATAGAGAACTTGGTTTTAATATGGGAAAATGTTTTTATTAAAACCGGACTATAACCAGAACAGTGCTCTCAACGATCCACAACGACGCTTCGCTCCACGTGCAAGACTCGACATCCTAGGTAATAAGGTTTATGTTTATTGCCTGTATGCTAGAATTGATTAGAACTTTGCTCGCATTACGCTTAGATACACATGATACTATAACATGAGAAACCCTACGTGCTTACACTTTTCTGTCATCGCCCTATTCGCGAACCATTCTTACCTATGCTACTTGTTACAATGAAGATCATGTCTGGAAGAATCAACATGACACAAGCCCAGCTAGAGGCTCTCGTTCAAGCTCAAGTTGCTGCGGCAGTTGCAGCAGCTCAAGCAGGTAGTATATCCTGCAGTATAGGCACACACTAGGATCTTTAGATCCTACATTAACTCTCGTATTTAATTTCGTCCTATTCATACACAATAGGTCAACACGCGCAGCAGCCTGTCTGCACTTTCAAGAACTTCATGGACTGTCGTCCAAATTCTTTCAGTGGCACAGAGGGGGCAGTGGGACTCCTCCATTGGTTTGAAAAGTTAGAATCGGTATTCGAAATGTGCGAGTGCCCTGAGGCTCGCAAGGTCAAGTTTGCCACCGGCACTTTGGAAGGGATAGCACTGACTTGGTGGAACGCCCAAGTCCAGATCTTAGGGTTGGCAGCTGCTAACGCCACCCCATGGAACGATTTCAAGGAACTCATCAAGCGTGAGTATTGCACGCGTGAAGATATTCACAAGCTGGAAGACGAACTGTACAATCTGAAGATGGTTGGGTCAGAGATCGAAGCGTATACTAAACGGTCGAATGAGCTGGCCGTTCTGTGTCCAACTATGGTGGACCCTCCATACAAGCGCATTGAGTTGTATCTCAAGGGATTGGCGCCAGAAATTCAGAGCCACGTGACGTCGGCTAACCTCGAAAACATCCAGGAAATCCAACGTCTCGCTCACCGTATCACCGATCAGGCAGTGGACCAGAATAAACTGCCCAAGCGTGTTAATGCTACTGCTAACGTCACCACCTCAGCTACTCCTGCTACATCTGGTGACAGTAAAAGAAAATGGGATGGAGATTCTAGTAAAAGTTCAGCATCTGTTCAGCCACAAGCTCAGCAGCAGAAGATTGACCACTATCAGAGTCCCAGTCAGCAATCCTCTGGCAGTCACAGACAGAGGAGATATCAGGGTAGTCAACCTAGGTGCCACAACTGCAACAGGCATCACCACGGCCCGTGTAACAAGGGTCGCTGTCAAAGGTGTCTTAAGATGGGCCACGAGGCCAAGGACTGTAGGAGCCCTCGCCCTGCAAATCAGAATCAGCAGCCTCAGCAACCCGCTCCACAGAATCAGCAGCAGCAGCAGCCACAGCGTGGAAACCGGGGATGTTTCCAGTGTGGGGCTGAAGGTCATTTCAAACGCGATTGCCCTCAGTTGAACCAGAACCGCAACAACAACAACAATCAGGGCAACGGGAATAACAACAACGGGGGAAACAACAACAACGGCAATGAAGCTCGTGGACGCGCTTTTGTGCTAGGTCGAGGCGACGCAGTGAACGATCCCAACGTTGTTATGGGTAAGTTTCTCCTCGACAATATTTACGTTACTGTTTTATTTGATTCGGGTGCGGATACAAGCTATATGTCTGTGAAAATGTGTCAACTGCTAAAACGTGCACCAACACTTTTACCCACCAAACATGTAGTAGAGTTAGCTAACGGTAAAAGTCTAGAAGCCACGCACGTAGTTCAGGGTTGTAATCTTATCCTAGCTGGTCAAGCCTTCTCTATTGATCTCATTCCCATAGTTTTGGGTAGCTTCGACGTTGTGATTGGGATGGATTGGTTATCCCAACACCAGGCAGAAATCTTATGCAGCGAGAAGATTATTCGCATTCCTCGTTCTGGTCAGGAACCTCTAGAAGTTCAAGGCGACAAGAGTGGTGCTGTGGTTGGCATCATCTCTTTCTTGAAGGCTCAGAAATGCTTACGAAAGGGGCACACAACCATTTTGGCTCTTGTTTCAGATGCATCAACAAAGGAAAAGAAATTGGAGGATATTCCAATTGTACGTGATTACCCTCAGGTGTTTCCTGAAGACTTGCCTGGCTTACCGCCTCATCGTCAGGTCGAATTTCAGATCGAGCTCGCTCCAGGAGCAGCACCCATAGCTCGCGCACCATATCGTCTAGCTCCATCAGAATTGGAGGAACTGTCAAAGCAGCTACAAGAGCTCTTGGAAAAGGGCTTTATTCGTCCAAGCTCTTCGCCTTGGGGAGCTCCAGTACTCTTCGTGAAAAAGAAAGACGGTACGTTCAGGATGTGCATCGACTACCGTGAACTCAACAAGGTGACGGTGAAGAACCGTTATCCTCTTCCGCGCATCGACGACTTATTCGACCAGTTGCAAGGGTCGTGTTACTATTCGAAGATAGATTTGAGGTCGGGATACCATCAGCTGAGAGTCCGGGATGAGGACGTCTCCAAGACAGCCTTCAGCACTCGTTACGGTCACTACGAGTTTCTCGTCATGCCATTTGGGTTAACGAACGCGCCTGCAGTATTTATGGATCTGATGAACAGGGTGTGCAAACCCTATCTTGACAAGTTCGTCATAGTATTCATCGACGACATTCTGATTTACTCCAAGAGTCAGGAGGAACACGAGCAGCATCTTCGCCTGATATTGGAACTCCTTCGAAAAGAACAGTTGTACGCCAAGCTTTCTAAATGCGACTTCTGGCTTCGTGAAGTCCACTTCTTAGGCCATGTGGTAAACAAGGATGGGATCCATGTCGATCCGTCCAAGGTAGATTCGATCAGAAACTGGCCTGCACCGCGTACGCCAACGGAAATACGCCAATTCTTGGGTTTGGCAGGTTATTACAGACGATTTATCAAGGATTTCTCAAAAATTGCTCAGCCGCTTACGTTACTGACACAGAAGGGTGTTACCTATCGCTGGGGAGAGCCCCAGGAGACTGCTTTTCAGCACCTAAAGGATAGACTTTGCAGCGCACCTATCCTCTCATTGCCAGAGGGCACAGATGACTTCGTGGTTTATTGTGATGCATCCATTCGGGGACTTGGATGTGTGTTAATGCAGCGCGACAAGGTTATTGCTTACGCTTCACGTCAACTAAAGGTTCACGAACGGAACTATACGACGCACGATTTAGAGCTGGGAGCTGTTGTTTTCGCGCTTAAGATATGGCGACACTACCTGTACGGTACCAGGTGCACGATTTACACCGATCACAGGAGTCTCGAGCATATCCTTAAGCAGAAGGATTTGAATATGCGTCAACGACGATGGGTCGAGTTACTTAATGATTACGAATGCGCCATCAAGTATCATCCAGGCAAAGCCAATGTTGTGGCTGATGCCCTCAGTCGGAAAGACACTTTACCACGGCGCGTGCGAGCGCTACAGCTTACGATTCAGTCTAGCCTTCCTGCACAGATACGAAATGCTCAGGTAGAAGCATTGAAGCCCGAAAACGTCAAGGCTGAAGCCTTACGCGGCTCACGACAACAAATGGAACAAAAGGCAGACGGCGCCTACTATGTAACGGGGCGTATTTGGGTCCCACTTTATGGCGGTCTACGCGAACTTGTAATGGATGAAGCTCACAAGTCTCGCTACTCGGTACATCCAGGGTCGGACAAAATGTACCACGATATTAGCACTACTTATTGGTGGCCTAGCATGAAGGCCCACATCGCTACGTACGTTGGAAAATGCTTGACCTGTGCGAGAGTCAAGGTCGAATATCAGAAACCAGCTGGCCTACTTCAACAGCCTAAGATACCTCAGTGGAAATGGGAAGAAATTTCCATGGATTTCGTTACAGGCCTACCTAGATCCCAGCGTGGGAATGATACGATATGGGTGATCGTGGATCGACTCACTAAGTCTGCACACTTCCTACCTATAAAGGAAACGGATAAGTTCTCCACCCTCGCAGACGTCTACCTTAAAGAAGTTGTTTCGAGGCACGGGGTGCCCACATCCATCATTTCGGATCGCGACGCACGATTCACGTCAGAGCTTTGGCAAGCGATGCATAAATCCTTCGGCTCAAGATTAGACATGAGCACAGCATATCACCCTCAGACGGATGGGCAGTCTGAGCGAACGATTCAAACACTCGAAGACATGCTTAGGGCATGCGTTATCGATTTCGGCAACGGCTGGGAAAAGCACCTCCCTTTGGTGGAGTTCTCGTATAATAATAGTTATCACACCAGCATTCAAGCCGCTCCATTCGAGGCATTGTACGGGCGTAAATGCCGGTCACCTCTCTGTTGGGCAGAGGTGGGGGATAGTCAAATCACGGGTCCAGAGATCGTAGTGGACGCCACAGAAAAGATTGCACAAATAAGACAACGCATGGCGGCAGCACGCGACCGTCAGAAAGCCTACGCGGACAAGCGTAGAAAGCCTTTGGAATTTGAGGTCGGGGACCGGGTTTTATTGAAAGTCTCACCCTGGAAGGGTGTGGTACGTTTTGGCAAACGGGGCAAACTGAATCCGCGATACGTCGGACCCTTCGAAATCATAGAAAAGATTGGCAAGGTAGCCTACAAGTTGAACCTACCAGCTGAACTCGGGGCAGTTCACAATGTCTTTCATGTATCGAACCTAAAGAAGTGCCTATCTGATGAAAACCTCATCATTCCTTTTAAGGAACTCACTATCGACGAGCGGTTGCAGTTCGTTGAGGAACCAGTAGAAATCACGGACCGGGATGTGAAGGTCCTCAAACACAAGAGAATCCCTCTTGTCCGAGTTCGTTGGAACTCCAAACGTGGCCCAGAGTACACCTGGGAACGCGAAGACAGGATGACAGAAAAGTACCCCCAATTGTTCGCGAACAGTACAACCACCGCTGAGGCTGAAGCTACTACTTCGGAATTTCGGGACGAAATTCCAGATCAACGGGGGGAGGATGTGACACCCCAGGAAAATCAGTGAACAATGCAGTTTACCTAGCTTCCTCAGTGAGTGCATACCAAATTTCGGGACGAAATTTCCAATTAGTTGGGGATAATGTGACAACTCGTATTTTAAACCCGTTCTTGTAATAAATATGTGAGCATGTGAACTTGACTGATCGATTGAATGTTATGACATTACGATGTATAATTATGTAAACGTTACTAATTAAGTGATTACGTGAATTATGTGAACTCTATGACTACTTATGAATGTGCGAATACGTGTATGTTTGAATAACCCGAACCACACAACACTCACACTCGTACAAGCCCTTTTGGGCCGTTCTGTTTATAATCGGACTTCAAGGGCAGCCCATTAAGGGCCGGCCCATTCCTTCTCCTTTTGGTCGTGTAACACAACCTTGGGGGTTGTTGTTTCTCTCACTTGTTACAAACATATCACACATACAAGAAACCCTAGCTCTCTCTCTCTCTCTCTTTTGCAAACCGAAGGCAGCCAAGGACTCCTCTTCATCGAAGATCATTGTGCACGGATCCATTCCACCCTTCTTCCAATCGGTTAGTGTTTGTATAAGTGATGATATATGATCTTGTATGATAAACTAGGGATTGTTGATATGATAATCAATATGTGTGTCGATATTTTTATGAATCAGAGATGCATGAGATTAACCTAAAAAACCGATTGGATATTATGCTTAAACCGAATGTATGTCAATTGTGATGTGTTTATGGCTGCTATAACAATGATCATAGTATTGTTTGATGATTTAGATTGACGAGTTATGAATATGTTATGGTTCATATGAATGCTGTTCATGATTGATTGGATTAGGGTACTTATGAGTTAGTTAAATTGCCATGTTTTGATCGATCATGTTGATGATGGAAACTGTTAATGTTGTTGATTGATAATCACAAGAATGGAAACCACTCAATTTAGTCAAAGGAATTAATTTGATATGTGTAACTGATTGCTTGATTCTTGGAAGTTGTTAACCGGCCGCACAAGACCTTTAGTCGCACAAATCACTGGATCGAACCAGCTGATCCCGGTCGTACAAGCTTACATGAATCGCACAAGTAAGCCATTATGTTGTATGGGCCGGACAAGCCCAAAAGTTAGTCGCACAATCCAGCCCACTCGCACAAGGGTTTGGATCGCACAACCCAGCTGAATCGTTCAAGATCAGTCGGGCCGCACAAGCTGGTTGTTGTGTGTTAACTGGTTGGGCCTCAAAGCCCAAAGGCAAATCGCACAACCCGACTCGATCGGGCAAGACCAGTCGGACCGCACAAGTCATCTATGTGGGCCGTCCATGTTAATTGATCGCACAAGTTGTTTAATCGTACAAGGCTTAGGTTGGGCCGAGACCTTATTGTTTGACTTCTTATCTGGGCCGTATATGATGAACTGTTTGTTTATAGGTTGGGCCGATTATTTTGGGCTAAGGAGTTAATCGCACATGTATGATTTCATTATACGCGTGACTGTTTACATGCTATGTGTTAACTTGTATGTCTCATACATGCATTACTTGAACCGAACCTGACTGTGTGGTAACCCTGTTAGGACGTGGTTGACCACCCTTAGTTCAAGAGTCTTTTATTGTGTATCTGCCGAGCAAACCAAGGTGAGTTCACACAGCCAAGGCATGGGATTCCCGGGTTGGGAATTGGGTTAGATATGTTATTGTAAAAGGAGTACTCGTACTTACGCATATACCAGACTATAGACCATCGTCCTCAGGTTAGTCAGGACACGTTACGTAAAGCCTACGTAACCCAGTTTATTTGCCATTTGTCTCCCGGGTCGGGAGGACACGTTACGTAAAGCCTACGTAACCCAATACCATCTACTGGCTTCCAGGTCGGAAGGCCACGCTGCGTAAAGCCTACGTAGCCCCCACGCGTACCACTGTCCTCGGGGAAGGGCACGTCACGTAAAGCCTACGTGACCCTGTACGTATTCCTGTTCTCGGTAAAGAAGAACACATGGTCGGAAGTTAGTCTAGTAAGTACCGTTAATGAGAAGCCCTCATTAGCCAGGATAAACATGGGAAGCCCCCACCTTTAGTACACACACTAGTATGGGAAGCCCCCACTAGTTATACTTATGCACTATGTTATGAATTTACTTCCTGTGAACTCGCTCAACTAGTTTGTTGATTATTTGCTGCATGCCTTGCAGGGCCTTAGGTATACTTGGAGCTTGCACCAGAGGAGAGGCGGGTCGTTGTGGACAAGAACTCGTGAATGTTTATTAAACACTTTTACATTCACACATTGATACTTATATTTTTGGGTTTTACATTTAATGCTTCCGCTACATATACAACGTTTGGTTTTGGAACATCAATCGTATCTTTGATTATTATTAAATGCTATGTTTGATATGATTGGTGGCTTGATCCTGGTCAGTCACGCCTCCAAGCGGTGGTACTCCGCGTGTGGGATTTTGGGGGTGTGACAAGTTCGAACTCCGTGTTTAAGGTCAACTCGTCCTGGGCGAACACCCTTGTTTAGTTTTTTTTTTTTTTGTGTTACGACTCCACATTGGACTCCCAAAGATACAGGCAGAGGGTTGTGGACTTCAAGGCGGCTGATCGCGCACACGAGTTCAAGACTGGTCTGGCGATAGAAAAGCACTGCATGTTATTGTATTCCCTGGCCATTTTCGTTGAGGTTCGCAAAGAGATTCTAAAGGGCCTTTTAGACTGTTACACCACTGGTGTCGAAGAAGTCGACGGCAGAAGGATATATACTGTTACGCATTTGGACAATCGGTCTGGTGTCGTCAATGATTTCACCGTAATGCTCTCTTTCTTTTTTAATTCTTTCACCATATTTTTCGGTGAACTGTTTTTTTTTTCATGGGCGCGTTTTTTAAACCCGGTATAGGTTAAAGTTAACCCAGTGTAGGACACTACAACATGCTCCTGTAACCTGTGGTGCCGTATCGGATATCTTTGCAGGCATATTTTCTGCGTCTTCCGGTAAACAAAGGTGGACCAAATACTGGATAAGTATGTGGTTAGTCGCTGGGGACGTCACGTGTTGCCGAAGTCTGTTTTCCATGTCGAATGCAGGTATGGGGTAGATATGTCCCCGGTTACGTTGACCAGGAACAACCTAGTAGATTGTTTCTCTGAGGCGCTAGAGGATGTGGTGGGCGACCGGGCAGCAATGGAAGATTTCATTGAGAAAATCAAGGCCTGGAGGAAAGAACTGACTGACGCTCGGCGTGGAAAAATAATCGTTGAGGCGACAAAAACACAGGTTATGGCTGATATGCTTGGAGTACTAGTGCAAGGTGACAGTAGCACCCTCGTTTCCTGCTCAAACCCTCAAGGCGTATGCAATAAGGGATGCGGCACCAACAAACGTATGATTGGGTCGGGGGAGAGGGTTGCCCAGAATCATCAGAAGCCCCAGCGATTATGCAGAATATGCAACCAGTATGTAACCGGGCATGACTTGCGTAACTGCCCGGAGAAACGGACGAACGCAGAACCTTAGAAACTGGGGCTGAATGGGGTGGTGTGACGGGGGGTGGCGTTTTTGGATGGTGTAACAACCGTCAAAAATCCAGGTATCCGTACAATTAATTAACCATGATTAGTGCTTAATGACTGTCCTAAATTTGAAATTAACTGCTTTCTGATTTCTGCCATATAAATATATGTGCATCATACATTGTGTAATGTCATACCAATATTGCATGAAAGCTGTATTGCCTTAAATGATGCATTAGGTACAGTTAGCATAGTTATCCGATAAATCAGGAAAATACAGACAGAACTCAGCACATAGATAGATAGTGCATTGAGATACGGAATCAGCCAGACACTAGGTACTACACTAGTATAGTTTGTAGGAAAGTAAGGATCACAAAACTGCCTTGATAGTGATAGTTTAAGTGCCGAAAAGTGCCTAAAATTGCAAAAACTGTAGAATTCTGCAGAAAATCAGCAAATTCAGCATTTAAACATAATTACATCATGAAGAAACAAGCTTAAATGGTCCTGAATGTCACACCCCGACCACGTAAAACATCAAATCGTGGCGGAAACGTTGGGGAGTGTTGTAACAGAATTATTGTTTCACAACCGTGGAAATTAAAGTTACATTTTATTTATCAAACAAGAGTGTTACATTGTCTCAAAACAGGAAATAAAGAGTTCAGAACATAATTAAACTAGTTCTATCTTTATTTTAAGTCTCTAAGGCACAGGTCCGCCCTAGTGTCACGATCATCTTCCTAAGCAACAGCTCCTGAAAACACATGTGAAAATAGGTACGTCAGCATAAAAATGCCTGTGAGATACATAGGTTTTGTGAAAATAAGATTCATGACTTGGGTTTTAGAAGAAAGGTTTAATAAAAATTAGTCATGAATCTTGTTAAATGTTTTCTTTTATAAATCGTATGAAAACTCGATAAGAAATCAGATTATATAAAAGAAAGGTGTATGGTTAATGAAATAACCAATAAAATGAGTTGTATAAAATAAACTAGTTTGTAAAACAATGTCTTGTGAAGAATATGTTATTTGTGTAAAATGTAATATGTCTATACTGAAATGTTTTAAATAACGCTACGATATGTAATATTATACAAACACTTATATATAGGAAGTACCAGCGGCGTATCCACCATGTTTGTATCATATTACACACGCCTCATTACTCAAATCATTTACCTAAACCAACCACCAATGTAAATTTGTTCATGTATAAATCAATTGTCAAGTGTTATTGTGTAAACCATATCAAAATTTCCATGTCTAATGTAAACGACCAAATGTGTATATCAATGTCAAAATGTGTATGTTTAATGTAAATCATATAATGTGTATCCAATATATCATGTATGGCATGTGAAATATATCAACTAAGCCATAGGTAAAATGCACAAAAACAGGGTATTGAATTAAACATAGTTTAAGTGAAAGTTATGTTTTGTGGAACAAATGCATGCTATACTGATACAAACATCTATGCGGTATTGTGAAAATGCATACATTTAGGCCTTGTGACTGTGGTGATAGACCTTTAAACAAATTAAAGGTCTATCTTTGTTATGTTTATCGAATTCGGTCATTCCTTCCACCCAAACAAACCTAGGGTTTAGGAATGGCAGTTGTCAAGTCCTATGGTACCACTACCTACTAACGAATGGCGTGATCAATGTTAATGAATGTATATTGTCCCATTTGAACATACCAAATGTCATACCAAAAACGTAAGCATGTGAAAACAATGCACTAAGTATGTAATCAAATGAACATACATAGCGTGAAATGTAATGTAAAACGATGTACTAAGTATGCACACAATGGAAATACATAACATAAACACAATGAAACCATGTACTATAAGTGTACTAATGAACATAATAAGCATATGATATGAAAACATGGAAAGCATGAAAGTAACAAGTAGGCACATGTGTTTCACCTCAAAACAGTTTGGAAAATAGTAAAAGAGGTGTGACATTTGTGCTTGTAGTCATTGTAAACAGTTCGGTTATCAATGAAATAAAGTTATTTGATCCCAATGTTTGTTTATTCATGTTTGATGTTTTTCATGTTTTGGCTTTATTCGATTTCAAACTCTATATCGCTTTCTGGAGAATTCTACGCAAACTGGTACGAAAACGTAATCAGTTATATGCAACAAATACTCCGGAACATCAAATTTATGCTTAACATACCTTAAATAACCTTTACATAACTTAGAAATAAGTTTCGAAGGCTTTGGTATGGCAAAATTCAGTTAATTCGCTTACAGGGACTAAAATTGACAAACTGCGAAAGTATGCCGATTTGAACTGTAACGAACATTCCGGAACATGATCATAAGTTAAACACACCTTAAATATCCTTTACATAGCTTAGAAATAGGCTTTGAGGGGTTCGGTGTGCTAAAATAAACTTTATGCTCATTCAGGGACTAAAAGTGTCAAAAAGTGCATAAGTTTGCACTTTCGCGCATATCTTACGTTCTGATTACTTCCGGACATCCAAAAATTTATGTAAGTATTAAAATATTATGTTTTAATGTTTGGCATGAGAAAAATCCATTCGTCGCGCAATTTGGATCGTTTTTCGCGCTTATGCGCATTCCGTCGTAATTAAGCGAACATCGCGATCGTACGACCAAACGGACCGACATCCGAGATATTTTTGAGCATGTTTTGAGTCCCCTATACTTTAACTTCATTTTAGAGCCTTGAAATGAGGTTAACGGGGCTTAAACGTGTCAAAAATGGGCCGAAACGCATGTTTCTAAGCTGCAGGGACCAAAACTGACAAATCTGTCAAAGTTTGCTCAGGCGGGGCGCGTAAGGATTCCCCCAAACTTTAGGCGGGCCGCGTGAGGTCCCCAGATACGAAAAATTGTTGAAAACAGCTATATGCAGCTGTCTTGCACCTCTAAACCCATTGCAAATGGTATTTTCAAATCAGGGGACTGAAATAATGGGCTCAAATGGTTTTTAAAAACTATGGGTACACATGGATGGCCAAGATCGAAGCACGCTTTGCGAGGAACGATCTTAACGGTTCACCAAATCCTATAAATACCCCTCCATGTCTTGCCCATTTCCCTCACACTTGAATTCAGAGGTTGCTCTCTAAGTTGGGGTGCTTTGACACTTCATACCTGAGAGTACTCGGAATTCAATCTTGCGGGGACCCGTTGTAAGTATTCTTTCGTTCTTTTATTGCTTTTGAGTCCGAAAGTCAAACTTTGTTTGACTTTCTGCATTGACCAGTTTATGGTCAATGCGAAGTTCGTTTGAACTTCATAACGTGAGCGTAATCACGTTGGTTATAGTCCCTAGCGACTATACCTACTGATTACCACGTTATCTAGGCTTAGTGACGAGCCGTAGTTTCGGTCAAAATGCGTTTTCTTGCGCATTTTGTAACCAAACTACTTTAGGGTATTAAAACCGTTTGTTTTAATACCAAAACCTGTTTTCTAAACATGTTCTAGCATGTTTAGCTCGTCGCTTTTAGTTTTGTGCTTGTTTAGGGTCGTAAGGGTAAGCGATCTAATCAATCGCTTATACTTACAAACCCGAGCCATTTGGTCGATCATTAGGATCCGACCAAACACATTAGGTGACCATAGTGTATAGGGAATAACCTTTCAAGGTTATACCTTATGGTCACGCCGTTTAAGTAGTTGTATGATAGGTAATGTATGTGCCTTAGGTAAATTACCAAAATACCCTTTTTACACTAAAATTCATTTTAAACTTATGTAACATAATTTTTGACACCTAAACTAATTTAGCAACAATATTAAGTGTGTTAAGGCATATCTTGCTTGTCATAGGGCTAGTTAGGCGTTTCAAGCGCGTTTTACGCAAACGACGCGTTAAAGTAGCATAAGCTACCTAAGCGGGTCGTAACGGGTCAAAAGCACTTAGGATAAGTTTCGTTTTAGTATGTAGGCTTTGTCAAACCATATTACATAAGTTCCCACACTTATTTGGTTTGCGAACCCTCGTACTACCCGATCCTCCGATAGGTCCGGTTATTAATGTAGGTGCCTTTATAGGTGCTGTTTGATTCCGTGATCTTCTAACATTGCTTGGTGGTTGTTCTACGACTTCTAAGCAATCTCAAGTGAGTACATAGTCCCCTCTTTTACTGTTTATCAAACATTTTGGGGTGAAACACATGTGCCTACTTGTTACTTTCATTCTTTTCATGCTTTCATATCATATACTTGCTATATTCATTAGTACATCGATTTACATGACATTTTCTTGCTATGTATGTTCATCATACTTAGTGCATTTGTTTTACATGACATTTTCACACTGTGTATGTTCATCATACTTAGTGCATTTGTTTTACATGACATTTTCACGCTATGTATGTTCATCATACTTAGTGCATTGTTTTCACATGCTTACATTTTGGGTATGACATTTGGTTTGTTTAAGTGGGACAATATACATTCATTAACATTGATCACGCCGCTCGTTAGTAGGTAATGGTACCATAGGAATTGACAACTCCCGTTCCTGAAATCCTGGGTATGTTTGGATTGGAAGGAATGACCGAATTCGATTAAAACATTTAGACAGATAGACCTTTAATTTGTTTAAAGGTTTATCACAACAGTTGCAAGGCTTGGATGTATGCATTTTCACAATACCGCATAAATGTCTGTATTCATTATAGCATGCATTTTCCACAAAACATAGCGTTGATTTAAACCATGTTTTACTTCAATACACTGTTTTGTGCATTTTTCCTATGGTTTAGTTGATACATATTTCACTAACCATACATTGACATTTTGATTACACATTACATGATTGATATTTGACATAGACAATGTTGATATTGATATATATACATTTTGACATGGTTTTCACAATAACATTGGGCAAATGGTTTAGACATGGGCAACTTTCATTGGGTGGTTTATTTAAGTCATTCAACTTGGACTTATTCATTTTTCTTACAAATAACATATTTTTCACAAGACATTGTTTTACAACACTGTTCGATATATATATACAAACTCATTTTACTTAGTTATTCATTTAACCTTACATTACTTTTTCACATATCATCTACTTTATAATCGCTTATCGAATGATTTATAAAACAAAACATGTTACAAGGATCATGACTGACTTTGTTAAACAACCCTTTTCTAAAACCTAAGTCATGAATCCTATTTTCACAAAACCTATGTTACTCACTGGCATTTTTATGCTAACGTACTTTATTTTCACATGTGTTTCAGGAGCTAATGCATAGCTTGATCATGATACGCTAGGGTGGACTTGGGCCTTAGTGACTTTAAAATGAAGCTAGTCTAATTAAAACATGTTATGTACTCTATGTTTCAGTTATTTCAAGACAATGTACCTCTTTTATTGATAAATAAGATAATACTTTAAATGCCATGGTTGTGAAACAATAATTCTGTTACAACACTCCCCGACGTTTCCGCCACGATTTGATGTTTTACGTGGTCGGGGTGTGACAGAAGAGTTGGTATCAGAGCCAACGGTTATAGGAAATTAGGTTATTAGTAATGCTTTGACCTAGACTATAACCTTTCTAGGACCCCAACACAAGTTGTCTTGTGTTTAGATTTTAAAACATGCACTTCACCTATCCTTAGGTGATCATCAAAACAAGAACCCAGATTTCTAAAACGATTTTTGAAAAACAATCCTCTATTTTTCAAATGATCTATTTTATTGTTTTGAACCCTTTTGACTTTTCAAATTGATTTTGGAAATTTATCATTTGCTTTAATGATTCTTTTGGCCTTGTGCCTTTCGAGTTTTCAAAATCTCGTCAAAGTTTGGGTCTAAATGATGTGAACACGTGCAAACTGGAAGGGTGAATGCCTGTACCCTGAGTTTTCTGTCTAAGGCTAGAGTGTTCGTACAAATCCACATAATCGGACCAGTCACTCTTACCTGGGAACTCTTGGGGTGAGTGTTCACTTATAGGCGAGCATGTCTTCGTTAAGCATTGTTTATGGACCCATTTACTTTGATTAGTCACTGTGCGTCATTTGTTTGCTTTGTGATACAGACGAATGACCACCATCCTTGCTTTGTTGATTTTGTTTCATCTCGTTCTTTTCATCTAATCTTCTCACTCATTCCTCTCGTGTTTTTCCTCTTTTTAGCATGCCTCCTCGACGCGAAAATCAGCTACCCAATGCCGAACTGGCGGAAATCATCGCACAGCATATGGCTGCGGCGTTCCCAAATCTTATTGCTCAGTTTAATCAAGCAAACGTCAATCAGAACGCTCCTTGTAACTTTAAGAGTTTCAATTCGGCTAAACCACTCAAGTTCAGTGGTACCGAAGGAGCAACTGGGCTTCTTCAATGGTTTGAGAGCATTGAGAATACTTTTCGTCATGTTCAGTGTCCTGATAATCGCAAGGTCGAGTTTGCTTCAAGTGTCTTTCAGAAGAGGGCGTTGACATGGTGGAACGGGGTTATGAGAGATCGTGGTGCTGAAGTCGCTTTAGCACAAACGTGGGCTGAGTTAAGGACTCTCATGATGAGTGAGTTCTGTCCTCGTCATGAATTGCGAAAGTTGGAAAGGGAGTTTGACGATCTGAAACAGGTTAGTGGTGAGCACCGGGCGTACACTGATAGATATGAAGAGTTGAGTTTGCTATGCCCAACAATGGTCACCCCACTTGACAAAGCTATCGAAAGATACATCGATGGTCTACCTGATTTTGTGCAAGACATTGTTACCGGGAGTAAACCTACCACTGTCCGTCAGGCCATTGAGTTAGCTGCGACATTGACAGAATCGCAGGTCAGAAAGGGGAAATTGCATAGGAAGGGTGACAAGGGTAAGAAGCAGGATTCTGACAAAGGGGATAGCAAGAAAGGTAAGAAGGGGAAGGATTCTGGCTCATCAAGGGGCTCTAGGAAGCGAAAGGCTTCCCAAAATTTTGCCATCACTGCCCAACAGAACCAGGCAGCTCCCAATCAGCCAGCGCAGCCTCCCGCGAAGAAACGGTATGAAGGGAATGCACCTTTGTGCAATAGGTGCAATAGTCATCATCAGCAACAACTCCCGTGTCGTTTCTGTACCAGCTGTGGGAAGTCGGGTCATCTTGCAGAAGTTTGTCGTTTTGCTCGAAATCAGGTAGCTCAACCACCTGTTCAACAGCAAGCTGCACGACCTCACTACCCTCCCGGCTCATGCTTTAATTGTGGAGACCTGACTCATTATCGAAACCAGTGTCCAAGGCTGGTTAATGCAAATCCAGTTCAGGCTCAGGCTCGTGGACGAGCTTTCAATATGAATGCTGTTGAGGCGCAGGCAGACAACGAAGTGGTGAACGGTACGTTCTTAGTTAATAATCAACCTGCGTCTGTTCTTTTTGATTCAGGGGCCGATAAAAGTTTTGTGTCTTTATCTTTCGAACCATTGCTTCGCGTGTCTAGAACAAAACTAGGTAAACCTTTGACTGTTGAAGTTGCGAATGGTGAACCCATTGTTCTTAATTCCATTCTTCGCAACTGCCAATTAAACCTTAGCAACCATCTTTTTCCTATTGACCTCACGCCTATGCATCTTGGAGGTTTCGACATTATTGTGGGTATGGATTGGTTAGCCAAGCATCGCGCAGAGGTGGTTTGTTTTGAGAAGATCGTTCGTGTGCCGCTCCCGTCAGGTGAGATCCTACAGGTTCGTGGTGAGAAACCTGTTAGTAGCCTCAAGCTTATGTCTTGTTCTCAAGCTCGGAAGTATCTGCGAAAGAACTATGTGGCCTTCTTGGCACATGTTACGGCAGATAAAGACCAAGGTAAGTCTATTCAAGATATCCCTGTTGTTCGGGATTATCCGGAGCTGTTTCCTGAAGAATTACCTGGTCTACCCCCAGCACGCCAAGTCGAGTTCCATATCGATCTTGTACCTGGTGCAAATCCTATTGCCAAAGCTCCGTATCGCCTTGCACCATCTGAGATGCAAGAGCTATCTAAGCAGCTTCAGGAGCTTTCTGACAAAGGTTTTATCCGTCCTAGCTTTTCTCCTTGGGGTGCTCCCGTTCTCTTTGTCAAGAAGAAGGATGGATCCTTCAGAATGTGTATCGATTATCGTGAGCTGAATAAGCTTACCATCAAGAATCGATATCCCCTACCTCGCATTGATGATCTCTTTGACCAGTTACAGGGTGCTACCTGCTTTTCGAAAATTGATCTTCGTTCTGGGTATCATCAACTTCGTGTGCATGAAGAGGATATTCCCAAAACAGCATTTCGCACTCGATATGGACATTATGAGTTCACAGTCATGCCATTCGGTTTGACCAATGCTCCTGCCGTTTTCATGGACTTGATGAATAGGGTCTGCAAGCCTTATTTGGATAAGTTCATCATTGTTTTCATTGATGATATCCTGATTTATTCTAAGACGCAAGCTGATCACGAGCAACATCTTCGTCTTACTCTGGAACTCCTAAAGAAAGAGCAACTTTTTGCCAAATTCTCCAAGTGCGAGTTTTGGCTTAAGGAAGTTCAATTTTTGGGACATATTGTCAACGAACAAGGTATACATGTAGATCCTTCCAAGATCAGTGCGATTAAGGATTGGGATACGCCAACTACTCCTACTGAGGTTCGTTCTTTCCTTGGTCTTGCGGGTTATTACCGCCGCTTCATTGAAAACTTCTCGAAGATTGCAGTTCCCCTAACTGCTCTAACTCAGAAGAACAAACCCTTTGAATGGGGTTATAAGCAAGAAGAAGCGTTTCAGACCTTGAAGCAGAAGCTTTGGGATGCACCTATTCTAACTCTGCCTGAGGGCAATGATGATTTTGTCGTCTACTGTGATGCATCGAAATTGGGTCTTGGCTGTGTTCTGATGCAAAGGAACAAAGTCATAGCCTACGCATCTAGACAATTGAAGGTACATGAGAGAAACTACACCACTCATGATCTTGAGTTAGGTGCAGTAGTTTTCGCTCTCAAAATCTGGAGACATTATTTGTACGGTACAAAATGCGTGGTTTTCACTGACCACAAAAGTCTCCAGCACATCTTCAATCAGAAAGAACTCAACATGAGGCAAAGACGTTGGGTCGAGCTCCTAAACGACTATGATTGCGAAATTCGCTACCATCCTGGTAAAGCGAATGTCGTGGCTGACGCATTAAGTCGTAAGGAACGTACTATGCTTCATTGTATTCGTAATCAATCTGCTATCCAAGCTCGATCTGATATTCAAGCCCGCATTTCTCAGGCTCAGCATGCTTGTGTTTCACAAGACTTGATGGGTAAGGAATTACCCTATCACATTAAGCCTGATCTTGTTCTGAAAGAAGATGGATCGTATTATTTCATGGACCGTTTGTGGGTCCCAAGCCAAAATGATCTTCGTTCTTTGATTATGGATGAGGCCCATAAATCTCGTTATTCTATCCATCCTGGCTCAGACAAAATGTATAAGGATCTTCGTACTCGGTATTGGTGGCCTGGTATGAAGAAAGACATTGCCTTATACGTTTCAAAATGCCTTACTTGTCTTAAGGTTAAGGCTGAACACCAACATCCTTATGGTCTTTTAGAGCAACCAGAGATTCCAGTTTGGAAATGGGAAAACATCGCTATGGATCTCATTACTAAACTCCCGCGCACTAAGAAAGGTCATGATGCCATCTGGGTAATTGTTGATCGTCTTACTAAATCAGCGCACTTCTTGCCAATCCGTGAGGATTTTTCTGCTGAAGATTTGGCTAAAATCTATGTGGATGAAATTGTATCTCGACATGGTGTTCCTTTGAACATTATTTCGGATAGGGATGCACGTTTCTCTTCTCGATTTTGGAGAACCATGCAATCTGCTATGGGGACCCAACTCAATCTGAGCTCAGCTTATCATCCACAAACTGATGGCCAAACTGAAAGAACAATCCAGACTTTGGAGGATATGCTTAGAGCTTGTGTGATCGACTTTGGTGGTAGTTGGGATTCACATCTTCCATTGATTGAATTCTCCTACAACAACAGTTATCACTCCAGCATCAACATGGCTCCTTTCGAGGCTCTCTATGGTCGAAAATGTCGTTCACCAGTCTGCTGGAATGAGATAGGTGAGGCTCAGATTACTGGACCTGACCTCATTCTGGAGACAACTGACAAGGTAAAGAAAGTTCGTGATAACTTACAGGCAGCTCGAAGCCGTCAAAAGAGTTACGCGGACCTAAAACGCAAGCCCTTGGATTTCCAAGTCGGTGATCGTGTATTACTTAAAGTCTCACCTTGGAAAGGTGTGATCAGATTTGGAAAGAAAGGAAAACTTGCACCTAGATACGTTGGACCATTCCAGATCGTCGAAAGAATCGGTAAGGTAGCCTACAGACTTCAATTGCCTCCTGAACTTGGAAATGTTCATCCAACCTTCCACGTATCCAACCTCAAAAGGTGCTTAGCTGATGAGAACCTCCACATACCACTTGACGAAATCCGTGTTGATAAAACACTACATTTTGTTGAGAAACCTGTGGAAATTATGGATCGTGAAGTCAAATGGCTTAAACGCAAGCGCATTCCATTGGTTAAAGTTCGCTGGGAATCTAAACGTGGACCTGAGTTTACTTGGGAACGTGAAGATCAAATGAAGGCGAAGTATCCACATCTATTCCCACGAGTTTCCTCTAAACGAATTTCGGGACGAAATTCCCACAAGTAGGGGAGACTGTGACATTTGTGCTTGTAGTCATTGTAAACAGTTCGGTTATCAATGAAATAAAGTTATTTGATCCCAATGTTTGTTTATTCATGTTTGATGTTTTTCATGTTTTGGCTTTATTCGATTTCAAACTCTATATCGCTTTCTGGAGAATTCTACGCAAACTGGTACGAAAACGTAATCAGTTATATGCAACAAATACTCCGGAACATCAAATTTATGCTTAACATACCTTAAATAACCTTTACATAACTTAGAAATAAGTTTCGAAGGCTTTGGTATGGCAAAATTCAGTTAATTCGCTTACAGGGACTAAAATTGACAAACTGCGAAAGTATGCCGATTTGAACTGTAACGAACATTCCGGAACATGATCATAAGTTAAACACACCTTAAATATCCTTTACATAGCTTAGAAATAGGCTTTGAGGGGTTCGGTGTGCTAAAATAAACTTTATGCTCATTCAGGGACTAAAAGTGTCAAAAAGTGCATAAGTTTGCACTTTCGCGCATATCTTACGTTCTGATTACTTCCGGACATCCAAAAATTTATGTAAGTATTAAAATATTATGTTTTAATGTTTGGCATGAGAAAAATCCATTCGTCGCGCAATTTGGATCGTTTTTCGCGCTTATGCGCATTCCGTCGTAATTAAGCGAACATCGCGATCGTACGACCAAACGGACCGACATCCGAGATATTTTTGAGCATGTTTTGAGTCCCCTATACTTTAACTTCATTTTAGAGCCTTGAAATGAGGTTAACGGGGCTTAAACGTGTCAAAAATGGGCCGAAACGCATGTTTCTAAGCTGCAGGGACCAAAACTGACAAATCTGTCAAAGTTTGCTCAGGCGGGGCACGTAAGGATTCCCCCAAACTTTAGGCGGGCCGCGTGAGGTCCCCAGATACGAAAAATTGTTGAAAACAGCTATATGCAGCTGTCTTGCACCTCTAAACCCATTGCAAATGGTATTTTCAAATCAGGGGACTGAAATAATGGGCTCAAATGGTTTTTAAAAACTATGGGTACACATGGATGGCCAAGATCGAAGCACGCTTTGCGAGGAACGATCTTAACGGTTCACCAAATCCTATAAATACCCCTCCATGTCTTGCCCATTTCCCTCACACTTGAATTCAGAGGTTGCTCTCTAAGTTGGGGTGCTTTGACACTTCATACCTGAGAGTACTCGGAATTCAATCTTGCGGGGACCCGTTGTAAGTATTCTTTCGTTCTTTTATTGCTTTTGAGTCCGAAAGTCAAACTTTGTTTGACTTTCTGCATTGACCAGTTTATGGTCAATGCGAAGTTCGTTTGAACTTCATAACGTGAGCGTAATCACGTTGGTTATAGTCCCTAGCGACTATACCTACTGATTTCCACGTTATCTAGGCTTAGTGACGAGTCGTAGTTTCGGTCAAAATGCGTTTTCTTGCGCATTTTGTAACCAAACTACTTTAGGGTATTAAAACCGTTTGTTTTAATACCAAAACCTGTTTTCTAAACATGTTCTAGCATGTTTAGCTCGTCGCTTTTAGTTTTGTGCTTGTTTAGGGTCGTAAGGGTAAGCGATCTAATCAATCGCTTATACTTACAAACCCGAGCCATTTGGTCGATCATTAGGATCCGACCAAACACATTAGGTGACCATAGTGTATAGGGAATAACCTTTCAAGGTTATACCTTATGGTCACGCCGTTTAAGTAGTTGTATGATAGGTAATGTATGTGCCTTAGGTAAATTACCAAAATACCCTTTTTACACTAAAATTCATTTTAAACTTATGTAACATAATTTTTGACACCTAAACTAATTTAGCAACAATATTAAGTGTGTTAAGGCATATCTTGCTTGTCATAGGGCTAGTTAGGCGTTTCAAGCGCGTTTTACGCAAACGACGCGTTAAAGTAGCATAAGCTACCTAAGCGGGTCGTAACGGGTCAAAAGCACTTAGGATAAGTTTCGTTTTAGTATGTAGGCTTTGTCAAACCATATTACATAAGTTCCCACACTTATTTGGTTTGCGAACCCTCGTACTACCCGATCCTCCGATAGGTCCGGTTATTAATGTAGGTGCCTTTATAGGTGCTGTTTGATTCCGTGATCTTCTAACATTGCTTGGTGGTTGTTCTACGACTTCTAAGCAATCTCAAGTGAGTACATAGTCCCCTCTTTTACTGTTTATCAAACATTTTGGGGTGAAACACATGTGCCTACTTGTTACTTTCATTCTTTTCATGCTTTCATATCATATACTTGCTATATTCATTAGTACATCGATTTACATGACATTTTCTTGCTATGTATGTTCATCATACTTAGTGCATTTGTTTTACATGACATTTTCACACTATGTATGTTCATCATACTTAGTGCATTTGTTTTACATGACATTTTCACGCTATGTATGTTCATCATACTTAGTGCATTGTTTTCACATGCTTACATTTTGGGTATGACATTTGGTTTGTTTAAGTGGGACAATATACATTCATTAACATTGATCACGCCGCTCGTTAGTAGGTAATGGTACCATAGGAATTGACAACTCCCGTTCCTGAAATCCTGGGTATGTTTGGATTGGAAGGAATGACCGAATTCGATTAAAACATTTAGACAGATAGACCTTTAATTTGTTTAAAGGTTTATCACAACAGTTGCAAGGCTTGGATGTATGCATTTTCACAATACCGCATAAATGTCTGTATTCATTATAGCATGCATTTTCCACAAAACATAGCGTTGATTTAAACCATGTTTTACTTCAATACACTGTTTTGTGCATTTTTCCTATGGTTTAGTTGATACATATTTCACTAACCATACATTGACATTTTGATTACACATTACATGATTGATATTTGACATAGACAATGTTGATATTGATATATATACATTTTGACATGGTTTTCACAATAACATTGGGCAAATGGTTTAGACATGGGCAACTTTCATTGGGTGGTTTATTTAAGTCATTCAACTTGGACTTATTCATTTTTCTTACAAATAACATATTTTTCACAAGACATTGTTTTACAACACTGTTCGATATATATATACAAACTCATTTTACTTAGTTATTCATTTAACCTTACATTACTTTTTCACATATCATCTACTTTATAATCGCTTATCGAATGATTTATAAAACAAAACATGTTACAAGGATCATGACTGACTTTGTTAAACAACCCTTTTCTAAAACCTAAGTCATGAATCCTATTTTCACAAAACCTATGTTACTCACTGGCATTTTTATGCTAACGTACTTTATTTTCACATGTGTTTCAGGAGCTAATGCATAGCTTGATCATGATACGCTAGGGTGGACTTGGGCCTTAGTGACTTTAAAATGAAGCTAGTCTAATTAAAACATGTTATGTACTCTATGTTTCAGTTATTTCAAGACAATGTACCTCTTTTATTGATAAATAAGATAATACTTTAAATGCCATGGTTGTGAAACAATAATTCTGTTACAACACTCCCCGACGTTTCCGCCACGATTTGATGTTTTACGTGGTCGGGGTGTGACAAGAGGGGTCTATGTACTCACTTGAGATTGCTTAGAAGTCCTTGTGTAACAACCAAACAATGCTAGAGATCACGGAAATCAAACGGCACCTAATATAGGTAACTATGTTAATATACCGGACCTAAATCGGAGGATTGGATAGAATGAGGGTTCGTAAACCAAACGAGTATGGAGACTCGTATAATATGGTTTAACAAAGCCTATATACTAAAATGAAACCTAACCTAAGTGCTTACGACCCGTTTCGGTAGCTTATACTACTTTAACGCGTCGTTCGTGTAAAACGCGTTCGGAACGCCTAACTAGCCCTATGATAAGTAAAATATGCCATAACATGTCTAATATTGTTACCAAATCAGTTTAGAAACCAAAAGTTATGTTACATACGCTTAAAATGAATTTTGGCGTAAAAAGGGCATTCTGGTAATTTACCTAAGGCATATATACTACCTATCATACAACTACTCAAACGATGTGACCATAAAGTATAACCTCGGAAGGTTATTCCCTATACAACTATGGTCACTTAATGTGTTTGGTCGGATCCTAATGATCGACCAAACGGGTCGGGTTCGAAAGTATAAGCGATTGTTTAGATCGCTTACCTTACGACCCTATATAAGCACTAAACTAAAAGTGACGAGCTAAGCATGTTAAAACATGCTTAACTAAGTTTAGAAAACAGGTTTGGTATCAATACAAACGGTTTTGATACCTAAATGTAGTTTGGTTACAAAATACGCAATAACACGTATTTTGGCCGAAACTATGACTCGTCACTGAGCCTAGATAGCGTGGTAATCAGTAGGTATAGTCTCTAGAGACTATAACCATTGTGATTATGCTCACGTTATGAAGTTCAATCGAATTTCGTGTTAACCATAAACTGGTCAACGCAGAAAGTCAAACATAGTTTGACTTTCTGACTAGAAAAGCGATAAAAGAACGAAGGAACACTTACAAAGGGTCCCCGCAAGCTAATCTTGATCCAAGTAGCTCAGGTATGAAGCAATGGCTTCAACTTAGAGCTTTTTAGATCAGATTTTGTGGGTTTTGAGTTGTGAAAGGGTTGGGTATTTATAGGAATGTTGGAACCGTTAAGATCGTTTATCGAATAACGTGCTTCAATCTCAACCTTACACTTGTTGCAATTTCCATGGAACACCACAAATGGCCCCTCATTATCCTGAAGAGGTAAGTGCAAATTGGCCCCTCATTATCCTGAAGAGGCAAGTGCAAATTGGCCCCTCATTATCCTGAAGAGGCAAGTGCAAATTGGCCCCTCATTATCCTGAAGAGGCAAGTGCAAATTGGCCCCTCATTATCATGAAGAGGCAACAGCTGTTTAAACTGATCTGCTGTTCTGGGGACCCCTTACGTACCGTAAGGGTCATGGCTTACGGTCCGTAAGCCATTAACTTTGGCAGAATTACATTTTCAGTCCCTACACCTTGTTTCGTTGCTTAACAACACTTCTAACACCCGTCAATCCCAATTCAAGCTCCACAATGATGTTAAGACATAGGGAACATGAAATATGCTTGAAAACATCTTGGATGTTGGTTCGTTTGGCCGTACGGTTGCGATGTTCGCTTAATTACGACGGAATGCGCATAAGCGCGAAAAACGATCCAAATTGCGTGACGAATGGATTTTTCTCATGCCAAACACTAAAATAAAATATTTTAGTGCTTACATAAATTTTTGGATGTCCGGATGTATTCAGAACGTAAGTTATGCGCGAAAGTGCAAACTTATGCACTTTTTGACACTTTTAGTCCCTGAATGAGCCAAACGTTTATTTTAGCACATCGAACCCCTCAAAGCCTATTTCTAAGCTATGTAAAGGATATTTATGGTATGTTTAACATATGGTCATGTTCCGGAATGTCTATTACAGTTCAAATTGGCATACTTTCGCAGTTTGTCAAGTTTAGTCCCTGTAAGCGAATTAACTTGTTTTTGCCATACCAAAGCCTTCAAAACTTATTTCTAAGTTATGTAAAGGTTATTTAAGGTATGTTAAGTATATGTTGATGTTCCGGAGTATTTTTCGCGTTAAACTGAGTACGTTTACGCACCAGTTTGCGTATAATTCTCCAGAAAGCGATGTAGAGTTTGAAATTGAACAAAAGTCAAAACATGAAAAATTTAAAACATAACCAAACAAACATTGGGATCAAATAACATTGTTTTATTGATAACTGAACTGTTCACAATGATACAAGCATAGATGTTACAGTCTCCCCTACTTGTGGAAATTTCGTCCCGAAATTTATTTAGAGGAAACTCGTGGAAAAAGATGCGGATACTTCGCCTTCATTTGATCTTCGTGTTCCCAAGTAAACTCGGGTCCACGTTTAGATTCCCAGCGAACCTTGACCAAAGGAATGCGCTTGCATTTAAGCCACATGACTTCACGTTCCATGATTTCCACCGGTTTCTCAACAAATTTCAGTGTTTTATCAACACGAATTTCGTCAAGTGGTATGTGGAGGTTCTCATCAGCCAAACACCTCTTGAGATTGGACACGTGAAAGGTTGGATGAACATTTCCAAGTTCAGGAGGTAACTCAAGTCTGTAGGCTACCTTATCGATTCTTTCGACGATCTTGAATGGTCCAACGTATCTAGGTGCAAGTTTTCCTTTCTTTCCAAATCTGATCACACCTTTCCAAGGTGAGACCTTAAGTAATACACGATCACCGACTTGAAAATCCAAGGGCTTGCGTTTTAGGTCCGCGTAACTCTTTTGATGGTTTCTAGCTGTCTGAAGGTTATCACGAACTTTCTTAACCTTATCTGTTGTCACTAAAATGAGGGCAGGTCCAGTAAGCTGAGCCTCGCCGATCTCATTCCAGCAGACTGGTGAACGACATTTTCGACCATAGAGAGCCTCGAAAGGAGCCATGTTGATGCTGGAGTGATAACTGTTGTTGTAGGAGAATTCAATCAACGGAAGATGTGAATCCCAACTACCACCAAAATCGATCACACAAGCTCTAAGCATGTCCTCCAGAGTCTAGATTGTTCTTTCAGACTGACCATCCGTTTGCGGATGATAAGCTGTGCTCAGATTAAGGTGGGTCCCCATAGCAGATTGCATGGTTCTCCAAAAATGAGAAGTGAAGCGAGAATCTCTATCAGAAATGATGTTCAAAGGAACACCATGTCGAGCTACAATTTCATCCACATAGATTTTAGCAAGTTTGTCAGCAGAAAAATCCTCACGGATTGGCAAGAAATGTGCTGACTTAGTAAGACGATCAACGACTACCCAGATGGCATCATGACCTTTCTTTATGCGCGGAAGTTTGGTAATGAGATCCATAGTAATGTTTTCCCATTTCCAAACTGGGATCTCTGGTTGCTCCAATAAACCAGAAGGACGCTGATGTTCAGCCTTAACCTTAAGACAAGTAAGGCATTTTGATACATATAAGGCGATGTCTTTCTTCATACCAGGCCACCAATACTGAATACGAAGATCCTTATACATCTTATCTGGGCCAGGATGAATAGAATAACGAGACTTATGGGCTTCATCCATAAGCAAGGTACGAAGATTATCTTGGCTTGGGACCCACAACCGGTCCATGAAGTAATACGATCCATTGTCCTTCAGTTCAAGAGCAGGTGTTATGTGATAAGGAAATTCCTTATCCATCAAACCTTGTGAAACACAAGTGTGTTGAGCCTGAGAAATGCGGGTTTGGATATCGGATTGAGCTTAAATAACAGATTGGACACGAACACATTGAAGCTTAGTACGTTCCTTACGACTCAATGCATCGGCTACGACATTTGCCTTACCCGGGTGGTAGTGAATTTCGCAGTCATAGTCGTTTAGAAGCTCAACCCAACGTCGTTGCCTCATGTTGAGTTCTTTCTGATTGAAGATACGCTGAAGACTTTTGTGGTCTGTGAAAACCACACATTTTGTACCGTACGAATAGTGTCTCCAGATCTTAAGAGCGAAGACAACTGCACCCAACTCAAGATCATGAGTGGTGTAGTTCTTCTCATGTATCTTTAACTGTCTTGATGCGTAGGCTATGACTTTGTTCCTTTGCATCAGAACACAGCCAAGACCCAATTTAGATGCATCGCAATAAACAACGAAATCATCATTGCCCTCAGGCAAAGTCAGAACAGGTGCGTCGCAAAGTTTTTGTTTCAAATTTTGAAAAGCTTCCTCTTTTTTGAATCCCCAATCAAAGGGTTTGTTCTTCTGAGTTAGAGCAGTTAGAGGAACTGCAATCTTTGAGAAGTTTTCTATGAAGCGGCGATAATAACCCGCTAGACCAAGAAAAGAACGAACTTCAGTAGGAGTAGTAGGCGTATCCCAATCCTTAATCGCACTGATCTTGGAGGGATCTACATGAATACCTTGTTCGTTGACAATATGTCCTAAAAATTGAACTTCTTTAAGCCAGAATTCACACTTGGAGAATTTGGCGAAAAGTTGCTCTTTCTTTAGGAGTTCCAAAGTAAGACGAAGATGTTGCTCGTGATCAGCTCGCGTCTTAGAGTATATCAAGATGTCGTCAATAAAAACAATGACGAACTGATCCAAATAAGGCTTGCAGACCCTATTCATTAAGTCCATGAAAACAGCAGGAGCATTAGTCAAACCGAATGGCATGACTGTGAACTCATAATGCCCATAACAAGTGCGGAATGCTGTCTTGGGAATATCTTCTTCATGTACACGAAGTTGATGATATCCAGAACGTAGATCAATCTTTGAAAAATAAGAAGCGCCCTGTAACTGATCAAAGAGATCATCGATGCGAGGTAGGGGATATCGATTCTTGATGGTAAGCTTGTTAAGCTCACGATAATCGATACACATCCTAAAAGATCCATCCTTCTTCTTGACAAAAAGAACGTGAGCACCCCAAGGTGAAAAGCTAGGACGGATAAAACCTTTGTCAGAGAGTTCCTGAAGCTGCTTAGACAACTCTTGCATCTCAGACGGTGCAAGACGATATGGAGCTCTAGCAATGGGATTTGCACCAAGTACGAGATCAATACGGAACTCGACTTGGCGTGCTGGAGGTAGACCAGGTAACTCTTCAGGGAATACTTCAGAATAATCCAGAACAACAGGAATATCTTGAATAGATTTACCTTTGTCCTTATCTGCTACAACATGTGCCAAAAAGGCCACATAGTTCTTTCGCAGATACTTCCGAGCTTTAAAACAAGACATGAGTTTGAGACCACCAGCAGGTTTCTAACCATGAACTTGTAGGATCTCGCCTGTCGAAAGTGGCACACGAACAATCTTCTCAAAACAAACTACCTCTGCGCGATGCTTGGCTAACCAATCCATACCCACAATAACGTCAAAGCTTCCAAGTTGCATAGGCGTGAGGTCGATAGGAAAAAGATGGTCATTAAGGTTCAACTGGCAGTTGTGAAGAACATAATCAAGAACAATGGGTTCACCACTAGCAACCTCTACTGTCAAAGGTTTACCTAGTTTCGTTCTAGACACGCGAAGCAATGGCTCAAAAGATAATGACACAAAACTCTTATCGGCACCCGAATAAAAAAGAACAGACGCAGGCTGCTTATTAATAAAGAACGTACCGTTCACCACTTCATTGTCTGCTTGTGCCTCTTGTGCATTCATGTTGAAGACTCGACCTCGAGCCTGAGCCTGATTCTGATTCTGATTTGGATTAGCATTCACCAATCTTGGACACTGATTACGGTAGTGGGTCAGATCCCCACAAGTGTAACAAGAACCTGGAGGGTAGTGTGGTCGTGCAGCTTGACCCTGTTGCTGAGCAGGAGGCTGAGCAACTCGTTGAGCCGGGTTCTGAACTGCCTGATTCTGAGCAAAACGACAAACACCAGCAAGATGACCTGACTTCCCACAGTTAGTACAGAAACGACACGGAAATTGCGGCTGATGGTGACTGTTGCATCTATTGCACAAAGGTGCATTTCCTGCATAAGGTTTCTTCGCTGGAGGCTGTGCGGGTTGGTTGGGAGCTGCCTGGTTAAGCCTGGTTAACTTGGGCAGTGACAACAAAATTTTGGGAAGCCTTACGCTTCCTTGACCCCCTTGAGGAACCAGAATCCTTTCCCTTCTTTTTTTGACCTTTCTTGCTATTTTCTTTGTCAGACGCCTGCTTCTTACCCTTGTCACCCTTTTTGTGCAGCTTTCCCTTTCGAACCTGCGACTCAGTCAATGTCGCTGCTAACTCGAAGCCTGACGGAGTGTGGTAGGGTTACTACCAGTAATGATGCTTGTAAGAAGTCAGGTAGACCATCGATGTACCTTTCGATAGCCTTGTCGAGTGGGGCAACCATTGTTGGGCAAAGCAGACTCAACTCCTCAAACCTATCAGTATACGCCCGGTGCTCGCCACTGTCTTGTTTCAAGTCATCAAACTCTTTCTCCAAAGCTCGCTGTTCATGACGAGGACAGAACTCCCTCATCATAAGGGCCCTAAGTTCAGCCCATGTCTGTGCTAGAGCAACTTCTGCACCACGGTCTCTCATTATCCTGTTCCACCACGTAAGAGCCCTCTTCTGAAACACACTCGAAGAAAACTCGACCTTGCGATTTCAGGACACTGTACGTGACGGAAAGTATTCTCAATGCTCTCAAACCATTGAAGAAGCCCAGTCGCTCCCTCAGAACCACTAAACTTGAGTGGTTTAGCCGAGTTAAAATTCTTGAAATTGCATGGAGCATTGTTGTTATTGTTGGCTTGGTTCCATTGAGCAAAGAGGTTTGGGAATGCAGCAGCGATTTGCTGCGCAATAATTTCTGCCAGTTCGGCAGTCGCTATCTGGTTTTCGCGTCGAGGAGGCATTCTAAAAGAGGAAAACATGAAAGGAAACGAGTGAGATGATTGGATGAAGAGAATGAGATGAAACAAAATCAACAAAAGCAAAGGTGGTGGTCATTCGTCCGCATCGCAACGCAAACAAGCGACACATAGTGGCTAATCAAAGTAAATGGGTCAAAAATAATGTATCGCGAAGACATGCTCGCCTATAAGTGAACACTCACCCCAAGAGTTCCCAGGTATGAGTGACTGGTCCGATTATGTGGATTTGTATGAACACTCTAGCCTTAGACAGAAAACCCAGGGTACAGGCATTCACTCTTCCAGTTTGCACGTGTTCACACTATTAAAAATCCAAAACTTTGACGAGATTTTTGAAAATCCAAAGGGGTTCAAAACCTTATAACAGAGGGTTCAAAACCTTGTAATAAATCATTCAAAAACAGAAGATTGTTTTTCAAAAATCCTTTTGGAAAATTGGGTTCTTGTTTTGATAATCACCTAAGGATAGGTGATGTGCATGTTTTAAGATCTAAACACAAGGTAACTTGTGTTAGGGTCCTAGAAAGTTATAGTCTAGGTCAAAGTATTACTAATAACCTAATTCCCTATAACCATTGGCTCTGATACCAACTCTTCTGTCACACCCCGACCACGTAAAACTCAAATCATGGCGGAAACGTCGGGGAGTGTTGTAATAGAATTATTGTTTCACAACCATGGAAATTAAAGTTACATTTTATTTATCAAACAAGAGTGTTACATTGTCTCAAACCAGGAAATAAAGAGTTCATAACATAATTAAACTAGTTCTATCTTTATTTTAAGTCTCTAAGGCACAGGTCCGCCCTAGTGTCACGATCATCTTCCTAAGCAACAGCTCCTGAAAACACATGTGAAAATAGGTACGTCAGCATAAAAATGCCTGTGAGATACATAGGTTTTGTGAAAATAAGATTCATGACTTGGGGTTTAGAAGAAAGGTTTAATAAAAATTAGTCATGAATCTTGTTAAATGTTTTCTTTTATAAATCGTATGAAAACTCGATAAGAAATCAGATTATATAAAAGAAAGGTGTATGGTTAATGAAATAACCAAGTAAAATGAGTTGTATAAAATAAACTGTTTTGTAAAACAATGTCTTGTGAAGAATATGTTATTTGTGTAAAATGTAATATGTCTATACTAAAATGTTTTAAATAACGCTACGATATGTAATATTATACAAACACTTATATATAGGAAGTACCAGCGGCGTATCCACCATGTTTGTATCATATTACACACGCCTCATTACTCAAATCATTTACCCAAACCAACCACCAATGTAAATTTGTTCATGTATAAATCAATTGTCAAGTGTTATTGTGTAAACCATATCAAAACGTCCATGTCTAATGTAAACCACCAAATGTGTATATCAATGTCAAAATGTTTATGTTTAATGTAAATCATATAATGTGTATCCAAAATATCATGTATGGCATGTGAAATATATCAACTAAGCCATAGGTAAAATGCACAAAAACAGGGTATTGAATTAAACATAGTTTAAGTCAAACTTATGTTTTGTGGAACAAATGCATGCTATACTCATACAAACATCTATGCGGTATTGTGAAAATGCATACATTCAGGCCTTGTGACTGTGGTGATAGACCTTTAAACAAATTAAAGGTCTATCTGTGTTATGTTTATCGAATTCGGTCATTCCTTCCACCCAAACAAACTTAGGGTTCAGGAATGGGAGTTGTCAAGTCCTATGGTACCACTACCTACTAACAAATGGCGTGATCAATGTTAATGAATGTATATTGTCCCATTTGAACATACCAAATGTCATACCAAAAATGTAATCATGTGAAAACAATGCACTAAGTATGTAATCAAATGAACATACATAGCGTGAAATGTAATGTAAAACGATGTACTAAGTATGCTCACAATGGACATACATAGCATAAACACAATGAAATCATGTACTATAAGTGTACCAATGAACATAATAAGCATATGATATGAAAACATGGAAAGCATGAAAGTAACAACTAGGCACATGTGTTTCACCCCAAAACAGTTTGGAAAACAGTAAAAGAGGGGTCTATGTACTCACTTGAGATTGCTTAGAAGTCCTTGTGTAACAACCAAACAATGCTAGAGATCAAGGAAATCAAACGGCACCTAATATAGGTAACTATGTTAATATACCGGACCTAAATCGGAGGATTGGATAGAATGAGGGTTCGTAAACCAAACGAGTATGGAGACTCATATAATATGGTTTAACAAAGCCTATATACTAAAATGAAACCTAACCTAAGTGCTTACGACCCATTACGACCCGTTTCGGTAGCTTATGCTACTTTAACGCATCGTTCGCGTAAAACGCGTTCGGAATGCCTAACTAGCCCTATGATAAGTAAAATATGCCTTAACATGTCTAATATTGTTACCAAATCAGTTTAGATACCAAAAGTTATGTTACATACGCTTAAAATGAATTTTGGCGTAAAAAGGGCATTCTGGTAATTTACCTAAGGCATATATACTACCTATCATACAACTATTCAAACGATGTGACCATAAAGTATAACCTCGGAAGGTTATTCCCTATACAACTATGGTCACCTAATGTGTTTGGTCGGATCCTAATGATCGACCAAACGGGTCAGGTCCGAAAGTATAAGCGATTGTTTAGATCGCTTACCTTACGACCCTATATAAGCACTAAACTAAAAGTGACGAGCTAAGCATGTTAAAACATGCTTAACTAAGTTTAGAAAACAGGTTTGGTATCAATACAAACGGTTTTGATACCTAAATGTAGTTTGGTTACAAAATACGCAATAACACGTATTTTGGCCGAAACTATGACTCGTCACTGAGCCTAGATAGCGTGGTAATCAGTAGGTATAGTCTCTAGAGACTATAACCATTGTGATTATGCTCACGTTATGAAGTTCAATCGAATTTCGTGTTAACCATAAACTGGTCAACGCAGAAAGTCAAACATAGTTTGACTTTCGGACTAGAAAAGCGATAAAAGAACGAAGGAACACTTACAAAGGGTCCCCGCAAGCTAATCTTGATCCAAGTAGCTCAGGTATGAAGCAATGGCTTCAACTTAGAGCTTTTAGATCAGATTTTGTGGGTTTTGAGTTGTGAAAGGGTTGGGTATTTATAGGAATGTTGGAACCGTTAAGATCGTTTATCAAATAACGTGCTTCAATCTCAACCTTACACTTGTTGCAATTTCCATGGAACACCACAAATGGCCCCTCATTATCCTAAAGAGGCAAGTGCAAATTGGCCCCTCATTATCCAGAAGAGGCAAGTGCAAATTGGCCCCTCATTATCCTGAAGAGGCAAGTGCAAATTGGCCCCTCATTATCCTGAAGAGGCAACAGCTGTTTAAACTGATCTGCTGTTCTGGGGACCCCTTACGGACCGTAAGGGTCATGGCTTACGGTCCGTAAGCCATTAACTTTGGCAGAATTACATTTTCAGTCCCTGCACCTTGTTTCGTTGCGTAACGGCACTTCTAACACCCGTCAATCCCAATTCAAGCTCCACAATGATGTTAAGACATAGGGAACATGAAATATGCTTGAAAACATTTCGGATGTCGGTTCGTTTGGCCGTACAGTTGCGATGTTCGCTTAATTACGATGGAATGCGCATAAGCGCGAAAAACGATCCAAATTGCGTGACGAATGGATTTTTCTCATGCCAAACACTAAAATAAAATATTTTAGTGCTTACATAAATTTTTGGATGTCCGGATGTATTCAGAATGTAAGTTATGCGTGAAAGTGCAAACTTATGCACTTTTTGACACTTTTAGTCCCTGAATGAGCCAAACGTTTATTTTAGCACACCGAACCCCTCAAAGCCTATTTCTAAGCTATGTAAAGGATATTTATGGTATGTTTAACTTATGGTCATGTTCCGGAATGTCTGTTACAGTTCAAATTGGCATACTTTCACAGTTTGTCAAGTTTAGTCCCTGTAAGCGAATTAACTTGTTTTTGCCATACCAAAGCCTTCAAAACTTATTTCTAAGTTATGTAAAGGTTATTTAAGGTATGTTAAGTATATGTTGATGTTCCGGAGTATGTGTCGTGTTAAACTGAGTACGTTTACGCACCAGTTTGCGTATAATTCTCCAGAAAACGATGTACAGTTTGAAATTGAACAAAAGTCAAAACATGAAAAATGTAAAACATAACCAAACAAACATTGGGATCAAATAACATTGTTTTATTGATAACTGAACTGTTCACAATGATTACAAGCACAGATGTTACAGTCTCCCCTACTTGTGTAAATTTCGTCCCGAAATTTATTTAGAGGAAACTCGTGGAAAAAGATGCGGATACTTCGCCTTCATTTGATCTTCGCGTTCCCAAGTAAACTCGGGTCCACGTTTAGATTCCCAGCGAACCTTGACCAAAGGAATGCGCTTGCGTTTAAGCCACTTGACTTCACGTTCCATGACTTCCACCGGTTTCTCAACAAATTTCAGTGTTTTATCAACATGAATTTCGTCAAGCGGTATGTGGAGGTTCTCATCAGCTAAACACCTCTTGAGATTGGACACGTGAAAGGTTGGATGAACATTTCCAAGTTCAGGAGGTAACTCAAGTCTGTAGGTTACCTTATCGATTCTTTCGACGATCTTGAATGGTCCAACGTATCTAGGTGCAAGTTTTCCTTTCTTTCCAAATCTGATCACACCTTTCCAAGGTGAGACCTTAAGTAATACACGATCACCAACTTGAAAATCCAAGGGCTTGCGTTTTAGGTCCGCGTAACTCTTTTGACGGTTTCCAGCTGTCTGAAGGTTATCACGAACTTTCTTAACCTTATCTGTTGTCTCTAAAATGAGGGCAGGTCCAGTAAGCTGAGCCTCGCCGATCTCATTCCAGCAGACAGGTGAACGACATTTTCGACCATAGAGAGCCTCGAAAGGAGCCATGTTGATGCTGGAGTGATAGCTGTTGTTGTAGGAGAATTCAATCAACGGAAGATGTGAATCCCAACTAAGTTGTTAATCATATAGATCTAAAGATTCATGAATGTTTTTCAAAGAAACCAAGTTAACAACATGAGTTTCATTTAATCTTGGTTCTTACATAAACAGGTCTTATTTCTAGTGGTTAAACAAGTGTAGAAACACTTGTGTAACAAGAAAATTTCATAAAGAAACATTTTTAGAAAATGTAACAAGAAGTTGTAAACATCTAACATCTTTAAAAATGAAGTTTTTAAAGAACTAACCACACTTTAAAGGATAACATGGCTTATTAATAACACTAGTAAGTTCCTACAAATTTTTACAAATATTCAAGTTCATGAAGTGGTAGATTATTACTTGATTTTGGCAAATTGGTAAGTAAAGGTTGTTTGTTGATGATTATGAATTGATTGTGTTGATTTTTACAAAAGAAAATGATATGCTTGAAAGCATGGAAACCTCCATTTTTAGGGGAAACTGTGGCAAAATTTTCTAAAAATATAAACACTTAGAAAAATATTTTTAAACAAATATTTACAAGTGTATTTTAATCAAGAGTTTTCTACAAAAACTTTGGCATAATTTTTTGTTACAAAAATACAAATATTGGAGGTTGATTTTCATAAATAAAAGTGACTAAATATGTATTTAGGAAATATATATTTAGAAGACACCATGTTTGTGATTATTTGTATACTTTGTGTATTAGTTATATTATTTTAGGAGATGAAATAATATAACACATCAAAATACCAAGAATTACAATCCAAAATATTACCAAAATTCCAACAAATAAAGATACACATTTACACAACAATATTGGTGAAACCAAACTATGGAATAAGACTTACAAAATATTCCAGAAAATTTATTCATAAGTATATTTTGGTAAATAATATTTTGGACACCAAGGAAGTAAAAAAGATGATTTTTACAATTACTACAAAAATATATCATATTTTTTAGAAGGAAGATATATTAGTTTTGGCAAGCATGAAATATTTATTTTTCTTGAAATTTTTAGAAGATATATTATTTTTAAGAAATATATATTTTCTTACACAAACACGAAATACAATATCTTTGAGAGAAATATACATTTTCTCAAATAAATATGAAATATATCATTTTCGGAGAAAAAATGAGTTTATATATATTTTCCAAGTGGGACTTGAAAATATATTAATTTTTGAACTTATGAGGAAATACAAATATTTTTGCAAAAGAAATATTCCTTAAAATATATATTTTGGGAAATATATATTGAATCTTTATTAAAGATAATATTCCGGAACAAATAATACGAAATTGAGTATAAAGATACTTAATGAATACAATAAAAATACGTATTCTCCTACGTATAAATTCACACTGGAATACGACCCCAATACATGGCAAAATATACAAGTATAAGATACCCCATCCTTGGGAAGGAAATACAAGCATAAATACTTGGGAAGTATTAAGTTAATATATATTGTTATAACAATTATTCCAAAATTTAATAAATATAATTTAAGTTAAAATATTAATTATTTTAACAAATAATTATATACTTGGAATAATAATGAAGACACTTTGAAACGTAACTCAAAGACACTAATCAATACTAAGGTAAGGCACGACCCGCTCGTCTAATGGACCGTAGTACGCATGTAGGTAGTCGTGCGTTCTAGAGGAAGCTTTGGGTTACATCGGATACAAGGAATGCAAAACTGTGAGTTCATGTCCCCTTTTCTTTAAACTGTTTTGTTTTATAACTTCGGGGGTGAAGTACATGTTTCAAAAGGATTATAAACAATTACAATTGGTATGGTTAGCTTTGGAAAGTACAGTAGATCATGTGAATGGGTAGGCGCACTCTTAGGACCATTAATCCTCGTTCTCGGACCGAGGGACATGAGTGATAGATCTATTTGGGTGTAGCGAGCCCCACCCATGAGTCCGTCAAGTGGACCATGTGGTGACTATGTCTTATTGGCAAAATCTGCTAGGTTTGAGTCTTCCTACACCATGTCACGTATATTAATGTATTAGCTACACATTAATTGACCTGTTTCCTTGTTGCTTTCATACCGGTTTTCAATTACATACAAACATACTTACAAAGGTTTCAAAGGTTTATTCACAAACACACACATGAACTCGCTCAACTTTTGTTGATGTTTTCAAACTACATGTATTTCAGGAAACTAAGTATGGATCTGGCGGGCGTTAAAGTTTCAAGTGTTGTTTGGAATAAAAGATGTCATCCGGTGTCGAATGGTTTAGAGTGTGTATCCTATCCTAGATAGGATACATGTTTCAAAGCTTGGTTATCTTTAGTGTCTTTTGAAAAGTCCTTATGGAATTTAAAACCTGTTGGTATTGTATTCTGAATACGAAGTATGTGTTTTTGGGGTTAAATCATTGTTGTTATAATGTTTCAAAACTTAATCAATGGATGAACATCTTGGATTTATCATATAGTTGTTTTTTATGGTTGAATGCAATGATATTAAGCAAGTCACAGCAAATCACGCTTCCGCAAAAGTCAGGGTGTGACAGTTTGGTATCAGAGCTTCGATTGTAGCGAACTAGGATTCCTTCTCGAGTCTAGACTTCAATCATTAGGGCTCCCACGAAAATTTTTTTCCAACATGTTTTCATTGCATAAACGAAACGTCCAGATTCAAGAAACAAACATTTTTATAAATACACGAAACACATTTCAGGGTTCATGTTTGTGGTTCAGTCTGAGAAACTGGGTGTTTCAGTCTGAGAGACTGAGTGCTTTAGTCTGAGAGACTGGGTGCTTCAGTCTGAGAGACTGGGACTGGGTGCTTTAGTCTGAGAGACTGAGTGCTTCAGTCTAAGAGACTGGGTGGTTCAGTCTGAGAGACTGAGTGTTTCAGTCTGGGAGACTGGTTGGTCTAGTCTGGGAGACTAGGTAGTTTAGTCTGGGAGACTAGTTGGTTTAGTCTGAGAGACTAGTTGGTTTAGTCTGGGAGACTAGGTAGTTTAGTCTGGGAGACTGGTTGGTTTAGTCTGGGAGACTAGGTAGTTTAGTCTGGGAGGCTAGGAAGCATAGAAAGTTTCATGAAGAATAATGTGAATACATGATTACATGATGAATTGTCTTTGCCTGCAATACACTAAGTGGTGGTGATTACTATGGATATACATGCTATGATTATTATGTACCGGCACACATGTCACCTTCTTCAGAGAGCGAGTAGGCAGACGTTGACGACCCTATGGCCACCGCCACAGATAATGAGATCGCACCTGCGCCAGAGATATTTACGCCAGACACTGAGAGTGACCCTGACATGCTGACCAAGGACGAGGATGACTTCCAACCATTCGTGCTACCAGATCTTGGTGATGATTTACCCTTGCTGATGGCTTCCCTGACGAGGATCCTTTTGTCACTCTTGTTGTCACACCCTATCTTTTGTGGAAGCGTATGATGTGTGACTAGCTTGTTATCATTGCATTCAATCATAATAAACAACTACATGATTTAAAACGATGTTCATCCATTCGGAAAATTTTGAGTATTACAAACACTTGTTATTTAAGTTTTAAAACACAACCTTCATCTAGGTTACAATTCAACAAAAGTAGATGACATCTAAACTTGTAGTCTACTTCTAGTTACGACACTTGCGCCCATGATCCATCCTGTCACCTGAAATACATGTAATTTTGGAAAACATCAACATAAAGTTGAGCGAGTTCATGTGTTTTGCATACCATGTATGAAAACATGGTATGTATCTTGTTTAAATATAGTATTCTTGAATAAATCAAGTTTTCTTGTGTACACCACGTACAAATTGAATGTTTGTACAAGGACATTAAGGCATGTGTGGACATATGGAGCATTAGTGTTGGCTCCTTTAAGACATGTGAGGACCTATGGAGCATTAGTGTTGGCTCCTTTAAGGCATGTGAGAACATATGGAGCATTAGTGTTGGCTCCTTTACTGTGTCGATTTCCCTCGACTGTGTCGATTAACCTCGATTGTGTCGATTACCCTCGACTGGGACCCCGAAGCACTACTAGGTACTAGTTTTGACCATGAGTGGGGTTCGGCCGTACCCGTTAGATCTAACCCTCGTCCCTAATTAATGAATGTTTTTAATGGCTTGGTACTAGTTTTCACCAAGACTTTATGGCATTTTTAGTATTAAGTCTATGCTCACATGATCTAGTATTTTCTAGGCATTTCTTAAAGCACATCATACTCGATTCTCGTTCTCACCAAGTGTGCTTCTCTTATTTTTGTATTCTCAATTTGTATTGCACTCGGTACTCGTTCTCACCAAGAGTGCTTCTTGTATTTTACCACTTGTAAAAATTGTAATATTTGTAACATGTATTTCACCCCCGAGAGTTATAAAACCAAAAACAGTTAGAGAAAAGGGGGAGCATGAACTCAAAACTTTGCGTTCCTTGCATCGTAAACTTCACCGGATTTGCTTAGCTAGCGTCATGACCTAAACGTGTTTTATTAACGTTAGTCACTAGACTTGTGTCGCACAAGTACAAGTCACTATCTTTTGTATACGTATTCTTGTGTTAAAAATAAGTTATATTTTTAACTAAGTGCCTTTCTTATATTATTTTCTCAAAAATAAATATAAGTATTTTGTATTTTGCACTTTGCACCCGAATTATGTATTTTGTCTAAATATGTGGTATGTGTATTTGCAAGTCCTAATATACTAGCATGTATTATACATACCACATACATTTAGCACAAAGTTTAGTAATCAACAAATATATATATTTTTCCACAGATAACATACTCGACATTTAGACACGCAAGTTACAACTTATGTCACTTCAACTTAAATATCCAAAATTGGGCTATTTTCGAGCATTTTAATAAAATAGTTATCTTATTTCAAAAATTCCCAACTTTTTACAGAAGGTGCTAAACGATCCAAATATTATTGTGTAAAAATATCGGGGTCCAGTTCATTGCCAATATTTTATAAAAAAATTATCTTCCGGACTGCAATCAGATTCATTATTTTCTGACTGCAGCCCACGGAATAATTCACTAAAAATTCATTGTAAGTCGGATTGACGAAATTCCAGTGGGACAATAACAAGGCATCAGTATCCATCTACAGTACCTGTTTCATGATCTAACTCTACACAGAACTCAAGTTATGACAGAAAACAGAACGTATATTTTCAGCAGAAAAATGCAGCTCTAGCTGCTGTTACCGAATGACACTTTAAAAATAGTAAACGAAGTCCAAAAATTATGATTTCAGTGCCATTAGAACCGTATTTCATAATACATAAATCTAGGCTTTAGAAAATAAATTTTTCGTTGAGTTATGGTCCTGTTACAGCCTGTTGAAGTTGGCTGGAAATACAACTCAGCATGTTGTTTTCAGCTTTTTGTCTTTCTAACTCGTGTTCGATTGATTCCGTTAACATGTTTAGTGATCACAACAACATCAAACATCAATATTACAAGTAGATCAGTAAGTAATCAGTAACATAATCAAGACAACTTCAGTTTATCGTCACTTCATTATGTTTCATAAATATTTCATTACAAGTTAGTTTATATGCAAGACTTTGTTCATGGTTCTTTAGTGTTCATGGATTTTCATCATCAAACAACTATTAACCACCTTTATAAGATGTAAAATGAGTGGATCTAAGAGACTTACCACTAGCTCAAGGCTAGGGGAGTTCAAGTGTAGAAAAGTGGTGGTTAAAAGAAGACGGGAGAGGTCCTTCAAGATCCGTTGCTTGCAACCTTCCTAATTAGGCCCGAGACACCTTAGAATCACCATAGATTGCATGGAAGAGAGTTGAAAATTGAAGGGTGAAAGAGGGGTGTTTGGGTCGTAGCCATGGATGAAGGGAAGAAGGAGTTTGTTGATTAAATGTTGAAGATGAAAGTGATTAGTCTCATGGTTCACATGTCCTTTTATCCTCCAACAAGTGTTTACACAATGGGTACTATGTCTAATATCTAAGTAAAAAATCCAATAAAATATGAAAAGAAATCATGGGGTGTGTACCCCTTGTCTAGAACCGGTCAGGGGGGGGGTTGGTTTGGTTGAGTTTCAATGGGAAGTTACAAGTTCTAGTTTCATTTCAAGTGTTAAATCTAGTGTTAAGTGTGTTATTAAATATCTAGTGTGTTAGGGTGTTCTGAGACCATAACTAGCTCAGAAAAAAATAGAAATAATGCTTCTAGCATTATTTTGGTGTTCCGGGCACTATCCGGTTGTTCGGTTATATACCGGTTCGTTAAAGTGCTAAATTGCACCGTTTAGTGTCTTTTAAGTACCCTTTTGTAACACTTTCGATTCCCGACACTTTGGGAAGTATTCTGGATGGTAACACGGCATTTCTGCATGATATTTATATGTCTAAAAGCTGATTAGAGCTGAATTTATTAAAATTATGTACTTAAAGTGCATTTCGGGTGCTTTTTAGTGCGTATTTTAGGTTCCGTAAGGTATATATAGGTAAACCCTTGTATGTATTCTTGGGTTTTAATGTGTTCTTGTCATTGGACCTACACCTAAACCCTAATTTTAATGTTTGACTGCTTTCTGCAGTTCTGTTGACACAATGTGTCTTACCGGTGAGTTTACTAGTATTTTTGACGCAACGCTCTCGTTAATGCATTAAAGCAATATTTGGTAGTATAAAATGTGCATGAATTCACTTGCATGGAATTCAGAAACTTATTTGTCTTGTAAACTAGATCATGTACGTTCATTAAAGCACAGATCATTGTTCATTTAGTGTACGGAATGTACGGAAAAGTGACGGTTGTCACACTTGTTTTGGTCCATGACCACCCCATCACTGGTCATTCCGACGGTGAGCCTATCGTGGCTCCGATCCTCGATGCCGTACCTCTCGTGGTCATTCCCCCCGAGGATCTGCCCTTTCGGCGATTTGTTTGATGATGATGTTGAATTGGTTGTTGATGGTCCTCCTGTTGACGCCCAGGGTGATGGAGAGCTAGCTGAGGATGTCGTTGCTATTCTGCCTCCTGAGAATCCTGCCATTGAAGTATCCTCTGCTTCCATTTTACACTCGATTTCAGACTCCTTTGAGTCTGTGACATTTGCAGCCTTACAGACGACTGAATTGCAGCTTTCTACTACTGACCCAGATCACGACACCGCTATGACTGCTACGCTATCACCTGCTTGAGATCCCACATCTTCACACGACCCAAAGCCTGCTCCTGAGCCAGCTCCTGTTCCTTTTGGGTCAGCCTGATGTTGCACCTGCTGATCCTGAGCCCGTGCTTGATCATGACCCTATTTCTTTTGGTTTACTAGACATTGCACCCCTTATACCTGACCCAGTACCTGTACCTGATGATCTTCTCTTTTATTGAGACATTTGTTCCTGCACCCGCACCCGCCGACGTTGTTCCTTTTCCCCCTATGGAGACCAACGTCCATCGTGTTGAATTACCTATCGATTTCTTGCAGGACATACCCGCACCCCGTCCAGGGGAAGGCACTTCAGGCCAACAGCCTAGCCATGTCCCTCCTGTTACAGCAGCTTTCCCACACATACCTCAGTCTACACCTTTTGCTTCTTTTACTTCTTCACCGCTGGACGAGACGTTCCGATGGTTCCTACCTTACACTATGCTGACTTCAGATCCCTCACATTATGGAGGCTACGCACAGGATGAGTTGCTCCTATCATTTCAGCTATAGTTTGAGGTTTTGAGTCGCAGAGTTTTGAAGCTTGAGATGACACCACGTCCTCCACCCTGTCTATGCCAGTATACTTTGATCCTCCACATTCATCACTGTCTCCTTCTGCACTCTCACCTGATGCTATTACACATGTCTTAGGTTTTGATGCTCGTTTCTTTACTATCAAGTAGCAGATCAGTTACTTACTTCAACGTGTATACGAGCTCGAGGAGGAGTTCGCACACGTTAGCAGTTTGCTTTCCTTCCCTTCTCCGCCTCAGTCATCAGTATAATTGTCTTTTGGTTTTATGTGGATTGCATTACTTTGGGGTAAAGACATTACTAATGAGCCGAGATTGTGGAGACTTTTGAAGACCACTTTTGACCACGTGATTTTGATACACTGATAGATTTATTGGACAAGGGTAGGGTGACCATGTGTCCCTTTTGATGTGATACACTTTATAGACAATGTGATTGTGGTCGATAAATAATGAGAGCTCAGTCGCTATGTCTTCGCTAAGCACGTTGTTGATCTGCATGTGTGTGCTATAATTATGATGCTACGTGCTTGCTTATTATGTTCTCATTAAATATGTTCCCATCTACATGTTTGTGCTATAATTGTGATGTTATATGATTGCTTGCTATGACGATTGCTTATATACATATATATACACACCTCCTAGGTCTTATTCGTTAAGTAGAGGCTTATGTGCTTGTGTCCTTAATAAGACCTGACCTAGCCGATCTTCTTCTTAGAAGATGTCGCTTCAAAGGAACACCGATACCAACAACCCTCTGCCGAAGATAGAGGCAGAATTACAGGAGCGCATCTCACACGCCATCGCACAGCACGAGACCCTTTGCTCCGAACGCAGTGGAGGTACCTCAGGAAATAACCCACCCAATGGTAATGTTTAGTCACTTAAGACACATTACAAAACGTATGGACATTTCCAAGAGTGCTTTGCTAGTGTCCTATGTGAATGATGTTGCTTACATCGCAGATTGCACCTACAAGCAGTTCTTGAGCTGCAAGCCCTGAGACTTCGACGGCACTGGGGGTGCCATAGCCTTTGTGCGTTGGGTTGAGAAGACGGATTATGTTTTGCGTTTAAGTAAATGTGCCCCCGGGCTTCAGGTCACGTACATAGCTGGACTGTTTCTGGATGGGGCTCTGTCATGGTGGAACCTTCAGGTTCAGACGTTAGGCGAGACTGTTGCGTATGCTTTGACGTGGGACGAACTAAAAGAGCTGATGCGTAAGAGATATTGCTCGAAGGCAGAAGTCCAGAAGTTGGAGACTGAACTTTGGAACTTGAAAATGGAAGGTCCAAAGATAGCCGAGTATGTGCAGAGATTTCATGATTTATCGCAAGTTATTCCATATATGGTGGAACCAGAGTTTAAGAGGATCGTACGCTTTATCGGGGGATTGGCACCTCAGATTCTAAGCCTGGTGACAACATCTAAGCCTCCAACAATCACCGATGCTATCGACTAAAGTGTGGCACTCACCGAAGAAACGGTTAGACTAGGAAAATTTTCCACCTCGAAGGAGAAAAAAGGAGATTCCTGTGGAGCCATCTGGAGATAATAAGAGGAAACTCACAAATTTCAAGAAGGGTACTCGGGAAAATAACAAGAAGAAGGCCAAAAAGGGAAAAGAGTATATGGGCCTCCTACCTAAGTGCGACAATTGTCTACGTTACCATGTCGGGCGATGTAAATATGGAAAATGTGATAACTGTGGCAAAAGGGGGCATCCCAAGGAGACTTGTAGGCATGGTACTGAACGTGGAAATGAAGGCCAAGATGGCAACCAGAATCACGAAGGAAACAACGACAATAGCAACTATCAAGGCAGGAAGAGTGACAACCAAAAACACGCTCAAGGTTGTTTCAACTGTGGAAACAAAAAGCATTTCAGAAAATACTGCCCTAAAAACACTCAGGCGCATGGATGAAAGCTCAACACCGGAGCTAGGGAAGCACGCCAGGATCCAAACGTGGTCATTAGTACGTCCCTTATTAGTCAACGTTATGCATCTGTGCTGTTAGGTACTGATGCCAATTTTAGCTTCGCATCTCTAGAGTTTAAGAGTATACTTGGTTTAGTAGCAAGTAAGTTAGACATCCCTTATCCGATAGAACTAGCTAGTGAGAAGCTAGTAGAAGCTAGTGAAGTGAATTGAGGCTGTGTGATATGGCTTGGAGAACGTGAGTTTACGCTTAATCTAATGCCAATAGAGTCAGGAAGTTTCAACATAATAGTTGGAATGGATTGGTTGTCGAGTAACCAAGCTAAGATCGTATGTCACGAGAAGATTTTCCGCAGCCCGATGGCGAGTGAAGAGACGATTGTGATTCATGGAGAGAAGCAGGATACGCCACTTCGGATTATTAGTTGCTTGAAGGCGTGAAAGTTGTTGCGTAAAGGATGCGTTGTTTCCTTGGCTCATGTCGTGGGCCAAGAAGCCCAAGCACCGAAGCTCGAAGATACCCCTGAGGTAAGGGAATATCCTGAAGTCTTCTCCGAAGACTTGCCACGATTACCCCCTCAGCGACAAGTCGAATTCCACATCGCCTTGGTTCCAGGCGCCACACCTGTAGCTAAGACACCTTATCAACTTACCCTTTCAGAGATGCAAGGATTGTCAGCGCAACTTCAAGAGTTGCTAGAAAAGGAAGTTAACTGACCAAGCTTCTCGCCTTGGGAAGCTACAATATTGTTCGTCAAAAAGAAGGACGATAGCTTTCGTATGTGCATCAACTACCAGGAGCGTAGGTCGAAACTCATTAAAGGTTATCGCTTAGGAACCACGTCTATGAACTTGGGCAAACCCTATCATTTCGTCGTGCAAGCTATTTTAGTTAACCAAACGGGTAAAGTACTCAAATTTTTTCTTTCATCGAAATTTCCACTTTTGCTTCTAGCGAGTAGATTCTTGCGTCTCTACTCCTCTTAATGGTAGTTGCGTCGCGTCAATTCTCTTCATTAAAGTAAACACTCTTTTGTCTCGATACTTGATTATTTATTCATTTTAACAAATGCTCATTGTATCATTTCTTGGAAATTCATATGTTACGCATGCACCATTTGTTATGCATGTGGTTTCGTTTTGAATGAGCGTCTCATTCAAGTTCAAATGTTATTTTGCTTAAAGCTAATTATTGATTTATGATTCGAATGACCTACATTATTGAAATTGTTGGCTCCTTTGCTTTCAAGTCAACAAACTTTCTTGAAATTTCATTTCTTTCAAGTTATATACATGGTTTATCCTTGTAACCATGCCGAAATTCCCTTGTCGATACATGTATTTATTGTCAAATTTCGCTAAAACCTTCAATTGCTTGAACCTGTCCATTTCGCGTCTTAAATTCAAGACATCATATGATGTATTGAGGGCATCATATTTGTTAGGATCTGAGTTTGGATTGATTGTGATTTGTGTTTGAATTAAGATGGATTTATGAATGAGTTGTGCAGCGGAAATTAAATGGAAGCAAATTTTTCACAATCAAACAGAAGAAATGCTTTCAATCATACATTTTCAACACAGAATCAAATGATTAAATTTATTCTAAACTCTGATTACAATGCATGTATGATTCGCAAACTCCCCCTCAGCCCGAGCTCAGAATTTGTTCGTGCAGGAAGAAGATGGTGAAAGAGCTAAACAGAACAGTACAGAGCACTGTTCTATTTATAGGCACTAGCAAACTACTGAGCATCAAAGCTGACGTCACCATGAAAGTGACATCTAACCTCCTAACAAACTCTTAACAATTGACCTATACAAACACTGCTATACTAACTACTGATGTTACAGTTCATTACATAGAGTAAACATAAACAGCTGCTGCATCCTTCCACTGCTGTGAACCCAGCAGTACTTGTCATGATCAGCAGTGCTTGAAACAAGGCAGTAGATTGAGCAGCAGAGCTTTAGTTCTTCAGTAGTCTTTGACTTGATCAGCAGTTGTAGGTCAGTAGTTTGCATGATCAGCAGATAGGAGGTCAGCAGATGTTGAAACCACTTTCAAGGGGAGAGACTTGCATGCAAACATCTGCTTATTCTGGATCTACTGCTCTGATCCAGTTTTGGCTTTCGTTACCTGTTCCTTTGGCAGGGTTCAATCCCAACAATCTCCCCCTGGAACAGATAATGCCAAAACTCTCCATTATTGTAGATCTTTATTGCCTCCTCAGCAGTTCCCTTATTTGCCCTTTGAGTTGTAATTCAAAGGTTAAGGCATCTGTATCATCATCATCCCTGCTAAGTGGAAGATCAAGGAGATCCTGCAAATCTTCAAGACTCAGGCCAAGAGCTTGTTCCCTTGTTAGTTTCTTCACCTCGCCACTAGACTTGAACACTGTCAGTACGTGGGTCTGTTTGTCAGTTTTCCACTTTAGTACTTTTGAGCCTGGGGGGTTTCTTGGGAGATTTTTATTTGATGAGGTATTTGGCGATGCTGGCCTATTCATGACTTGCTGAGCAGTACTTGCAGATTGTTCTAGTTCAGATTCTTCTTTCATCATTAACATAATGCCCTCTTTTACAAGGTCATTTCCAGCAATTAGATCTTGAACTGTTTCAGCACTCAACTGGTTTTGACTCCTTCTTTTGTAGATGGAAGCACAGCAGGAGCAATGGTTCTTTTGGCTTGCAGCTTTGGTGGTCATTTTGAGACCTCTGCTTTGGAGTAGTCAGGTTTTGTGGAGCTGTTGGATCTTTCTTCCTAAGTTCCTCCAACCTTTTATAGGTGGCCCTGACCCTAGCTTCTCCCCACTTTGACACAGAATTCTTTGACCCATAATCAGCTATTACTAGCTCCTCTTTCATTCTCTTTAACTCTAAGGCCTTGTCAGCTTCAGTTTGTTTGAATTTTTCAGGAGGAGACTGCTTGACCTTATTTTTTATCATTTCATGAATCCTGGCTACTTCTTTTCCAAGCTCAGGAATGGTCCAGTTTTTGTACATGTGTTTCTCCCCCTTGTATTTATTGTAGGTCATTATATTTTCAATGTAGTCTTTTCTCAAGGACTCATCTGCCCTTTCAGAGATTTGCTGACATACATTTTTGGCAAACTGCTCCATAGATCTGACCTGTGTGAGTAAAAACTGATAGTTTTGTTGAAATTCTCTATCAGATTTCCCATGTTTATTTTTTATTGAGATATCCTCTGCCTGCTTGGCCTTGATTTTCAAATATTCTTCAATATTATTTGGCCTGGGATATCCTTCAATCGATGGCAAACTCCTTTTGGTAGTGTCATCCTCATAATAGAAAGATTTGATCTCTTCCCTAACTGCTATGAGTTCCAAAGGGAATATAACACCTGCATGAGGTAATGGCTTTTGAATTTGAGTTGAAGAGAGATGAATAGGTTTTGAAATTGTGACAAGTGCTTGGGATTTTGTAGATGTTGGTTGTCACACCCCCAAAATCCACCTGCGGAGTATCACCGCTTGGGAGCGTGACATGACCAGGATCTTAACCACCAATCATATTGAACGTGTAATATAGTTAAGTATAGCGGAAGCATTTAAGTAATAAATATCCTTTGCCCACAACGACCTGCTCCTCCCTGTGCAAGCTCCATAATGTACCTAAGGTCCTGCAAGGCATGCAGCAGAGAGTCAACAACTAGTTGAGCGAGTTCACAGTAAGTAAGTTCAGTAATAGAAATGGTATAGCAAGCATTGCGTTCGTTCATCTAATCATGCATCGTATTAGTTCGTTCATTGTTCATGTATAGTATTGGTTTCCATCGCGGGCCCTTTCGGCATGTATGCGAAGATTTGGGTTAATACTCCCAAATATCCTAGACTATGTATATTTGTATCACTGGCCACCCTGGCATGTGTGCGAAGTTCTAATATGTTTAGTTCGCAGCCTTCCCGAGGCATGTGTGCGAAGATCAGTCATAATTATCGCAGCCAACCCTTGGCGTGTGTGCGAAGATCTGTTCAAGTAGGTATACTAGTCTAGCCGTATCTTATCATTCACCATCCTCACCCTGAGGACTCATATCATTATGTTCCGTTAACTAAGTATGTACGTATAATTCATTCAATCCCATTCCCACCCTGGGAACCCCATGCCTTGGCTGTGTGAACTCACCTTGGGTTGCTCGGCAGATACACAAAGAGAGAGAGTTCTTGAACTAACAGTGGTCAACCACGTCCTAACAGGGTTACCACATAAGTCAGGTTCGGTTCAAGTAAAACACGTATGAAGCACATAAGCTAACACGTTGCAAGCATGCAAGGATCATGGTAAACACGTATTGCACGTTTATCAGTCAAAGCATATCATAATCATACTTGTGTGTCTCGGATGGTTGGGCCATTGAGCTTGTGCGAGCCCAACCATCTTGTGCAATATAAATGTCTAGCCCAATCAATACCCGGCCCAACATATAACGAATCAACAATGCACATCTCGGCCCCAAATAAATATACTCAAGTGACTTGTGCGATCCAAAGTCTAAGCCCAAAAGACAATCAGCCCAATTACATACTACCAAATAACATATCGGCCCAAACAGATAAGCAGTCCAATAACATACAGTCATAAGTCCAATTATTTGGCCCAATTGATTGGGCCCGTGACAGTGAATCCAAATCAGTGTGTGCGGACAAATTGGCCCTGAGTCGCAACCAGCGATCACGAGTCGCAACCGGGGGTTTCGAGTCGCAACAGCTGATCTCGGCTCGTCATGGTCTGATTTCGAGTCGTAACAGGACTCGCAACCATGGTTTCGGTTCTTGCTGCTGTGTGTGAGGTTCCGAGTCGCAACTGGACTCGCAACACCGGTTTCGAGTTATCATGCTTGGATCGAGATTACTCGGTTTCGACTCGCAACCGTGATGAGTCTATCAATTGAAACTGATTTCCATAATTCCTGCCATTAGAATCGTGGTTTCCAAACTTGCACATCATCAATCAACAATTAACAGTTTCACAAACACCCCATATTCGATCAAACAAGGAATTCTATTCCAAATTCATATGAACCCTAATGTGATTAGAACATGCATAATAACAATCAACTATATTATTAAGTCTGATCAACATTCATCCAAATCTTAGATCATCATACAAACAACCCGAAACATATAGCATGTTAACCGATTTATCAAGCATCAACAATCACTATCTGATTAATATCATACATCCGATTCTAAGTTTAGATCATAAGTTATGTTCACATCTACAATTCTAATCGGTTCAACCTAAGCATAACATAACATCATTCAATCAAGAAAACACTAATCACTAACCGGATAAGATGGTGATCCAATCAACAACGAGACGTCTTCGAGGTGCAAGAACCGGCTTCCGTTCCTTCGTGAGAGCGAGAGAGAAAGAACTAGGATGTGAGTGTGTGTTGTGAGAATTGTAACAAAAGAGGTGTATACCCTATACCCTAGTTGTTATACGCATAGAAGGAGTGGGCCGAAACCCCTTCATGAGTTGTTCATGGTCCGAGTATAAGTGGCACGGCCCAAAGTGGGCTTGTGCGGTTTAGCTTATGTTGTGCGTTTGGTTCGTGAAACATTTACATACATACCATGCAATAAATACACATATGCACATAATAACAAAACATTCATGGTAACACATAGACACGTAACGTTACATCAAAGCAAGTCTAAAGTCCGAGTTGTCACATTATCCCCAACAAATTGGAAATTTCGTCCCGAAATTTGGTATGCACTCACTGAGGAAGCTAGGTAAGTTATAACGTTCACTGGTTTTCCTGGGGTGTCACATCCTCCCCCCGTTGATCTGGAATTTCGTCCCGAAATTCCAAAGTAGTAGCTTCAGCCTCAGTGGTGGTTGCATTGGTTCCGAATAACTGGGGGTACTTTTCTGTCATCCTGTCTTCGCGTTCCCAGGTGTACTCTGGACCACGTTTGGAGTTCCAACGAACTCGAACAAGAGGGATTCTCTTGCTTTTGAGGACCTTCACATCCCGGTCCGTGATTTCTACTGGTTCCTCGACGAACTGCAACCGCTCGTCGATAGTGAGTTCCTTAAAAGGAATGATGAGGGTTTCATCTGATAGGCACTTCTTTAGGTTCGACACATGAAAGACCTTGTGAACTGCCCCGAGTTCAGCTGGTAGGTTCAATCTATAGGCTACCTTGCCTATTCGTTCTATGATCTCGAATGGTCCGACATACCGTGGATTTAGTTTGCCCCGTTTGCCAAAACGTACTACCCTTCCAGGGTGAGACTTTTAATAAAACCCGGTCCCCGACCTGAATTTCCAATGGCTTTCTACGCTTGTCCGCGTAGGCTTTCTGACGGTCGCGTGCTGCCGCCACGCGTTGTCGTATCTGTGTAATCTTTTCTGTGGCGTCCACTACTATCTCTGGGCCCGTAATCTGACTATCCCCCACCTCTGCCCAGCAGAGTGGTGACCGGCATTTACGCCCGTACAATGCCTCGAATGGAGCGGCTTGTATGCTGGTGTGATAACTATACGAGAACTCCACCAAAGGGAGGTGCTTTTCCCAGCCGTTGCTGAAATCAATAACGCATGCCCGAAGCATGTCTTCAAGTGTTTGGATCGTTCGCTCAGACTGCCCATCCGTCTGAGGATGATATGCTGTGCTCATGTCTAAACGTGAGCCGAAAGATTTATGCATCGCTTGCCATAGCTCTGACGTGAATCGTGCATCGCGGTCCGAAATGATAGATGTGGGCACCCCGTGCCTCGAAACAACTTCTTTAAGATAAACGTCTGCAAGAGTGGAGAACTTATCCGTTTCCTTTATCGCTAGGAAGTGTGCAGACTTGGTGAGTCGATCCACGATCACCCAGATCGTATCGTTCCCTCGCTGGGATCTAGGTAAGCCCGTAACAAAATCCATGGAAATTTCTTCCCATTTCCACTACGGTATCTTAGGCTGCTGAAGTAGGCCAGCTGGTTTTTGATATTCAACCTTGACTCTCGCACAGGTCAAGCATTTTCCAACGTACGTAGCGATGTGGGCCTTCATACTAGGCCACCAATAAGTAGTGCTGATGTCGTGATACATTTTATCCGACCCTGGATGTACCGAATAGCGAGACTTGTGTGCTTCGTCCATCACAAGTTCGCGTAGACCGCCATAAAGTGGGACCCAAATACGCCCCGTTACATAGTAGGCGCCGTCTGCCTTCTGTTCCATTTGTTGTCGTGAGCCGCGTAAGGCTTCAGCCTTGACGTTTTCTGGCTTCAATGCTTCTGCCTGAGCATCTCGTATCTGTGCAGGAAGGCTAGACTGAATCGTAAGCTGTAGCGCTCGTTCGCGCCGTGGTAGAGTGTCTTTCCGACTGAGGGCATCGGCCACAACATTGGCCTTGCCCGGATGATACTTGATGGCGCATTCGTAATCGTTCAGTAGCTCAACCCATCGCCGTTGACGCATGTTCAAATCCTTTTGCTTAAGGATATGCTCGAGACTCCTGTGATCGGTGTAAATCGTGCACCTGGTACCGTACAGGTAGTGTCGCCATATCTTAAGCGCGAACACAACAGCTCCCAGCTCTAAATCGTGCGTCGTGTAGTTCCGTTCATGAATCTTAAGTTGGCGCGAAGCGTAAGCAATAACCTTATCCCGCTGCATCAATACACATCCAAGTCCCCGAATGGATGCCTCACAATAAACCACGAAGTCATCCGTGCCCTCTGGCAATGAGAGAATAGGTGCACTGCAAAGCCTATCCTTTAAGTGCTGAAAAGCAGTCTCCTGGGGGTCTCCCCAACGGTAGGTGACACCCTTCTGTGTCAGTAGCGTAAGTGGCGGAGCAATCTTCGAGAAATCCTTGGTAAACCGTCTGTAGTACGTGGTGCAGGCCAGTTTCTGGTCGAGTCTACCTTGGATGGATCAACATGGATCCCATCCTGGTTCACTACGTGGCTTAAGAAGTGGACTTCACGAATACTATGACGAACTTGTCTAGGTAGGGTTTGCACACCCTGTTCATAAGGTCTTTAAATACGGCAGGTGCGTTCAAATATATCAAACCATCCATCATATCAAACATAAAGTATAGTAGTTAAAATAATTCTTAAAACCCAATACGATTGATGTTCAAACCAAACTTTGTTTGAGTAGCAGAAACATAATAATGAAAACCCAAAATACGTTATAAGTTCAAATATCGTCCATTGCGTCTCCTCGTCCTAACACGAAAGCTCGACCTCTTGCCTCGTTGTCATTGTTGTTGTTGTTGTTCCCGTTGCCCTGGTTATTGTTGTGGTTCTGATTCTGGTTCAACTGAGGGCAATCGCGTTTGTAATGACCTTCTGCCCCACACTGGAAACATCCCCGATTTCCACGCTGTGGCTGCTGCTGCTGTGGGTTTTGAGGAGCTGGTGGTGGAGGTTGCTGATTCTGGTTTGCAGGTCGTGAGCTCCTGCAATCTTTGGCTTCGTGCCCTATCTTGAGACATCTCTGACAACATTCCTTGCGACACCTTCCACTGTGATGCCTGTTACACTTGTTACATAGTGGGTGTACTCCCCTGTATCCACCCTGTTCCTGACTGCCAGGTGATTGCTGACTCGGATTCTGGTAGTCATTCGTCCTGCGCTGCTGTGCTTGAGACTGAACGGAAGCTGATCCCCTGCTGGAATCCCCATCCCATTTCCGTTTGTTGTCGTTGGGTGTAGCAGAAGTAGTAGCTGGAGTGACTGTAGCAGTAGCGTTGACACGCTTAGGCAGTTTATTCTGATCCACTGCCTGGTCGGTGATGCGATGAGCGAGACGCTGTATATCCTGGATGTTGTCAAGATTAGCCGAGGTAACATGGCTCTGGATCTCTGGCGCCAATCCCTTGAGATACATCTCGATGCGCTTGTATGGAGGGTCTACCATAGTTGGACATAGCACGGCCAGCTCGTTTGACCGTTTAGTATACGCTTCGATCTCAGATCCAACCATTTTCAGATTATACAACTCGTCTTCCAGCTTGTGAATATCTTCACGCGTGCAATATTCCCTCTTAATGAGTTCCTTGAAGTCGTTCCAGGGTGTGGCGTTAGCAGCTGCCAACCCTAAGATTTGAACTTGGGCGTTCCACCAAGTTAGCGCTATACCTTCTAGCGTGCCAGTGGCGTATTTCACCCTGCGAGCCTCAGGGCATTCACACATTTCGAAGACTGACTCTAGCTTCTCAAACCAGTGGAGGAGTCCCACTGCCCCCTCTGTGCCGCCGAAAGTACTTGGACGACAGTCCATGAAGTTCTTAAAGGTGCAAACTTGCTGCGCTGGCTGACCTATTGTGTACGAATAGGGCAAAGTTTAAATACAAGGGCTAGCTTAGGAATGTAGGATCTAAAGATCCTAGCGTAAGTTATGACTACAGGGTATACTACCTGCTTGAGCAGCTGCAAGTGCCGCAGCAACTTGAGCTTGAACGAGAGCCTCTAGCTGGGCTTGAGTCATGTTGATTCGTCCAGACATAATCTTCATAGTAAAAGTAACGTAAATGAGAGTGGTTCGCGATTAGGGCGATGACAGAAAAGTGTAAGCACGTAGGTGTTCTCATGCTATAGTATCATGTGTATCTAAGCGTAATGCGAGCAAAGTTCTAAACTGTTCTAGCAAACAGGCAATAAACATAAACCTTATTACCTAGGATGTCGAGTCTTGCACGTGGAGCGAAGCGTCGTTGTGGATCGTTGAGAGCACTGTTCTGGTTATAGTCCGGTTTTAATAAAAACATTTTCCCATATTAAAACCAAGTTCTCTATAACCAATGGCTCTGATACCAATCTGTCACACCCCCAAAATCCACCTGCGGAGTATCACCGCTTGGGAGCGTGACATGACCAGGATCTTAACCACCAATCATATTGAACGTGTAATATAGTTAAGTATAGCGGAAGCATTTAAGTAATAAATATCATTTGCTCACAACGACCTGCTCCTCCCTGTGCAAGCTCCATAATGTACCTAAGGTCCTGCAAGGCATGCAGCAGAGAGTCAACAACTAGTTGAGCGAGTTCACAGTAAGTAAGTTCAGTAATAGAAATGGTATAGCAAGCATTGCGTTCGTTCATCTAATCATGCATCGTATTAGTTCGTTCATTGTTCATGTATAGTATTGGTTTCCATCGCGGGCCCTTTCGGCATGTATGCGAAGATTTGGGTTAATACTCCCAAATATCCTAGACTATGTATTTTTGTATCGCTGGCCACCCTGGCATGTGTGCGAAGTTCTAATATGTTTAGTTCGCAGCCTTCCCGAGGCATGTGTGCGAAGATCAGTCATAATTATCGCAGCCAACCCTTGGCGTGTCTGCGAAGATCTGTTCAAGTAGGTATACTAGTCTAGCCGTATCTTATCATTCACCATCCTCACCCTGAGGACTCATATCATTATGTTCCGTTAACTAAGTATGTACGTATAATTCATTCAATCCCATTCCCACCCTGGGAACCCCATGCCTTGGCTGTGTGAACTCACCTTGGGTTGTTCGGCAGATACACAAAGAGAGAGAGTTCTTGAACTAACAGTGGTCAACCACGTCCTAACAGGGTTACCACATAAGTCAGGTTCGGTTCAAGTAAAACACGTATGAATCACATAAGCTAACACGTTGCAAGCATGCAAGGATCATGGTAAACACGTATTGCACGTTTATCAGTCAAAGCATATCATAATCATACTTGTGTGTCTCGGATGGTTGGGCCATTGAGCTTGTGCGAGCCCAACCATCTTGTGCAATATAAATGTCTAGCCCAATCAATACCCGGCCCAACATATAACGAATCAACAATGCACATCTCGGCCCCAAATAAATATACTCAAGTGACTTGTGCGATCCAAAGTCTAAGCCCAAAAGACAATCAGCCCAATTACATACTACCAAATAACATATCGGCCCAAACAGATAAGCAGTCCAATAACATACAGTCATAAGTCCAATTATTTGGCCCAATTGATTGGGCCCGTGACAGTGAATCCAAATCAGTGTGTGCGGACAAATGGGCCCTGAGTCGCAACCAGCGATCACGAGTCGCAACCGGGGGTTTCGAGTCGCAACAGCTGATCTCGGCTCGTCATGGTCTGATTTCGAGTCGTAACAGGACTCGCAACCATGGTTTCGGTTCGTGCTGCTGTGTCTGAGGTTCCGAGTCGCAACTGGACTCGCAACACCCGGTTTCGAGTTATCATGCTTGGATCGAGATTACTCGGTTTCGACTCGCAACCGTGATGAGTCTATCAATTGAAACTGATTTCCATAATTCCTGCCATTAGAATCGTGGTTTCCAAACTTGCACATCATCAATCAACAATTAACAGTTTCACAAACACCCCATATTCAATCAAACAAGGAATTCTATTCCAAATTCATATGAACCCTAATGTGATTAGAACATGCATAATAACAATCAACTATATTATTAAGTCTGATCAACATTCATCCAAATCTTAGATCATCATACAAACAACCCGAAACATATAGCATGTTAACCGATTTATCAAGCATCAACAATCACTATCTGATTAATATCATACATCCGATTCTAAGTTTAGATCATAAGTTATGTTCACATCTACAATTCTAATCGGTTCAACCTAAGCATAACATAACATCATTCAATCAAGAAAACACTAATCACTAACCGGATAAGATGGTGATCCAATCAACAACGAGACGTCTTCGAGGTGCAAGAACCGGCTGCCGTTCCTTCGTGAGAGCGAGAGAGAAAGAACTAGGATGTGAGTGTGTGTTGTGAGAATTGTAACAAAAGAGGTGTATACCCTATACCCTAGTTGTTATACGCATAGAAGGAGTGGGCCGAAACCCCTTCATGAGTTGTTCATGGTCCGAGTATAAGTGGCACGGCCCAAAGTGGGCTTGTGCGGTTTAGCTTATGTTGTGCGTTTGGTTCGTGAAACATTTACATACATACCATGCAATAAATACACATATGCACATAATAACAAAACATTCATGGTAACACATAGACACGTAACGTTACATCAAAGCAAGTCTAAAGTCCGAGTTGTCACATTGGTGGTGGTGATGGAGAATCATCATCTGGTATGATAATCCTTCTCCTTTTAATTTTAGGAGAGGCAGATGATGTTTTGGGTGGAACAGTGGAGGTGATTTGAGTGACAGTGGTTTGTGACTGACTAACAGTTGTTGAAACAACTGGTGTTTCAACCACTGTTGTCATTACAACAGATGTTTTAACATCTGCTGTCTTCTGCTTTATAGCAGGAAATGATGGTGGAGATGTTTTTGGTGGTGATAAGGCAGTGGTAGTGGTGTGTGTTGAAGTGAGAGTAGTTGTTGTAACAACTGAAGTACCAGCAGATGTTGGTACAACAGAAGTTTCAGCAACTGTTTGGATGGAGGTTTGATGTTGGTGGCTTTTGGATGGTGGTTTTGAAGTATGCTTAGGAAGACTGGATGGTGTGGATTTGGGTTTCCTTACTTTTCTAGTAAGATTTCTTTTTGGAACAGGATTTTGAACATCCTTTTCACCAGAACAACCCTGCGCATTCAGCTCCATGAAAAGCTTTCTTATCCTCATTCCACCGTGACAAATCCTTTGCCGCTCTATCCCTTTTTACACTTATGACACCATCATCTAGTGCATTCTGGGTAACATCAACCTTCTTGCTACCATCTGGCAAGGAAATGTTTCTAAGCATTGCATCCTTTTCTGGATCAAGATACACCCCATTATCAATCCCTTTCTTTATCCACTCCTTAATTTTCTCCCCCTTTTTGGCATTATCTGAGGGGATTTCATCCATAAACAGAACTGTTAGAGGAGCAGTGCCAGTGGTTGCCAACAGATGTGTTTTTAGAGCCTTGATGTCTGAATGTGTGGTTTTGAAACTAGACTCCATTGCTTCTCTGAGCTCTTGAACATGTTTTTCATGCTGCTGCTTAGCCAACTGTTGTTGTTGGTGGAGAAATGGTTGAAAAAGATTCCAGAACTCATTTGTAACATCTGCTGGTGGTGGAGCAGGTGCTTGAGGTGGAACAGCAGTGGATGGTACCATTTGAACTGTTAACAACTGTTGCAGCATTTCTTTGATTTCTACAACGGATGTATCCAGTTTTTCAACTCTTTCCGTCAATTCCTGGTACTTTAAACCATCACTCAATTTAATGGGATCATCTGATTTCCCACTAGCAGTGGTTGTATCAGAGGTTGAGGTAGGGAGTGTACTCCTAACATCAACCACTGTTGCCCCTTTTTCTTGGTACTGGGGTCTTCTTCCTTCAACACTTGATAATCTTTTGATGGAACCAGTGGTTAATACAAACTCACTAGCAGATAACAGAGGTGTTATGGAAGGAATTGCCTCCAAGGAAGTCTTATTGATGTAACCACTGTCCAATTGTAAACCTGTAGGTTTAACACCTGTAGTGGCTGCTTCACTTGGATTACCACCAAGAGTTACTTGTAACTGAAGGGGTGTAACCTCCTCAGGTTGTGTTGGTGGGTTAGCAAAGATTGATACATCAGGCCCAGTCTGTTGTTGAGGTATATTCTCAAGAATAGGTGATTGAGAAGGACTGGTTTATGCCAGGTTCAGATCAATTGCATCCAACAGTAGTTTGGTGTTTGGTGGAATTCGGGATGTGAAGGTAGGTTTAGAAATAGAAATTGCCCTGGGCATTGGGCTGTGGATGATGGAAACGAGTGCTTGCAGAGCATCATGATGTGGTGACCCTATTTGTACAACCTGTTCTTTTTGTGAAGAGACAGGAGGAGTTTCAGGTATGGGTTGAGATATTTTTACCAACTGTTGTGAGGAAGTAGCAGCAGTGGTTCCTTGTGACTTTGGTTTTGTCACAGGCAGTTGCTTTGGTATCTTGCTGTTGCACTTCATCTGTTGACTTCGTTTTGGATCGAGTCATTCACTTAGATTGTTAGATCAGGGCTCGAATTACGATAAAATACGAGATTGTATTGAAATTAGATGTTAGATTCGCTTATTGGGCCAATTTGTGTATAGGTTCGCTCGAACGGACCATTAGATGATAGGTCCGCTCGAACGGCAATGATTCTGGTTCGCTCAAATGGTTTGTATTCAGGTTCGCTCGTATGGCCATGTTCCATGGTTTGCTCGAGTGAACTAATCTGGTTCGCTTTTCTGTCCGACCGGATGAGCGAACCTGATGGGCTATAAATATATCCAGACGAGCGAACCCAGTAGTGACTTTGTGTTTTTCCGCGCCGAAGCTCTGCTGGTGTGAAGACTGATCTGTATTTGACTGTTATTGCAATAAAACAGTAGTTTAATTGACGTGCGTGCTATTTCTACCTCATTTCTTGTTATTCCGCACCTGAAATCGAGGAGAAAGCCTCTAAACGACTCGCTCGGGTCAGATCTACGATCCTACAATTGGTATCAGAGCTTGGGAGGAGGTTTTCTGAAGAATTTAGCTGGAATTCGCCGTTATTTCTCACTTCTACACTTTTTTTTCTTCGTTCGGAAAGTTTTAACGGTCGGAATCGTCTCAAAATTTCAAGGATTGTGCGCATCAGTATAACAACAAACCCTGGAAGGTTTCGTGTCAAAATTCGAAGTTTAAGTGGGTCAAAAATGTGTTCGAATTCGGTCCGCTCGAACGAACAGCGTATGGTCCGCTCGAACGGACATTGAGTTGGGTTCGCTTATTCGGTCATCCTGCCTGGTCCGCTCCAAAATTTCAGTGGGTCCGCTCGACTTGCAATATTAGTCATCCGGTTCGCTGATTAGTCACTTGGTCCGCTTATAGACAACCGGTCCGCTCATTTGGTCCGCTTATTGGACATCCGGTCCGCGCCAAGAACAAATCGGTCCGCTTATTTGACATTTGATCCGGTTCGCTCGTAGATCACTTGGTTCGCTCATCCGACTCATTCAAAGTTTGTGGTCCGCTCGGTTAACTGGTCCGTTTATCTGACAGCTGATTGGTTCGTTTTTTCGTCACTGAAACTGAAAAACGTGTTTTTCTAAACATGGCTGAAGAGTTTTACAATGCGTTCGCGACACCCGTTGCCCCTGTAACCCCTGCTGAAGCGTTGTATAATGAGAATGAGACGGGAACTCATCAAAAACCGCCGAAACTCATGTACATTGAAGATTTTCAAGGTTGGAAGAACCGATTCGAGAATTGGGTTCAAGCTTACAGATTCGACGCATGGTGTTCTTTACTGAAAGACTATGAGAAACCAAAGAATGAACGCGGTTTAGAAAAGGGTTTCAATGATTTTACTGAAGCTGATAAGTTGAAGTACACTAGTGAGAAAATGATGATCAGCATCCTTCAGCAAGCTGTTAAAGAAGACATCTTTGTCTTACTTCAACATAATGGTACAGCTAGATCAATCTGGGAAGCGTTGATTCAGAAATTCAGAGGGAGTGCTGATATGATCAAAAACAAGAAGGCATTATTGAAGAAATCGTTTGACATGTTTACTGCATTTGATCATGAAACAACCAAGCAGACTATAGATAGATACTGTCATCTAGTATTGGAAATGGGTAGGTTGAATATAGTGAAAGATGATGATGAGTGGGTTGACAAACTAGCTGAGGCGTTACCACAGCATAAGTGGGGAACGTATTTGATGGTTGTGAAACTTATGAGAAAGTCCGAGAGCATGAATTTGGCTCAGTTTATTCAGAAAATCGAAGAGCAGGAGCTGGATATTCAAAAGACAGCTATCATGCCAAATCCAAATGCAAAGCAAGATGTCAGTCTGTACTATCGAGGAAACAAGTTTGAGACCACTCCCAGTCAAAGTCCAAAGATTAGTACTGCATTCAGTGCTGATGGTTCTGCAAGTCCAACTGCAAGTACTACAACTCAAAGTGGTGGATCTACTTCATCATTCTCAAGCTTTGATCCAAACAGTAACACACCTAGCCCTCAGAAGCAAAATTCTACAAATCTGCAGTGCAATGTGACACTGAACATCCAGAATGGTCAAAATCTTTCTCCTGAGGTGGCAAAGCAACACATGGCATCTCTTGTCGCCATGTTGGAGTCATATGAAAGTTTGATTGCCGGAAGGATTGGTAATCCGATGCTCACAAAAGAAGATTATGACCAAATTGATGCAGAAGAGCTTGAGCTGATGGATGTGAAGTGGTGCTTAGCTAGTGCCTGCAGGAGAGCTGAAAAATTTCAACAGATTACTGGCAGAGACGAGTTCCGAGGAATGGCTGCTTCTCCACTTGGTTTTGACAAGTCAAAGGTTACCTGTTTCCGATGTAAAGGAAAGGGTCATTTTAAACGGGAATGTAAAAACCAAGAGTCAACTGGAAGTCAAGAAAAGAGCAATTATTATCAGAAATCAATCTTTCATCAAATCGATCAAAAACCTCAACGAAAGGAACCGCAAACTGCTCATGGGAAAATGATTGAAGAAGCCAATAGGAAAGCTTATTATGGGATAATAGATCAAAGTGATGAGTTTGTTGCACAGGGATTTAGCTGGGACAAGTATATACCTAGTGGAACTAAATCTGATGTTGCACTTGTTACCAGGATTCTGGATCAAAATGAGGATTCTCAGAAAAGGATTCCGATATTTCCAGATCTTGGAAGTGATGTTGATACGGATGATGAGGAAGATTATCTTAACAAATGTCGAAAAAGCATTGATCCTGACAATTTTAATTTTTTCTATGCAGATAAAGTTGAGATGCTAAATCAGAAGAAGATTGCTCGATTGCAGAAAGAGCTAGAAGCAGCAAAGTTACTCGCTGATGAAAAGGCGAAGACTGAAGCTGTAGAAACAAAAGACGAAGCAACTACTGAGATTGCAACAGAGAAGATTGTTGAAGTAGAGAAAGTAGTGGAGAAAATTGTCGAAGTCGAGAAACTCGTGGAAGTTGAGAAAATAGTTGAAGTTGAAAAGGTGGTCGAAGTAGAAAAGATTGTCGAAAAGATGGTTGAGGTCGAGAAACTTGTAGAAGTCGAAAAGACTGTCGAAGTCGAAAAGATAGTTGAAAAGGTGGTTGAAGTTACTAAGCCTTGTGAGAAATGTTCAGAATTTTGCAAAGACTGTGATGAGAAAGACAAAAAGATTGCTGAGTTGGAGAAAATGAAGGAAGATTTACTGTTTGATGTGAAGTATGTGAAAGAGTCATACGACGTATTGAACAGGACAGTTGACAGTTTGAAAAGAGCAAATGCAGAATTTGAAAAGGCAAATGATAAAATGAGTGCAACTTTGATGACAAAGCAAAGTGTCATAAATGATTATATTGAAGATTGTGCAAATTTGAAGAAGGAGTTGGAACTTGAGAGAATCGAGAGTGAAAGGATCAACCGATTACTTTTGAGTTATACTACTTGTGATTATCTGATTGATCGTGTTTATCCTACTGTTGCAGGACTTGAAGCGTTCAAGAAGAAAGAAAAAGAAGAGGATACTGGTAAGAAACCAAGTGTCAAGTATAACAGATGTCCGCCTCCTATCTTTGAGAGTTATTCCCCCAGGAAACCAAATGAGGAACAAGTAGACAAGGCTCTAAACATCAAATTAAAGTCTGAAATCACCGATGAATTACCAGACAATATTGATGTTACATTCACAGCGTCTGACACTGATCATGAGTCTGAGTTAGTTAAGAAAGTTGTCGATCAGGTGTTGGATATGGATGAAGAGTCAAAGTCGGAGTCTAAGTCAGATAGTTCGAGTTCGTCTGATAAAAGTCCGAGTTCGCCGGTTAAGAGGATTTACAATAAAGAATTCCTGTTATCAAAATCTAATTTGAATGAAGAGTCAATCAAAGTAGCATATACATTGAATGATTCAGACAAATTATATTCTGATGAGGAATTCCCAATAAGAAGTGTCAAAACTGAAATGATCAAACAGGTTTTCAAATTAACAGAAATTAATATTTCTGAAATAAAAGATGTAAATCTTACTGAAAAACCTAAAAAGTACACTTCAAGAGTTCAACAGAGATTGAACAAGAAAAAGGGTTATGATCATGGTTCAGGTTATCGAAAGAAACCAAACCATAATGGTAATCTCAAAAAGAAAGGTCTTGGTTTCAATTCTTTAGAAAATTATAAAAATCAGAAAACTTATAAACCAAAAACAAAATTTGTTTCAGGAGGAAGTTCAGAGGATGAACAGAAGAAACCTTTCTGGAAACAGTCAAATCAAGAGTTTCTTGCTGAAGTGAAGAAGAATGTGAGGAAATTTGCTTCGAGAGTTGACAGAAGAACCTGTTTCAAATGTCAGGAAGTTGGACACATAGCTTGGAATTGTCCCAAGACCAACTACCAAAAACAGGGAGTTTCTTCTAACTCTGTTTTGAGAAAAACTTGTGTTGATAAGAAAGAACAATCTGTAAAAATTGTTAAAAAGTTTGAAAAGTCTACTTCTGAGGAAGGAGAAAGTTCAAACAGGTTTTATAAAAGAAGAGGTGATTTAAGTAAACAAAAATGGGTTGTTAAATCTGAGAGTAATTCTGACAATGAATCTGATTCCATAAAATCAGAGGAGTCATTGGTTGATAAAAATATTGTGAATTCCGTTCCAGTGGTGAACGATGAAAATTTTCCGTCATTGTCAAAGGAAAATTTGATGAAGAAAGTTGGAAAGACTGAGATTTCAAATCAATTCTTCGCTGATAAAGGAGAATTTGATGTTGAAAAGGCTTTCAACGGGAAAGTCAAACACATTTTTGGGAAGATGGTTGATAAGAAGGTAAAAGGTGCTAAAGAGTTTTATAAATCAAAATGTTGGTGGGACAGATGTGTTCCAAAGTCACCCAAGGCTGGTGAGGCTTGGGTGGACATTATGTTTGAATAAAACACAGGACTATGCCGGAGATCCCAAGTTGGTAATCGTGGATCAGGAATCGGCATCTTTCATGTTTAATTAGGATAATTTGAAAGTGTTTGAAATTGTTAAAATTTTTCATGATTGAAGGACTATGCCGGAGCTTCCAGGTTGGTAAGCGAGGAGCAGGTATCGGCATTTTTCTTGAGGAATTTACTACGGTAATGTCAATCATGCAAACGGTAAAAAGGTTTGTTTGTGTTTGTTTACAAGTAGTTAGAAGATTTGTTTGTGCATAACTTGTGTATATGGTAAATCAAGGACATTAATTTGTACTTGCATTTTCCTACAAGTGATTGAGAGACAAGATGTTGAACCACATCCCCGAACTTAGTATTGATATACTTACAAGTGGTAAAATCAACCAAACTTATTTTCCGGAAAAATCATTTTGATTAAAACAAACTTAAGTGTTTTGAAATCTAAATGAGAAAATAGTTTGTTGATAGGGGGAGTTCTGATTGTTTATGCCAAAGTGAATGGCGAATTGAGGCGATTTAATATCGGTTATCATGTTTCTGTACAGTTTATTTTCAATTTTCGTTAATGTGTTTGCATTTTAGGGGGAGTAGAAAATTTTCAGAAAATCCAAAAACATTAGAAAATTTGAAAAAGACAAAAACATGATAAAAACCAAAAATGAGTTTGTTGTGAAAAAGAGGAAATGATAGTACATCAGCGGACTATCACAACATGATAAAGATTTGGAAAGCTTAAAAGTGTTAAACAATCTTACTGTGGATGTGTCAGTAGATTTTTGCACATTTAATAAACTGTGACGAGATATAAACCTAAATTTCAAACTTGCTTGTTCTGTGGGTTAACACAAACTTGGATATATAGGTAACCCCTGAAATCTTGTTTGAAAGGTCCATTATTCTGAGATACTAGGTCTTTATGCTCAGTGATATCTGGGGTATTATCCCGGGACTTCTGCTGTATGGAAGTACTGACCTAGTCCCCGGATAATACTTTCTGCAAATGCTTGAAAAAGCGTCGCCCTTAGCAAATCGATGAAACAATAAAATTGATAGTCATTGCTGTTGTAAAAAAGATCCTCTAAAGGGGACCCACCAAAAGTCGAGCCGTCATCTCTCTGCTGGACGGAAGTTCTGACCTGAGCTCTCACGGTTTCGCAATTAACCCCTTACAGATATCATCTGTGATATATTCACCTGTAAGACTGAATATTGGGATCTGGATACAGGAGTATATTCAAGTAGTGGGACACACGGATAAGTTTAAGTACTTAAAACACTAATATCGTATCTCGGATCAGTTGAACGTTGTGTGAAAATTTAAGTGGACCAATATACTGACAATCTAGGTAAATTGTTTAGAACTTAAAATGAAATCAAGCTTAACAGTGTTGGTGATTTGTCTCATAAGCTGATATGATCCTCTTACACAAACTCACAAAAATAATGTTTGGAAATATTTTTTTTTACAGCATTTTATTTCTCTTATGTCAAAAATCCAAAAAGATTTTCAGTATGTTTTAGCATAAATTTTTGAAAAATACAAAAAGATTTTCGACGACTGATATTGAAAAGCTGATTTTCAAATTTCTAAGTGCTAAACATGATGAACAGTTGGTTTGGGTGATTGTGATTATTTTGGTAATCAATACGTTTAAATCCCAAGTGGTTCATCATTATCTGATAGACTGGTCATTTTGATGTTTGGTGATATGCTTAAACGTTTATCATAAAACTCATGGTGTGTTTGAGTTGTTATGCAGGAAGAATCAACATTTGAGGGGGAGCACGTGTTGAACTGGATACGCTCAAAAGTTGTCAAATTTCAAAGTGAGGAAGTCTGTTTCTGTTAATAGAGAAAAGAGATGAAGATAGAGAGAGAGAAGCCCAAAAGACAAGACCGAAGACTTGAAGATTCTACAGTATGGAGACTCGATGGACACTCCGTCAACATCTGAGGGGGAGTCTGTTGGTGCACTTCATCTGTTGACTTCGTTTTGGATCGAGTCATTCACTTAGATTGTTAGATCAGGGCTCGAATTACGATAAAATACGAGATTGTATAGAAATTAGATGTTAGATTCGCTTATTGGGCCAATTTGTGTATAGGTTCGCTCGAACGGACCATTAGATGATAGGTCCGCTCGAACGGCAATGATTCTGGTCCGCTCGAATGGTTTGTATTCAGGTTCGCTCGTATGGCCATGTTCCATGGTTCGCTCGAGTGAACTAATCTGGTTCGCTTTTCTGTCCGACCGGATGAGCGAACCTGATGGGCTATAAATATATCCAGACGAGCGAACCCAGTAGTGACTTTGTGTTTTTCCACGCCGAAGCTCTGCTGGTGTGAAGACTGATCTGTATTTGACTGTTATTGCAATAAAACAGTAGTTTAATTGACGTGCGTGCTATTTCTACCTCATTTCTTGTTATTCCGCACCTGAAATCGAGGAGAAAGCCTCTAAACGACTCGCTCGGGTCAGATCTACGATCCTACATATCTCATCCTCCAGAGTTGCCTTTTTGGTAGGTTTTGGGGGTTTTTGATTTTTCTTTTTCTTTGGCTTTTTGGTGATTTTAGGTGTGGGTTTCAAGGCAGTTGTTTTGCTACCATGATCATCTTGAGCAGTGGGCTCAGCAGCAGATGCCTGAGGAGCAGTGTTTGCTGCTAAAGTCTGCTCAGGCACCTCTGCTTGTGTTTTGAAAGGTGTTGACATTCTTGTGAAAGTTTCAGCAGTTAAGCTGTGCATTTGTAAAGATTCACCTTGGTTTATTATAGCAATATCATACTTACTGAATTTTTTCTCAAAATAATAACTTAAAAATCTTGGAAACAGTAAGAATGATTTTGTTTCAACATTTTTAACCAAATCATTGAAGATTACCTTGGAATAGTTAAAATTTTCTTCTTGTAAAATAGCATATCCCAAGTTTTGAATCTTCATTGGTATTTCATTAAAAGAAGTGGTTTTATTTGAAACACACATGAGGAGGGTATGGAATAAAAATCTTGTTGCAGCAGGGAAGAAACCTTTTTGTAAGGTATCCCTCTTCATCATTGGGTCTGCATACCCTCTCTCAATGAAGTCAATTTTTAACTCGTTTTTAGGGAAAGAATCTTTACGTTCCTGATCATCGAGCTGAAAGACTTCTGATATGGATTGAGGTGTTATTTGAACTGCCTTTTTCTGTAGAGTAGAGTGAATGGCTATGACATCTTCACCTTGTTTGTCAAGGGTACAATTTTTCCAAAACTCTCTCTGGGTTTGTAGGTAGATGGGAGCATCTGCTGTAAGCATAGTTTTGTACTTTGACGCAGTGAGCATGTCGAGGATGGAATCAAATGTATCGATGGTGCCGGGTTTCGTGAGAAGACCCAGAAGATTATGAGACGGTTTGTGTGGGATTTCTGTGGAGGTAGCCTTTTGAGAGGCCCCTTTGGAAGATTTTGCGGATGATTCGATTTTGTCATTTTTAAGATGAGAATCGAAGATGAGTTTGTGAAGAAATTGGATGGAATGTGATGGAAACTGCTTTTAGAAGAGAACTTTTAAGAATTCAATTCGACAGTGAAACCCTGTTTGGGGTTTGAAAAGGGGGTTTATAGAGGAAAAGTGAATGCTGACGTGGCAGCGGTTACAAAAGATCTAACCACTATGTACTGTCCACATGCCATCCCATGGTGAAATGAAGGACAGTACTTTTGAACAGTACTTTTTGTGAAAACAACTGGTGAAGACAGTAATTGTAACGGTAATGGAGACAGTGGATGATTTTCACTATCAGTGGATACAACACTGATTTTGAACATCAGTGCTTATCAGAGGAAAATGAGAACAGGGGATGACTGTCAGCAGTGGACAGACTTTTGAAGTAGAGCAGACTTTTGAACCCATCAGTGGTTATGGCAGACTTTTAGGATTTTAATGAAAAATTCATTTTTAGCTATTTTTAAGAATGGATTTTTTATTTTCTGAAAACATTTTAATGCTTTTATTCATTGAAAAACAGGATTTTGCCTGTTATTCCATGTTTAGCATGCCAATCCTAGAGATCAAGCTTTCAAAGGTGGATGTGTCTAATGCTTTGGTTAGCACATCTGAAAGCTGATCCTTAGTTGGAACATGATGCAGAGAAATCAAACCTTTTTCATAGCAATCCCTCACAAAGTGATGTCTGATGTCGATGTGTTTGGTGGTTGAGTGGGAAACTGGATTTTTGATGATATTTTCTGTTGTCTGGCTGTCCAACATGAGTGGTGTCTTCAAGGCAGTGATACCAAAATCCAGTAATTGATTTTGAAGCCAGAGCAGTTGGGCTGTACAGCTTGCAGCAGCTATATATTCTGCCTCAGCAGTGGATGTGGAAACAACTGCTTGCTTTTTGCTTTGCCAAGACACTAAGCAATTGCCTAGGAATTGGCACCCTCCTGAAGTGGACTTCCTTGTTTTATCACATCCAGCAAAGTCACTATCTGAGAAACCTGAAAGCTCAATTTTACCATCAGCTGGATACCAGATACCAAGTGTGGGAGCACCTTTGAGGTATCTGAATATCCTTTTTTACAGCAATAAGGTTTGACTTTCTAGGGGCTGATTGGGATCTTGCACAGACACATGTTGCAAACATGATATCTGGTCTAGATGCGGTTAGGTACAATAAAGACCCAATCATGCTTCTATATAAGGTCTGATCAACCAAATCATCCTTTTCTTCAGACATGATCAATTTATTGGTTGCAATGGGTGTAGTACATGGCTTACAATCATCCATATCAAATTTATTTAAAAGTTCTTTGGCATATTTGCCTTGATGGATGAAAGTACCATTTTGCAGCTGCCTTACTTGGAGACCAAGAAAGCACTGGAGTTCACCCATTGCACTCATTGCAAACTCAGCTGTCATGAGTTGCCTGAACTCTTCACACATTTTATTACATGTGCTTCCAAAAATGATGTCATCCACATAAATTTGGACAATCATCAAATCCTTCCCTCTCCATTTTAAAAACAGTGTTTTATCAATCCTGCCTCTGGTGAAACCAATGGAAAGTAAAAAGGTGGCCAGAGTTTCATACCAGGCCCTTGGTGCTTGCTTCAAGCTATACAAAGCTTTATTCAGCTTGTAGACATGATCTAGATTAAATGGATCCTCAAAACCTGGAGGTTGACAAACATAAACCTCCTCTTGATTCTTACCATAGAGGAATGCACGTTTGATATCCATTTGATACACCTTGATGTTGTGGTTGACAGCAAAGGCCAGAAAGAGTCTGATAGCTTCAAGTCTTACTACAGGGGCAAATGTTTCATCATAGTCAATGCCCTCTTCTTGTCTGTAACCTTGAACCACAAGCCTGGCTTTATTCTTGACAACAATACCCCTTTCATCAGTTTTATTTTTGAAGACCCATTTTGTGCCAATAGGACTCACACCCTCTGGCAATGGAACAAGCTCCCATACTTGTTGTCTTCTAAACTGTTGGAGCTTCTCTTGCATGGCTTCTACCCAGCTGTTGTCTTTCAGTGCCTCTTGGTGCTTGACTGGCTGATGGAGTGATAGAAAACCAGCAAAAAGACAAATGTTTTGGGATTGCCTTCTTGTGAGCACCCCTTCATTGATGTTGCCAATAATGTGATCTGGTGGATGAGATTTCAAGAAGATGAGCTCTCCTTGGTATGGAACAATGGCATTGAGTGGTGAGGGCTGCAAATTTGTATCATCTGAGCTAACCACTGCCAGTGACTTTGATGACCCAGCAGTGGCTTCAAAAGGTGGTGGCATAGGGGGTAAAGGTGTGGACACCTGCTGACTTTGATCCACTGTTTGAGGACTTTTGTCAGCAGTGTTTGATGAGGTGGAAGCAGTGGTTAAAGGGCTACTTTGGTCAACAACTGTTGAGGTAGCAGTGGTTGAGCTTTGACAGCTGTTTTGGACATCTGCTGCTCTTCCCATTGTGGCAGACTTTTGTTGAGGAATGATGATCTCATATCCATAGTCTGGTGATGAATCCTCTGATGGACCTGCACTGTTAGTCTTGACAGCAGTATTTTCAAAAGTGATTTTTTCAAGATCAAACAATTCTGCAGGATTTGCAGGGATTTTCATTGATGAAAGTTCATTGAACTTTACATTCAAAGTCTCTTCCACTGCTTTGGTCCGTGTGTTGAAAACTTTGTAGGCCTTAGCAGTTGTTGAGTATCCCAGGTGGTATCCCATATCAATTTTGGTTTCAAACTTTGAGATAGAATCTTTTAAGTTTAAAATAAAACATGGGCAACCAAAAACTTTGAAATATGAGATTAATGGCTTTATTTTATACAGAATTTCATAAGCAGTCTTTTTGTGCCTAGGGTTGATTAAAACTCTGTTTTGGACATAGCAAGCAGTATTTACTGCCTCTGCCCAAAAAGTTAATGGCAAACCTGAATCTGCAAGCATGGTTCTGGCAGCCTCAATCAATGTTCTGTTCTTCCTTTCAACAACCCCATTTTGCTTTGGTGTTCTAGGGATGCTGTACTGCCTTACAATCCCTTTCTTCACACAGAAGGCATCCAACTCCTTATTTTTGAATTCTGTGCCATTGTCACTCCTGAAGACTTTCACTGGAAGGTCAAATTGCTTTTCAACCTGTGTCACAAAGTCTTGCAAAATGCCTACAGTCTCATCTTTTGAGTGTAAAAAGAAGGTCCATGTAAACCTAGAGAAGTCATCAACAATAACCAAACAATATCTCTTCTTTTTGAGACTCATGACTTACACTGGGCCAAACAAATCTATGTGTAGCATTTGCAAACACTGGGTTGTTTTGGACTCTTCAATGGGCTTGAAAGAGCTTTTATGTTGTTTTCCTTTTAAACAGGAAACACAATGCTCAGGACATGAAAACATTTTTTGTGGTAAGCCTCTCACTAAGCCATTTTTTGAAATTTCATTGATTGTCTTGAGATTTGTGTGCCCCAGTCTTTTGTGCTATAGCTCTGTCTCTTTGTTAGAGGCAGTTGAGAACAGACAGGCATCAGCTCTGGGACACTCTCTTGACATATCAACAACATAAACATTGCCACTTCTTTGTGCAACAAGTTTTGTTTTTCCTGATTTTATTATTGCTTCAATCTTTTCAACCATTTCTGGTCCAACAATCTTACAACACTCCTTTGTGAAGAATGTCCCAAACCCCTTGTCACTCATTTGTGAGACACCCAGGAGGTTGAATTTCAGATTGTCTATTAGATTGACATTTTCAAATTTTATATTTCCAGACTGAACTGTACCAGACCCCAGAACTTTCCCTTTACTATTATTCCCAAAGGATATATCACCCCTCCATGGATTTTGAAATCTTTGAGTAGGGCTTTACATCCTGTCATGTGCCTGGAGCCTCCACTGTCTACATACCAAAGACTATCTAAGCATGTAGAAGCTCCCTGCACATGAAGTAAAAGGATTAGTTCATTAAGGTTTCCAAAGCCAATAAGGCTTTAGATGGGGTCTCAACAGTGTCTGGGATGATAACAGATGCATGGACAGTGGTTAGCTCAGGGGTTTGAACATTTTTGGGAATGTTTTTCCCTAACCACTGTTGAGGGTCATGGCCAATCATCTGTTGATAACCAAAAGGATACCTGTTCACGTTTGGTTTAGAGGGCTTTTTGTAAGTCTCATAAACATGTGGGATCCTATGCTATGATGGTTGTCCCTTACCTCTTTTGAATTGATTGGCAGGGGGTGCATCAGTCACCTGAACATCTCTTTGAACAGATGTTTGGTTCAGCTGTTTTGTGACAACTGTTTGAACTGGCACAAACAGTGGTTGTTTCTTTGTGAATTTGACAGATGATGTTGATGGACTCAAAGATGTTTTTGAAGTGTACTCATTCTTTTTTATGTCAAAGTTCTTGAGATACACACATTCTTGAGTTTTGTGATTTTCTATACCACAGATGGTGCAGCTTTCAGCAGGTACAATGATGCTTGTTTTGTTTATATCATATGCTTTTAAGATGAAAACAGTCTTTTGTTAGATGATTCTTCTTTTCACAGAATTCACAAAACAAGTTTTTGATTTTTTTCTCTTTTCTTCCTTTTCTCATATTCCTTTGCAACAGAGTTTTGAACCACAGTTGGAATATCTTTGATAGGAATGACCTTTGCTTTTGGAGCTTTTACACCATCAGTGGTTGTGAAATCCATTGGTTTGAAATTTTCCAGGATATCACACTCATCAGACCGTGTGGGTTTAAATTGGTATTTCTCAATTTCCTCAAAAGTTGAGGATCCCACAGGTCTTTCCAGAGTAATTTTGTTACCAAGTTTGTCAGTTATTTTAACCTCTTGGCCATCTTTATTGGTTGGAATTATCTCAGTTGAACCAGCTTGTTTTCCAGCAGTGTTTTCAAGATCATCATATTTTCTATGTCCAATACCAAAATTAACATTGCTTTCAAGTTGTTTTGCAAGCATAACCTCATACCCTTTACAAGACTCCACCGATCTTTCACAGGTGATCTGGGTAGACTCCAACTCCTTTTTGCAAACTTGGTATTTTTCTACCATAGTTTGGAGTTGAGTTTTGGTTATGCTCTGCTCCTCTTTTAAACTGCTGATTTCTTTATCTTTTTCAGCCAATTTGTTTCTAAGTTCTTTTAATGACTTTTCAAATTTGACTTCATCAGAAAAGATTTTATTCCTAAGGTTTTCATTTACCTCTTTGATGTTAGCAAATGCAATAATACATTTGTCTGAACACAGTTTTTCAAGAACTTGAGGTGATACCTTAGCAGCAGCCATCATGGCACAGTCACATTGATGATCACCTTCTTCATCAGCTCTAACTTCTTCCTCACCAGCTTTCTTCTTTTCTTCTTCCTTTTTGTCTTCTTTGGACCAGGGGTCAGACAGTGGTTCCAGCAGGGTTTCTGAATTTTCTTTCAGCAGTAGTTCACCAGCAACTGCAGTAACCACTGCTTCAGCAACTTCATCCACTGTTTCAGCACTTAGCTGTTCACCTTCAGTTTCAACCCCTTCTGGTATTGACTCTAATGCCATCAAACAAAATTCATCATCAAAAGTATCATTAGTAGCATAGAGAGCAAAATTTTCATCACCAAGTTAATCACGCATGCTGCTCCAATCAACAAAGCCTTGTGTGAAAAAGCTTTGCTGATCTGGTTGAACCACTGTTGGAGCAGCTTGTTGAGGTGCAACTGGTTGCACCTGTGCCTGAGGAACAAGGGCCTGAACATACAGAATTTGTCGAATAGTGGTTTTAACATAATGCACAGGCACAGGGGTTGCAGCATAATGAGCAGTGTTAACATGTGCTGCAGGGGCATATTGGGTATAGTGCACAGTGCTTTGTTGTTGTGGTCTAGGGTTTGAGCCAGGGTGAGTGATTATGGGACCAGTGGTTTGACTCCTACATTCCCTAGCAAAATGACCTAGCCTATTACACTTGAAACACTTGATTTTTGACTTATCCAATCCCACCCTTAAATTCCCATGAAGCCCTGGGAATTTTCTCCCTGTTCTTTTGTAGAATTTGCTTGGTCTAACACTAAGCAAGCCAATTGATGCAAAATGTCCATCTCTTCTAAGTCAGTGGGATCAAAATGTTGCAAATCATTTAGTTTAAAGCATAGGTTATCTGACATCTGGTTTTCAGTATTTGTAGTGAAAGCATAATTTGCAGAGTGAGAATCAGAGTTGTTAAAATTACCACCAGCAGCTATGTCAATAAAATGATCATAACTCTGATTCTTACTGCTACTACTATATTCTTGCTGACCAAATAGAGTTGTGCTGCCAAATGAATAGTCATCAACAACTTTTCCAGACTCTTGCAACTTTCTTTTCTGGTTTAACTCCCTTTCATAGGTCAGGAGTCTACCATGGAGTTGGGTCAGGGTCAGATCTTTGAACTCAGCTGAATTCCTGGTGACAAAAGAAATTGTGTCCCATTTTTCGGGCAATGATCTAAGGAACCTGCTACTTTGAGTTGCATTTGGAAATGTAACTTTAACAAGCCTTAGTTCACTGATGAGACAACTGAAACGTTCAAATTGTTGGGTTAGTGACTCCCCTTTGATGTGACAAAATGTTTCATACTGCTGATTCAGAATTTCCCTGTTGTTTTCAATAACCTCTTCCGTTCCCCCAAAGTGTTCCTTCAATGCATCCCATAATTCTTTGGCACTGTTACAATGTAACAGCCCAGCATAGATTTCATTGGGTAGTGCAGAAGCTATGATGCTAAATGCTTTGGCATCAAGTTTGAACTTCTGAAAATCAGATTCAGTATAATTTTCAGTTGGTTTAGGAACGAACTTCTTGGTGTCCTCAGCACTTGGCACCATAGGAACATGAGGACCGAAAACAACAGACCTCCAACATCCAGTGTTCTATTGAGCAAGGATGTGACACATCCTTCTCTCCCAGATGTTGTATTCATTTCTTTTAAGCATAGGAGGTTTAAAAAGCGAGCCAATGTTATTCTTATCATCTTGAGACTGTGACGACATCCTGTTTGTTTTACAGGCATTGATTAATCAACTTTATCGGTGATGAAACCTTGCTCTGTTTTTCAACAAGACGAACAAACTATCAGTATCAACGATTTCGAGCTGAACTATTTACGTCAAAATGATTGTTAAATCAAATTTGACTGTGCAAGCTCTGATACCAATTGTTAGGATCTGAGTTTGGATTAATTGTGATTTGTGTTTGAATTAAGATGGATTTATGAATGAGTTGTGCAGCGGAAATTAAATGGAAGCAAACTTTTCACAATCAAACAGAAGAAATGCTTTCAATCATACATTTTCAACAAAGAATCAAATGATTAAATTTATTTTAAACTCTGATTACAATGCATGTATGATTCACAAACTCCCCCTCAACCCGAGCTCAGAATTTGTTCGTGCAGGAAGAAGATGGTGAAAGAGCTAAACAGAATAGTACAGAGCACTGTTCTATTTATAGGCACTAGCAAACTACTGAGCATCAAAGCTGACGTCACCATGAAAGTGACATCTAACCTCCTAACAAACTCTTAACAACTGACCTATACAAACACTGCTATACTAACTACTGATGTTACAGTTCATTACATAGAGTAAACATAAACAGCTGCTGCATCCTTCCACTGCTGTGAACCCAGCAGTACTTGTCATGATCAGCAGTGCTTGAAACAAGGCAGTAGATTGAGCAGCAGAGCTTTAGTTCTTCAGTAGTCTTTGACTTGATCAGCAGTTGTAGGTCAGCAGTTTGCATGATCAGCAGATAGGAGGTCAGCAGATGTTGAAACCACTTTCAAGGGGAGAGACTTGCATGCAAACATATGCTTATTCTGGATCTACTGCTCTGATCCAGTTTTGGCTTTCATTATCTGTTCCTTTGGCAGGGTTCAATCCCAACAATATTCAAATTCATTTTTGCAAGGGCTTCTTTTGTTTCGAGTCATAGTAGACTTGTTTGGCCTACGACTCCATTAAATCGTTTGTTGCTTTCGACACCTTGCGATGATGTTTTCACTAGATTGAAGCTTGCGCTAATCTCGTTTACGCATCTCATACACGGATTTAATTGTTTATTTATTGATTTACTCTAAATCCGTTCTGTTTCATCAAGATTAAAGTAGTCTTAACATAGTTGTGTGTCAAGACAATGGTACATAGGATTCATTTTATATTCCAGTGTACCTCCTAACGGTTCTTTCATTATTGATCGAATGCTTTGTAGTATTTATCGCTTTTTCATCTTCGATCGAAAACAGTAATTCTTTGGTGTTCCATATTCAATTGAAAATTCTGCAATCCCGTTTGAATCACATTTTCAGGTTCGCTTCATTACACTTTCATTTGATTTCAAACACGGTGAACTTGTTCGGTCACCGCTATTATTGAATTATGTCAATTATGACACCTTGTGGTATCGTTACAAACTTGTAGCTTGTGCTAGTCATGGTCAACCGTTTCACACGCATCTGCCCATACTTTTACGCAATTTGTCTTTTAAACAATCTGTTGAAATTCTATTGGTCAGAACTCCTCGTTTATTGGACCCCTATGATTATAAGTGACACCAGATGTTACACCTATACAACTCGTATCCCTTGATGTCAAATTCTGAGAGACATACCTTTTAACCATTAGATTCTTAGTATAGAAAGGTGTCCTTGGATTCACCTGATTCAATAGGTCTTGATTCGGTATCGTGGTTAGTTACTGTGGTGTTATCCATATCTATACATGCATGACGTAACACTAAGGAGTTAAGGTAGTATAAATTTCGAGGACGAAATTTTCTTAACAGGGGGAGAATGTGACAACCGTCAAAAATCCAGGTATCCGTACAATTAATTAACCATGATTAGTGCTTAATGACTATGCTAAATTTGCAATTAACTGCTTTCTGATTTCTGCCATATACATACATGTGCATCATACATTGTTTAATGTCATACCAATATTGCATGAAAGCTGTATTGCCTTAAATGATGCATTAGGTACAGTTAGCATAGTTATCCGATAAATCAGGAAAATGCTGACAGAACTCAGCACATAGACAGACAGTGCATTGAGATACAAAATGAGCCAGACACTAGGTACTACACTAGTATAGTGTGTAGGAAAGTAAGGATCACAAAACTGCCTTGATAGTGATAGTTTAAGTGCCGAAAGTGCCTAAAACTTGCATAAACTACAGAATTCTGCAGAAAATCAGCAAATTCAGCATTTAAACATAATTACATCATGAAGAAACAAGCTTAAGTGGTCCCGAATGCTTTCCTAAGTGTCGGGAATCAAAAGTGTCACAAAAAGATACATAAAGCACACTAAACTGCAAAGTCTAGCACTTTAACGAACCAGTAACCAACCGAACAACCGGACACTACCCGAAACCTCAAATTTACACTAGAAACACTATTTTTACATTACCAATCTAATTATGGTCCCCGAACATCATAACACCTCCTAAAAATATCTAATAACTAGAACATGTAACGAATACTTGGATTTAAACAAGATTGTAACTAACTAGTTGAAGCCTACACCTAGACCCCCCCCCCACACCTATTGGCGAATTGCATGTGGACCCCACTAGAGGTTTTATTTGAATATTTAAGTAGATCATGTCTCACTTTTATAAACATAAGAATCCATGAAGATCTTGTTATGTTGGAGATTATAAATAAAGACCTTTAGTTCATGGCTTCATTTCATTCACCATTCACCAACATCATCTTCCTCCTTTCCTTTCATCATGCTCACGGCCAAACACCCCTACACCATCATCCTCTTCATCTTTCATTCTTCACTAAATCCATGCATACTCAAGGGTGTAAGGAGCTAAGTTAGGAAGCTTGGAGCTTTCGGAAGTTCAAGGACATCTCTTATTTGCTTTTATCCACTTGTTTTCTTCTCTTGATCATCCCTAGCCTAGTGGTAAGAATCTTGATCTTGCTAGATTACTTCTATTTTAAGTGTTTAAAAGAAGAATCATAATGTTAAACATAAGAAACACTAAGAAATAAGAAGATGAAACATGAACATAAGCTTGAAATTATAAGAAAACTTAAAGAAATCATGTTGTTTGGTGTTGTTATGCTTGTTGATCATTGATTGTTTGTAGAAATGATGTTGATCATCATAATATCTTCTTGATCATGATTAAAAACATAATCTAGCAAGATGAGAAAGTAGAAATGTTGTAGGATGATAGATCATCCACACATGATTCATGAACTTGAAAGAATACTTTGATTTCTTGAAAAATAATGATCAAAGTAAGTTGTTAATCATATAGATCTAAAGATTCATGAATGTTTTTCAAAGAAATCAAGTTAACAACATGAGTTTCATTTAATCTTGGTTCTTACATAAACAAATCTTATTTCTAGTGGTTAAACAAGTGTAGAAACACTTGTGTAACAAGAAAATTTCATTAAGAAACATTTTTAGAAAATGTAACAAGAAGTTGTAAACATCTAACATCTTTAAAAATGAAGTTTTTAAAGAACTAACCACACTTTAAAGGATAACAAGGCTTATTAATAACACTAGTAAGTTCCTACAAATTTTTACAAATATTCAAGTTCATGAAGTGGTACATTATTACTTGATTTTGGAAAATTGGTAAGTAAAGGTTGTTTGTTGATGATTATGAATTGATTGTGTTGATTTTTACAAAAGAAAATGATATGCTTGAAAGCATGGAAACCTCCATTTTTAGGGGAAACTATGGCAAAATTTTCTAAAAATATAAACACTTAGAAAAATATTTTTAAATAAATATTTACAAGTGTATTTTAACCAAGAGTTTTCTACAAAAACATTGCCATATTTTTTGGTTACAATAATACAAATATTGGACGTTGATTTTCATAAATAAAAGTGACTAAATATGTATTTAGGAAATATATATTTAGAAGACACCATGTGTGTGATTATTTGTATACTTTGTGTATTAGTTATATTATTTTAGGACATGAAATAATATAACACATCAAAATACCAAGAATTACAATCCAAAATATTACTAAAATTCCAACAAATAAGGATACACATTTACACAACAATATTGGTGAAACCGAACTATGGAATAAGACTTACAAAATATTCCGGAAAATTTATTCACAAGTATATTTTGGTAAATAATATTTTGGACACCAAGGAAGTAAAAACATGATTTTTAAAATTACTACAAAAATATATCATATTTTTGACAAGGAAGATATATTATTTTTGGCAAGCATGAAATATATATTTTTCTTGAAATTTTTAGAAGATATATTATTTTTAAGAAATATATATTTTCTTACACAAACATGAAATACAATATCTCTGGGAGAAATATACATTTTCTCAAATAAATATGAAATATATCATTTTCGGAGAAAAAATGAGTTTATATATATATTTTCCAAGTGGGACTTGAAAATATATTAATTTTTGAACTTATGAGGAAAAACAAATATTTTTACCAAAGAAAAATTATAAATAATTTTTCTAAGTAATATTCCTTAAAATATATATTTTGGGAAATATATATTGAATCTTTATTAAAGATAATATTCCGGAACAAATAATACGAAATTGAGTATAAAGATACTTAATGAATACAATAAAAATACGTATTTTCGTACGTATAAATTCACACTGGAATACGACCCCAACATGGCAAAATATACAAGTATAGGATACCCCATCCTTGGGAAGGAAATACAAGCATAAATACTTAGGAAGTATTAAGTTAATATATATTGTTATAACAATTATTCCAAAATTTAATAAATATAATTTAAGTTAAAATATTAATTATTTTAACAAATAATTATATACTTGGAATAATAATGAAGACACTTTGAAACATAACTCAAAGACACTAATCAATACTAAGGCAAGGCACGACCCGCTCGTCTAATGGACCGTAGTACGCATGTAGGTAGTCGTGCGTTCTAGAGGAAGCTTTGGGTTACATCGGATACAAGGAACGCAAAACAGTGAGTTCATGTCCCCCTTTTCTTTAAACTGTTTTGTTTTATAACTTTGGGGGTGAAGTACATATTTCAAAAGGATTACAAACAATTACAATTGGTATGGTTAGCTTTGGAAAGTACAGTAGATCTTGTGAATGGGTAGGCGCACTCTTAGGACCATTAATCCTCGTTCTAGGACCGAGGGACATGAGTGATAGATCTATTTGGGTGTAGCGAGCCCCACCCATGAGTCCGTCGATTGGACCATGTGGTGACTATGTCTTATTGGCAAAATCTGCTAGGTTTGAGTCTTCCTGCACCATGTCACGTATATTAATGTATTAGCTACACATTAATTGATCTGTTTCCTTGTTGCTTTCATACCGGATTTCAATTACATACAAACATACTTACAAAGGTTTATTCACAAACACACACATGAACTCGCTCAACTTTTGTTGATGTTTTCAAACTACATGTATTTCAGGAAACTAAGTATGGATCTGGCGGGCGTTAAAGTTTCAAGTGTTGTCTGGAATAAAAGATGTCATCAGGTGTCGAATGGTTTAGAGTGTGTATCCTATCCTGGATAGGATACATGTTTCAAAGCTTGGTTATCTTTAGTGTCTTTTGAAAAGTCCTTATGGAATTTAAAACCTGTTGGTGTTGTATTCTGAATACGAAGTCTGTGTTTTTGGGGTTAAATCAATGTTGTTGTAATGTTTCAAAACTTAATCAATGGATGAACATCTTGGATTTATCATATTGTTGTTTGTTATGGTTGAATGCAATGGTATTAAGCAAGTCACACCAAATCACGCTTCCGCAAAAGTCAGGGTGTGACAGATGGGGGCTGATCCTACGAACTGGTGGTGGACGCTGGGTTGATGTTTTTTAGTGACAAATATGGTTGTGTTTGGACAAGGTAATAGTTTTTTGGTATACTATATCTCTATCTTTGGTACAAAAACTATCTGTAAAAAGTGACCCCCCCCCCTTTTTCTGTGGTATGTGTAATATTACTTTGTTTTGCTTTTGCTACCCCCTCCCCCTGTGAATGAATGTTATGTTTGTCTGCTCTTAGTTTGTCATTTAGCCCCTATCTATTTTACCTAATGTTATGTTCATGTCTTCTAAAGACGTAAAAAATAGCGAAAATCACAAAACGTAAAACGTGAAAAACATTATCACGTAAAACGTGAAAAAGGTAAAAGTTACGGAAAACCTAAAACCTTACGTAAAATTTTCTATCCCCGTGGGAAATTTAATCTCGTAAATCGTAAAAAAGACAAAAATTATGTAAAACTGTAAAACTTTAGGTAACATATAAAATGCAAATTTACGTAAATCCTAACACATTTTCGCGTAAGAGGTAAAAGGTAAAACGTAAACTTTTTAACGTAAAACGTAAACTTTTTAATGTAAAACGTAAACTTTTTAAAATGAAAAACGTTGAACTATTTTAACGTAAAATGTAAACGTTTTAACGTAAAACGTAAACTTTTAACATGTAAAACGTTGAACTTTTTACGTAAAACGTAAAACCTAAAACTTTCGTAAAGTGTACCTCGTAAAACATGAAACTTTAGGTAAAATTTTGTATCCCGCGAGATGTGAAACTTTACGCAAGTAGTATGTCGAATTTTTTTCCCATAAACGTAAAACGTAAAAAGGTAAACTGTCACATAAAAATTCCCGACATCGTAAAACGGGTAAAGCGTAAATTTACGTAAAGTGTTAAATGTAAAATGTAAAAAAAAAAATTATGCAAAGCGTAAAACATAAAACGCGTGCACAAAAAAATTTGGTTTTAACTTTTTTCCCTTAAAGGATAAAATTTTGTTGCAATTTTCACATTTTACGACGACTTTGTACATGAAGCCGTAAACTTATGTATGGTGAAACAAAACGCTCTCAAAAAATAAAACACTATAAAAATGTTATTCCCCCCACCACCACCCCCCCCCCCCCTTTAGGTGTTAACATTCTTGTGTTTTTTTTTTAATTTTATTAATTTTTTTTCAAGCCGAAAATATAGGAAGTTGTAGGTGTGGCACTAATAGCAGAGATGTTTGGGTATGGGACAAAACTACTTTTTTAGATTTGTCTTTTTCTAAAAATAAACATGGATTGAGAGCCACAAAAAGAAAAGTTGACATTTTGATACGAAATGATGGCTGCACAAAGGTCAAGTACATGGAAAAAAACTTCAGGAATATTCATGAGTGCATTTGGAGAAAAATTTGAGACTTCTTCTTGTCTCCTACTTTTGTTGCTTTCCCTATATATATATCAGCCTAATTGCATGTGTTGTTTTCAAGCCAAAAAAAGAAAATAAATTTTAAAAATCTACTAATAGTCTTCAATACCCAAAGGAAAAAAGATGGCAGATGGCCGCAAAGTGTGGCGCCCATGCAAGCCTATGCCCCCCGAAGGTTAAGATACAAACCATAAATAGGTTACATTGTTTTAGCAGCACATGTGTGTTTTTTTTCAATTTTTCTAAAAAACACCGGTGGTATTTTTTCATTCCGTGCAGGTTCGTCGCCAAGTCCTCCCAATCAAGCTAGGAAAGTCAAAACAGTGCAAGTGTGGGGTCGTGAACAGATGGGGTTGGTGTTTAACCCAAACACTTATTGGCTCCCCATCCAGCGTGGCGGCGGCGGCACAGGGGTGCAAGTTTGGGATCGTCGCCGACTAGATATAAATCGTACCCAGGTTTGGTTTGGTATCCCAGACAGGCCACAGGCTCTCCCACGACCCCCTGTCGTCCCCCCCCCCCCCACACACGTTTTGGTTCACCAAACCCTCAGCTCGGTTTACCTTCTGCCACCTCCAGCTCCCCGGGTCCCGTTACGCAGCTTGTGGGCCACTTCGGTTCACCTTCTGCCACCTCCACCAAACCCTCAGCTCGGTTCACCTTTAAATGTTTTTCTAGAGGAATTACCTGGATTACCTCCAGATCGAGAGGCTGTATTTAGGATTCACCTCATACCAGGTACAGCACCGATTGGCAAGGAACCATACCGACTAGCACTAATAGAGATGCAGGAACTAAAGAAACAATTGGACGACCTACTTGAAAAAGGTTTTATACAACCTAGCTCATCACCATGGGGAGCACCAGTGTTATTTGTCAAGAAGAAGGACGGATCAATGCGTATATGCATTGATTACCGGGAATTGAACAAGGTTGCGATTAAAAATCGGTACCCATTACCGAGAATCGATGATCTGTTCGATCAACTCCAAGGAGCTCGATTCTTTTCTAAGATCGATTTACGTTTGGAATATCATCAACTGAAAGTACAGTAAGAGGACATTCCTAAAACTGCTTTCAGAACAAGGTATGGTCATTATGAATTTACAGTCATGTCATTTGGTTTAACCAATGCCCCAGCCGCATTTATGGACATGATGGACAGGATATGTAAGCCATACCTGGATAAATTCATAATTGTCATTATAGATGATATTCTAATCTACTCTAAGAGTAAAGAGGATCATGCATAGCATCTTCATACACTTCTGACGTTATTGAGAAAAGAAAAGCTTTATGCTAAATTTTCAAAATGTGAATTTTGGTTACAAGAAGTGCATTTCCTTGGACATCTGGTTAATCATGAAGGAATTCATGTGGATCCCACAAAGATCGAGGCGATTACCAAATGGAAAGTCCCTGAATCACCAACAGAAGTAAGAAGTTTTCTTGGAGTGGTAGGATATTATAGACGTTTCATTCATGATTTCTCTAGAATAGCCATTCCATTAACTAAACTGACCTGCAAATCAGTTAAGTTTGAATGGGGACCAAAACAGGAGGAAGCCTTGAGGATTTTAAAGTAAAGGTTAACCAATGCACCCATACTCGCTTTACCAGAAGGAACTGAGGACTTTATACTCTATTGTGACGCATCTAAGTTAGGATACGGATGTATGCTGATGCAACGTCAAAAGGTTATAGCTTATGCCTCTAGTCAGCTTAAGAAACATGAAGAGAATTACACAACCCATGATCTAGAGTTAGGAGCCATAATTTTTGCCCTTAAGATTTGGAGACACTATCTTTATGGTAGTAAGTTTGTTGTCTTCACAGATCATAAGAGTTGAAGATATGTTTTTGAGTAGAATGAATTAAATATGAGACAGAGATGTTGGATGGAGATTCTTAGTGATTATGATTATGATATCCAGTATCATGCAGGAAAAGCTAATGTAGTCGCTGATGCTTTAAGTCGAAAGTATCATGAAAAGCCAAAACGAGTACGCTCTCTCAGACTAAATCTGCAGATAGATTTAAATGGGCAAATTAGAGAGGTACAGGAAAATCAATCAAGGACGATGCTGAAGGGTTAAAAGGAATGATTAAGGAATTAGAAAAAGGAACATATGGAATTTGGAGATTCCATAAGAATAGGATCTGGATACCTACTCAAGAAAACTTAAGAAATCAGATTTTAGAAGAAGCCCATAAGCCTAAGTATACGATACATCCTAGTAGCGATAAGATGTATCAAGATTTGAGAAAGAATTTCTGGTGGATAGGAATGAAAAAGGATATAGCAAACTATGTTGCTAAATGTCTAAGCTGTTCACAGGTTAAAGCTGAGCTCAGAAACCTTCAGGGTTATTGCAACAATTAGAGATGCCAATACGGAAATGGGAATTGTTAACAATGGATTTTGTTACCAAATTACCCAAGACACGAAAAGGTAATGATACAATCTGGGTGATTATAGACAGATTAACCAAATCTGCTCATTTCTTACCAATGAAGGAAACTTTCAGTATGGAACAATTAGCCAAGTTATATGTAAATGAAATAGTTTCATTACATGGAATTCCTTTATCTATTGTGTCTGATAGAGATAGTCGTTTTACTTCTCATTTTTGGACAAGTTTCCAAAAAGCGATGGGAACCAGGTTAAATCTAAGCACAACTTATCATCCTCAAACGGATGGACAAAGCGAAAGGACAATTCAATAATGGAAGATATGCTTAGAGCCAATTGGGACGATCATTTACCATTAATAAAATTTTCTTACAATAACAGCTATCATACTAGCATTAATGTTGCACCGTTTGAAGCACTTTATGGACGAAAGTGCCGAACTCTAGTCTGTTGGGCAGAAATTGGAGAAAAGCAACTATCTGGACCAGAGATAGTGCAAGAAACAACGGACAAGATTATTCAAGTCAAGGAAAGAATCAAAACAGCACGAGATCGTCAAAAGAGTTATGCTGGTAATAGACGAAAACCATTAGAATTTCAAGTTGGAGATAAGGTATTGTTAAAGTTTCTCCATGAAAAGGAGTGGTCAGATTCGTTAAAAGGGGAAAGCTAAGCCCTAGGTATGTTGGACCTTTTGAGATTATCAAGAGAATAGGACCAGTAGCTTATCAGCTACAACTGCCAGAGGAAATGGCAGGAATACATGATGTGTTTCATGTGTGTAATCTCAAAAAGTGCTTAGCAGACGAATCATTAGTAGTACCTCTTCAGGACATAGAGGTAAATGAGAAACTTAAGTTTGTAGAGAACCCCATTCAAATCGAAGATAGAAAGATCAAGAATCTTAAACACAAGAGATTAGTTCTGGTTAAAGTGAAATGGGATTCTAAGAGAGGACCAGAATACACTTGGGAACTCGAGTCAGAAATGCAACGGAAATATCCACACCTGTTCCAGTAGATGTCGAGGACGAAATTTAAAATAAGGTGGGGAGGATATAACAACCCTCTTAAAACACCCTAAAACACTCTAGTTTTATCCCTTATACCCTTAAACGGCCCTAAATAACATTAATATTTATAAAAATCAAATGAAAACAAATAATGGAGGAGCTCGCGGGCCGCGACCCTCTTTGGCTTGCGAGTCGCGGGGCGCCACAAGCCCCGGTTATACCTGAACCCTATGCCGCCACGTGTCTCGAGGCGTGTTAGGTCTACTACGTTGATTCACCAAGGCTAGAGCCTAGCCTACACTTCTCGCAGGCTACATAAGAGAAGGAGTGGGGGCTCACGGGCCGCGAGCCGCCCCTGATCAAGCCTATAAAAGGAGGCGCAAGCCTCTGTTTCAGTCGTTCATAATTTTCTTTCTCTCTCAATTCTCTAATAGGCGAAATACTCGGGAATAATACCCCTAAAAAGTGAAGCTCTGCCTCGTTGTAAGTATTATAACCCCGTATCACGTATTTGTTACCCAACCCCATTGATCTAGGGCTCCATAACGCATGTTAAGGCTCTGCCTGACTCAGTTCGTTGGAGTTCTATCTCGTGTTGTATGGCTAATGTGAGTTGGGTTATTTTACTAACACGTGTGCATTATTTAATTTTAATAGATAATAACCAGGAGAATCATCAGGAAGCAATAGTATTATCTAAGTCTACAATGTGAATTCTCTTTTTGTAAACCCTTTTTGTGAGTAATTTTCTACCAAACTGTTTTACCAAAACTTCGAATATTTTCATTTATACTTAACAGTGATTGAGTCTATGTATTCTACAATTGATGCTGGCATGTTGGGTTTTGTATACATTACTTGTAATCCGTTACTACTGGACGACGAGTTAGCCAATGAGTAACATGACCACAAGTCATGGATTTGACAATACTGAATGAGTATATTGGTAGATATAAACATTGTAATCGCTCTCAATACTGTAAAGTTATAAAAGCTGTTTTGATTAAACTGGGATGCACTCGCCAGTATTTCTTGCTGATAAAATCTTTTTAAAACGCGTTTCAGGTAACTTAATGTGAAGCTAATAGAAGCTAGGTGGAGAGCACTGAAGGCTTAAGGAAGTAGCTATAAAAGTTACCTAAATAAAAAGGAGTTTACATTTTCAATAATTAGGGTTTCATCCCTATAAATGTATTATGTACGAAACTTGGGTTTTATCCCATTTATTTATTATAAAAGCTTGGTGTTTTAAACTCTGATAATATTTCCTAACTACGGTCCTGATGTTTAAATTCCACTGCCAAACTAATGAACACTGATACCACTTGATCTGATCTCGTGGCACCCGCTCCCGGGGTAGGGGTCAGGGGCTGCGACAAGTTAGGGTTAGTCTATATATTCATGCTTCGATTCTATGAAAACTGTGGCCAATGTGACCTACTACCATGGTATTTGTTTGATTTTCGATTCATGTGACAAAAAACACATTTTTTCAAAAACTTTGGCCACACTTTTATTAAAAATGCAACATTTACTACCCACAGTAGAAAAGTGTGGCCAAATGTGACAAACTGCCACAATAGGTTTTTAATAATGCGGCTAAAATCTAGACTAAATTGCATAAATCAACCTTTATTTATACCTAAACTGCATTTCATACATGTTGTCCCCTTTTCTGATCATGTTCGAATGATGCAACGTTCTTCGATCGTAGAGACGGGTGTTTGTGAAGTATATAAACATGCAAAGAATAAAAATAGAGATAATGAGAGTGAGATTTTTTCAATGATTAAGTCTTATAAATAAATGTATCACTCTATTAACATAAGAATTAATCTTTGTTTGGCGAAATCAAACAAAGAAGAAAAGGTCGATCCGAGAATAAACTCGAATCTTGAATATCACCCCATGGAATAAACCAGGGGGTAAATGATGTATGTAAAATGAAACATATAAATTACATCAAATGAGGCATAAAACTAACCCTTTTTAAGTACTACTGTTGGAAAAAGTGTGTTTTTGTCCTCCTTTTGTATTTTCAGGATTAAATGAGCTCAAATTAACAAAAGAAGCAAAAAGACAGCTAAATCTAGCATAAATACAAGAAAAGGAACAAAAGTGGATTGCCCAACCCCTCAACAGCATCCTCCCAAGCAAAACAGAGAAGGCAGAAGACTGAACACGCCCCGTGCTCAGCGAGCACGGGGCCGTGCCCAAGAAGCAGCAGAAAAGACAAACCTGTAGAAGCTTCTATTGCTCACCACGTGGCTGTGCCCAGTGAACACGGGGGCGTGCCCAAAGTACTGCAGGCGCATTAATTGTAATTGCGAATTACAATTAATGAGGAGAGATAGTGCCAGACAGGCACGGGGCCATGCCCAGGCCTCTGTTCAACCTATAAATAGGAGTGCTTGGCTTCATTGCAACTCATCCCTTGGCACACCACCTCTCTCACACTTCATCCACCACCCACCACCATCACAACACCATCATCTACCACCATCATCCATTGTCCATCATAGAGTGTGTGAGTCGTCTCGGGATCCAAGATTGATCGTAAGAGTTCTTGACAATCAAGGCCATGTTTGCCTAAGTCTCTTACATCACTTGGTGAAGACAAGTGTTTAGTATAATACTTTTTATTTTTAATCTTTTGCACTTTTTATTTGGTTTTGTATTAATGACTTTAATAACTAGTTTCTTATGTTGAAGGTGACTTTTCCTTATCGTTTGTCCGTGGTGACTTGGCATTATTTTACTGTCTATATAAAATAAAAGATTTTCACCATTCATATCTCCACGATCTATATGGAGGTATGTTGGCTACCTGGTCGGGGGTTAAGGGAACGGTTTGGTAAGGGTCTTGCCCTTGTTCAGCGTTTAGAGGTCCTGCAAGGGACCTGGGTCAAATTTAGTAGGATCTCCTTCAATACCCAAAGGTATTGGATGGCGGGGATCCAAACTCTTTGACCCCCTCATAAGTAAACTAATATTAATACTATAACCCGGCTATATAGGACTGTATCCCTGCTGACTCAGACTACTTAGTCGAGGGTAACGTCACCTCCAAAAGAGGGGCCTACCATAATTTGCATTAATAACTTAATTCATTATCTTCCAATAATCCGACCCTTTAGGATTGTATCCTTGCTAACTCAAACTACTGGGTTGAGGGTAACGTCGCCTTCAAAAGAGGGGCCTACTATAATAACTAAGATAATCTCTTAAACAAGTGCAAAAGTGCGAAAATAATCAAAGGTTATACTAACACACGAGTCGGATCCAAGTGATTCATCTTGTCTATCTGTTTTTATTTTTATTTTATTTTTCAGCATTTAGTTTTATTTTCTTAGTTTAAAAATCTTTTTCTAACATTTTGATTTGATTAGACGTTGAGGATAAACCGGTACTAAAAGCTCTTGTGTCCTTGGACGACCTCGGTATCTTACCAACACTATACTACGTCCACGATGGGTGCACTTGCCCATATGTGTGTTTAGTGTTAGTAAATATCGTGTTTTATAAATTTAAAACTTGGCTAAAAAGTGTAAAAAGAGCTTAAAATATATACCAAAAATATGTCACACTTACGCACATCAGTAAACTTACATGAAAACACTATAAAAAATTTACTTCAAAGGACAAACATAATTCTTACGAAAGAATTATGTCTTTATAGAGATTCCATTTGACTATCTCAATTGTAATTGGTTGATAGGATGTTGGTTTGTGTGCCCATCCATAAGTCATGTAGCTTATCTTCTTTTGTGTACCAACTTGTTCCTTTTTCTTTTCTGATGAAAGGTATTCACATATTGAGATATTTAATGTGTTAATAAGATAAATTATCTTATGAACACAATTCTTTGAATTTGTATCGTGTAAACTCCATAATGTCCCGCTAACATTTTGAAGTCTTTTAACCTTGTAGTGATCTTTTAATAAAAGAATTAGAAGCTTGACTTTTTTTCTTTCTTGGTCTTCATATTCAGTGCTTCTGGGACGGTTCATCAGTTGGTTCGCGTTGACGGAATTAATTCTAAGTAACTTAAACGATTTTTAACAACAAATACAATAAATTTTCGAACAATACCTTTCAATATGAAATTGGCAAAACCCAACCTTTATGTTAATGTTTTGTATCGTACTATAACCTTTACAACTAACGTCATCCAAAAACTCAGTTAAGTTGTCACACATGCTATGCATGTGAGAGTGTTACACCCTCAATTTTCACTTATGGAGTATTACCGCGAGGCATGCGACTGACTAGAATCATGCCACCAAAGATATTGAATACTTTAAAATAAGATAAATAAAGTAAATCCATAATCACTAATATGATTAGTGACAAAACATTCAAAGTTTAAAACATAGTTTAAGTTGCTAGCGGGAGCATAAGGTCTAAGGTCTCAACAATAGTTTAAAAACAATTTATTTAAATAAGAACTCAGCAACGGTTCTAGATAGCCACTACATTCTTCCATGCAAACTCCAGCGCAACACCTAAGGACCTGTAAAGCGACAAAAAAAGAAGGTAATCCTAGGGTTATAGTCTAGGTTTTAGGAAGTCTAATAACCTAATTCTCTATAACCATGGCTCTGATACCAATCTGTAACACCCCAACCGAAGGCGGAAGCATCGGGGCATTACTTTGGTAGATAGTTTAAAAGCACATTGAACTAAAGTTTAAATTTTAAATTAAAATTGTATTATCCAATACAAAAGAAATAGACAAATTGTTCACATAAAAATAAATTCAAAATTTTAAACTAAAATAGGCGGCATCCTATGTGATCAGATATCTCGTAAGCATCTTCATGGTTTATCTCCTATAACATGTGTAAAATAAATGTCAACTAAAACGCCGGTGAGCACATAGGGTTAGTACGTATAATAAATAGATAAAAGTTCACAATTCATTGTGTAGCATGTATCATATAGCAATTGTATAACTTAATTAACAAATAAGTGGTACATCCAAACCTTAGTTGACTGGTTATTAGTTTCGGTTTCTATCATTTCCAAAAGGATCTCCCCCTAAAAAGGCCAAGGAGTGGGAATGGGTTGTCAGGACAATAGATCAATCATGTACTACCGTTCGGCTTGTATGGAGTTAATGAATTTACATTGGTTTATAAAATATTTGGCAAACAAGTACAACAATAGCAAATAAGATAGCAAGCAACCATGGAATTGAATTGTGCAAGTAGTTGTGTAAGATAGTATGTTTTGATAATGGACACATGAAACAACCCAAATAGTGTAAAAATAGTAGTAATGGGGGAACTATATACTCAACCTGGATAGCACACACAAACAGATATATGTTGATGCAGACAAGTTGGAAGTTCCAATGAATTATCCTATTTGATTAAGAGAGGTGGATTCATGTTACGTTTAAAGCTAGGAGATAGTTTTATAGATAAGTTATAGGTTAAGCGATAAGCTCCTATGAAGTTCTTAAGAGATAATGACTAACATATAGGTTTTAGATTAAAGAAAAAAAATATAAAAGTTTTACTTGTTTTTTTACATCTTCAGATTTCCTACAAAATAGAAGGAGATTTGATTACTATTTAAAAACACTTGTTATTAGTCTACCAACCTCTAAAAATACTTGTTTTTTATCTAGGTTTTATTCATGAAAAAATTTGGATTTAAAAGTAAATTTTCGTCTTTGAAGACAGCTTTGCGCACTAATCTTTTAAAATCGCTAAAAATTCATTCGAATGAATTAGAAAATAAGCTATATATCAAATCGAATGTAACTCGACGAACTACGAATAACAAAGAAAATCCAACCCATTTGGGGCTGTTTAAACATGGTTTTAGCTGTCACAAAAACATATCAGTTTGCTAGAAAATTTGTTTATGTTCTTAAGAAAAACTTTTGATGGTTAATATTAAATTTTGAGTTTCGATTCATCTTAAATCTATGATTACTATTAAACATGTTAGTGAATCATAGATCTAAGCAACTAATGTGAGATTTTAGTAAAATAAAACTGGAAAGGTATGAACACGAAGAACGGAAAGAGCATTAATACTTACTTGAAGTGGAAACTTCTTGAATCTTCAAGAGGTTGGAGGAGAGAATGAAATTGAGAACTCTAGAATGCTTTGTATTTTTGTTTGAGGTGTAAAGAATAATAAAGGTGGAGACTCCTATTTATAGCTTATGGATTGAAGTTTGAATAAAGTAGAGATATAGATAAATTTAAAAGATAATTATGAAAATAAAGATATAGATATATCTCTATGATAATCTTATGATTTCAACTAATTACTTAAACTCTTAATATTTAACTTTTCAATATAAATACATCATATTTAAAATAAACTGTAATGATCCGATGATACTTTACGGAGTACACAAAACTTATACATATCGATTAAGTTAATAATATTTTTATTAAAATAAAATAATATATACCGGTTATTTTGATATTAACATCCTCTAACCCACATTGTAATTTAGTATATATGTTTAATAAATGCTAATCCATATAAATTAACAGAGTGCCATATGCCATATATCCATACAGAGTCGATTTCTAACCGTATTAACATAATGATATATTTATTCTAACAATATTAACAGAATGATATATTTATAAATTTGATATATTTATTGAGATTGATGGAAGAAACATTAACAACATTAGAATAAATATAATTAAAGATATTCACTAATTAGTGATGCTAGTTTTAAACGTAAGCAACCACATCTTTCAAGTGATTATTTGTTTTATTTATTTTCAGCATTAAATTATTCTAAATAAGATTATCATTTGATTTTTTTCTTTTTAGTTCAAATACAATTTCATGTTTATAGCTATTTCAATTTGACCCTTTTTAATAGAATTAAGATATGATGACATGTATATTAGAACAGGTAATGAAATTACCATGATGCTCTCATAAACTATTCACAAGGCTTGTTTTTTAATATATTAATAATGATAATTAAGATATGATGACACGTATATTAGAACAGGTAATGAAATTACTATGATGCCCTCATAAACTATTCACAAGGCTTGTTTTTTAATATATGGATAATGTACATGTTTATCAAGAATTTGAACAAATAATTAAATACCTTAAATGTAAGTTTTTTTTTTTAAATATTTTAGGGTTTAAATCGTTAAAATTAAAATAAAAAAATAAATAACTAAAATCATCGATTAAACTAATTTTTTTATAGTTGTTACATTATGATGGTGTATGTGTTGATATTGGGTTAGGCACCACTGCACCACCAGATATTTGTGATTCATACGTTTGAAGCTGGGATTGGTAGCAATACAAGTAACGTGGGATCAATGCCTGATGCATGTCGACTTGTTAATGAAATGAATCTTAAATAAGAAAAGACTTGATGGATACATATGTAGGGAGAGGATCATAAGAAAACTAAATCTAAATAAGAAAACTAGAAAATTAACTGAAAAAAGCTTAAAAACATACCAATTTTTTTTTACAAATTTTTATAAAAAAATCGCTATTTTTTATATATAAAAAAATTAAAAAAAAATTGTTGTACTGCACATGTGCATTATATGTGTACTACACATGTGCATTATATCCGTAATAGTGCACATACAACAAATTTCTTTTTCTTTTTTTTTTTGAAAATTCTTTTCCATACATAAAAAATAGCGATTTTTTATAAAAAAAATGTAAAAAACAATTTTTTTTATATGTTTTTTAGGCTTTTTTTAGTTAGTTTTTTGGTTTTCTTACTTAAATAAGTTCTCTTATGATCCATCCCCTGTACATGTAACCCATGCATTTTTTTTTAAAAGCCTAAAATGGAAAACCGAAATTTTAACTTTGACTTTGGTCAATTTGTTTGAGCTTAAGAAACCGTAGCCTTACTGGGTAGGTACCAGTGGCGGACATAAGGCTTACTGGGGGGCAACCTCCGCTACGGCTTGGCACGGAAAAATTTGGAAAAATTAGTGTAAATTTTGGAAAAAATTGACGTTTTTTCGATTTCGTTACGGCTTATTTATAAAACGTTACGGCTTAGTTTCGTTTCTAGATCCGCCACTGGTAGGTACTATAGGCATTACCATGGCCTAACAGTAATCCTGTTTCAACCTTCGTAGGACTTTCTCTAGTGTTTAATAGTATTGTTTTGGTTGTTAGGACTTCTTTTAAAGTTAGCTTTGCTAAGCATGTGTGTGTGGTGTGTGCTTTTAGGCAGCAAGACAAAGTAATGGAGTAAAAATTGTCATACGTTTCGTAGTTTGTATTATAACAAGTATGTTTCAAAGTATCCTTTGTATTAAACTAGTACACACGAACTTTTATGAAGGAAATAATTTTGGAATGCCACTCAATTTTGTGAAGTTGTTCAGTTGGATGTAACATTCCCAATTTATACAAGTGCTGTGGTCTTCTGCATTGTTTAATATATTCAACTCATTTTATTTTTAAAAAACAGTGTCAAAGTTAAAGGTGTTTTAGAGTCGTGGTTTAGGGATTTAGCTTTTAAGCTTTGGAATGCCTAAACTTACAGAAACATATAAATACCACGGTCCAACTACCAAAATAGAACGAGCTAGAAATCCGAGCTCTAAAGGATTCATTTTTATATAAAAAAAGGTATGAAATTGGATGGCGGAAGTTCAGTAGAACCATCATCGTATGAATTGGGAGTCGGAGGAGGAGATAAAGTAGCTACGAAAAGTGAAAACTTACGTCTGTGTGATGGGTACAGTACAAGTCTTCAACAAAAAAAAATGAATATAGATGTAAAATTTGATACCGAATGTACAAGCTAAACCTGAAAATAAAAAATAAATAAAAAAGAGAAGATTTTATAACAAAACTGAGACCCAACAAATAATATAGGATACAAAAATATCATGTACTAGTTGTTTTGTGTGAAAATTATCTCCATCTTTGTGTTGATCCGACAGCTTGTGCGCCCATGAAAACCCCACTGGAAGCATCCATTGACCCTCTGAACGAAGCATACGCAACTTTCACTGATTCTGGAGCAAACTCCAACGGAAATGACTCCATAAAACATGCAGTGTTGATCCGAGTCCTCTCAAGCTCAGATTGTAGCAGCTCGCTGCTGCATTGTTGAGCCAGGGCCTACCAACACGTACATACACATTTTAATCATCCTTTTCCATGTTTAATAGCATCTTCCAAGTAATGTTATGGGGTTCAATAATCAAAAGTACAAATCTAAAGAATTTTCTTTTTCAAACTAATATTATAAAATGTACAAATTTACCAAAAAAATACAAAATAAACATGCTCATTTCCTACATTTTAAACTTAATCATAAAATATGCCATTAATTTAAGTTACAAAAAATGTATATATTTTTAATTTATAATAATTAATAGAAGGGTCAACCCACAAACTCGCTGATGTACCCGAACACGAGAGATGCAACAAAAAATGTTTTTGGGTTCAATTTGAAATTGACTCAAACCTGTTTAAACTAAACCAAAACCGTGAATCTGGTGCTTTAGGGTCTATTATGGTGTAGTCAAACATGTTTGTAAACCCTTCTTTTTAAGATCAGTTTTTTTTTTTTCGGCTAGAAAAGGAATACCAACCACAATCAAATTTACAAGATTGATTCAGATTTGTACCATGCTACTATGAAGATATAAAAGAAAAGGGGGTGTCTTACTATGAGGTCATCGGGTGATATGGTCCCTCCTTGCTGTTTGTCGTCATCATCACTTTCACGTGAGCAGCTCTCGGTGGCTTTGTCCAAAAGAATTCCTTGTAATGACTTGAGAGATTCACTTGCTCCAGACGTAAAGTACTGATTTAATATCGTCTCAAAGTATTCAAGCTGCACAAACACACACACACAGCCATCTTAAGCACCATTCCTTTTACTATGACAATATATATATTAATAAATAAAGTATTGTAAAGGACAGAAGATATTGTTGTCAAAATTTAAATCAAATTATGTTGTGTTGCAAAAGAATAACATAAAAAATAGGCAATATTACATGCATAAAGTTGTTTCACCTCAAGCATGAGTTGACAGTAACCATTTGCATCCAATAACTTAAGATTAGTGTCTTTATGTTCATGGAAGAGGCTGAGTAACGTGTCAATTAGACCTTCCACAAGAATCCCAAGTGTCTTATCAAGCAAGGGTTCACAACCAGCAAACACCTTCAAACATTCATATGTAAACATTAACACAATATGTCTTCAGGCTCCATTCAAGACTTTAAAAACAGACAAGATACCTCTGCATGGACAGTGACAAGAGTATGCATTAGTTCCACAGCTGGGTCCCGCACACCCTGCACAACACGAACACGTTTAACATAACTGAAGCATGCTGTTATTGCTAGCTTTAAAAGATTAGTAATGATTACTTTTACTGCAGGTGCTCCTCCCCATTGTAATCCAGCATCTAACAAGTAGTTAGTAGCGCCGGTTCTAACATATTGTGCCTGAGACAAGAGCAAAAAATATTTTTAAAAACCTCCTATGCCAATTTATTTGAAATAATTAAATTACTATTGTAATATACATGACACACTAACCATTTATTAAATTAAAGTAAAAATATTTTTAATAGTAATTTTAGTCAATCCAACCCGACGTTTGACTGCTTACCCAATGTGTACATTTTGACAACTCAACCAAGTTATGTAGAACTCAATGCACTTAGAAGTGGCTACTTAGATTTTGAGATGAGTAACACAAGAAATTATACTCATGTCTTTTTATACCTTTGCAAAAGTATACTCTGCAAGGACTTTCTCTTCAATAGCAGAGAAAGACTCAATCAGTTCTTCTTTGTCCTTATCGTCATCTTCCCCTGCGCTGTAAGAACTATTACATTTTAACTATATATCTATGGATATCACCTACATATAGAGAGAAAGATGGATGTTCAATACAGAACAACTTTAAAAGGAAAACTGAGAAAATCGCAGACACTTATACATTCAGATAATTCCATTCACTTTACTGGGCTCATTCACCAGAGTAGTATCAACGTAGAAAGAAGAAAAATTGCGTAACCGCAAAGAAGGAAACAAATAGATAAACAAACATCGAATATGAAAATTGCACCTTTTGAGTTTATAAGTCTAATTTTTTTACTCAAAAAATGATGATACATCATTTCCTATATCTAAATATGTACATTACCATTATTTTTGTAATTTACATCGAGATAGATGGTAAACGGGCAACAAGCTGCGCCGCTACCCCTTTTTGAATAGCAAAACTACGTCCATAGATCTCGGGGTCATAACATTACTATGCATGACCCTTTCAACAGTTGATGAAATTGAAAGTCAAATACTGATAGCAATGGGTATATTAGTATAAAGCATTGTAAAATAAAAATGCATCCACATACAATACTTACATACGAGTTTGTGCAACAATTGACCCACTAATTTATAAAGTTGGAAAACAAGCATTTTCTATCCTAGACCACATGTAATAAGTTAGGAATGATTAGTTTATATAAGCTCTAGCCTCAGAAGTGTTAAAATAGTGTTATTTCCATCTTTAAATATAGCTTAGTTTAACTTTTTTTTAATTGTAACATCAAACCCCATGGCTTAGTATCAGTTCTATGAATGAAATTGTAACATTGTCTTCATTATGAATGAAACGTTAATGAGAACTACTGTTTGTTGCTACAAATTATCATGCTATATAAACGCAAATGGTCATGGAGCTAGCCAGGCACTTTGAGTTGCCTTAAGAACGTAAAAAAGAGTGTGGCTGGTACATACCTGAACTTGAGACAGACATGTTTGTATTTATTGTACATTTCACCAAAAAGATCATCTTTGCAAAATCCAATATTACTCAAAACCATCAACAGTTGTTGTTGTGGATCGGTAATACTTCCAGGGCGATGATGAAATAAATTTTCTTCTTCAACATGAGAATAATATCCATTTTCATTTTCTTTAATCTGACCAAGCTCCCCTCCAATCTGCTCCATTTGGCCTAGTACATATAGTAACCATGTTAAGTACTAATTCAAACTAATACAAATGAAAATATGATCCTTTTTTTCATTTCATACCAGCAAAACCTAGCAGACAATTAAAAAATGAAACCCTAACAGATTCTTGAATTTCTTGGAGCAACATAAGAGTATCTTCTGTTGTAGCTTCATTTTTTAAAGACTTAATCATCCTGAAAAAAAAAATAAATAAATAAAAAGAGTTACCAAGAGACCTGATCAGGTGTAAAATCTTGACACGTCTATCTTGAGATATTATAATTTAAATGAACACGATAAACAAGAACATTGAGTCAAGTAAAAACATGTATTCTAATGCAAGATATATGATCTTACACATCAATCCGATCCATTGCTGCCACCATAATAGAACGAAATGCTAATGGTAAGGAAGAAATGGCATATGGGGATTTGTTCCTTTCTAACACAGTCACCGGGACCCATGATTCGTTTCTTGATTCCTCATCAATTGAAGTTCTCATCCATGAACAAAGCTTCATTATATAAAGTTTTGTGCTCTCAAACAGAAGAGACCGCAGTGATTCAACTGGTGTCATGAAATATAGTTAGCACTAATGCTCGAGGTCACAGCTCTGACCCATTTACCGTCGAATGGGTCTATTCGGGTTGTGTTTTATCTCTAGTGAGTAAAACAGATTAGTTCAAAAGGTTAAGCTGGTCAAAAGTTGCCATAAGCATATATATTTAGTGCATAAGACCTAAATACTTTTGTAAACAAATCAGATTTTTTTTTTTAAATAACATAGCTCTTGTAATCATTTTCTACACACTAACTGTTAAAAAAAAAGCATTCGATTCTTTGGACAAAATGAGTTACGAGTCAACCCGATTAGTGAAGCCAAAACAAAGGTAGAGCAGCAAAAGTTGAAGAACCTGCACTGGCGGGTGCTGCTTCTTTTGCATCAAAAGCTTGGCATGCTTTAGATATATCCATTATTGCATCACTCATATATGGACAAATAACATTCGCCTCTTCAAGTTCAAGAAACGTGTTTTGGACCTGAGCATTCAGACATATCTTGGTTGGTAAAAAGATAGCTAAGGGTGAAGGGGGTGCTCACCTAATAGGTGAGTCCCCTCTCTTACGCCAAACCAATCCCCGTGTGCCACGTCAACTCCCCTCTTAAACTCCCCTAACACCCCAATTTGATGGCGCCACTCCCCTCTTAGGTGAATTGGTTTTTTTTTTTTTTTAAAAAAAAAAAAAAAAAAAAGGAAAGCTGTGATTGGTCACTCCCTCTCTCTCTCCTCCCTCTCTCCTCGGTGGCGGCTCACCGTTTCTCTCTCCTCTCTCTTGGTCACCGCATGGTTGGCGGTGTATACCTAATCGGCAAAATGGGGCACCGATGGGGGTCACCGATGACACCCCGTATGCCATAATGCAAAACTATGCGTTCTGACAACTTTTGACAGTAATTTCATGGCAGCAAATGTGATAATATTTTGCAGAAGGAACTTGTACCTTGGATTCATATGCTGATATAATCTCATGTATCATTCCAGTTACAACTTCAAGAGAATGACCAAAATATCTCCCTTGTGCTTTTTCCTCACTTTTATTCTGTTCAGGAGAAGATTGGTATAATATTTATAGATAAATGTTTAAGTAAATATATATTAATAATGCAAGGATGGAAACAAAGACCTTTCCGAATTTTCCACTTGAAACAGAAAGTGCAACTTTCCAGAAGGGCGGTATCAGATGGATGATTACAGCTGTTAATCTTCGTATATACCTTCCTCTTAGAGCATCGAGTTCTTCAGAACCTGAATCAGTTGGTTGTGAATTTACCAAACCCCCATCCACCTGATAGTAGTACATAACACAGCTTTAAAATATTATTTTTCAAATAATCAAAGAGAATTGGGCAGTGTTTATAATAGAAAAAGATGTCAACTGATTCATGTAGGTCTTGCTGGATTGTCTTCCAAGTTTCATCTAACAATGCTTTCTCATTTAGCTTATTTTGCAAGTGGTCCATCCTTGATTCGTGATCAACCGTGCAGTTCTCAAGCAAAATTTGAATCCTACGATTCTGATAACCATCTCAAATATTATTAGTCTTCTGTCTTGTTAAGACAACTCAAACTCACTTTACAGGTGACCGACAGTGAAGAACAACCTCACCTGTATGCCAAAATATCGCCTTACAGGATCTGACTCGGGTTCCAGCTCTAATAGAAGCCTCACAGTATTCTCAAGCTACAAAAAAAAAAGTAATAATTACTCAATCACAGAAAATAAAATAACAAATATTATAACACTAGCATCAGATGACAGTATAAAATTTGATACTGGCCGTATACATCATGACATGCATAAGCATGTAAACTAACATCAGTAGTTGATTAAACATTAGTTGGTCATACCATCAATAAATAATACATTAATATACCCGATTATTACTTACTTCAAATTACACTGGCGTCAGATTCTATTAGAATGAGTAACTTGTGAATAAGTTAATTATCCAAAAACCTTTTTTAGTTAATAAAAATAATGCCTAAAGAAGTAGATAGGAACTAATTCAAAAAATTAGAGAGCCATGAAATTCAAAATAAAGACTTACATTTGTTAGATCAATGTGTGGATCTTCCATTGACTCGTAAAGCATGCGTTTAAAGTCATGCATTACCTTTTCAACTTCCTCAAGGACACGTTTTAGTATTCCAGCCTGTAACTTACAAAATCAATCTCTAACGACGACAGTGAATACTAAATGGAAGAATAGACCTATACTACAAAAGAAAAAGAAGTTAACATATATGTACATGAGTAGGGAGAACAATTGAGTTCGCTTTCCTATATTCTCTGACTGCCAAGTCGTATTCCCCTTTACGAATGTTTCCACGGATTGCACTTGGCAAATTGAATAAAGTGCGAAACCTCTGAAGCGTTCCTTGAACTGCCCTGATTTTATCTGCTTGAGCCTTGTTAAAAAAAGGATCATCAATATATTTATTCATCATAAATAAACAACGAAGCCATAATTTTAAGTCTAAAATGTTGTAAACCTGTCTTTCGAGTAGTGGTTCAAAAGCACGGTTAGCCATTGAATTGATTCCTTGGATACTGGTTTCTAAATAAGAGCTTCCACCTTCAGGATCTTCCTCTATCCTTTTTAGCTTTGACTCAATATCTGTATATAAATTCCTCATCAACCCATTAAAAGTAAACGGGTAAAAAAGTATATATGTACCTACCATCAATAGTGGTTTTGCAAGAGACGAAGCAGTCAAAATTTTCTTTGACTAGTTGTTTTCTCTGCTGAGTCCATCCTTTGAGGTCGGTTTTCAAAGCCAAAGTGCCAGCCTCCAAGTCTGCTGCACTAGTAAATTGGTGTATTCGACTAATGAATAATACTGGATCAAATCTCTCTGAGAAGAACGTCAACTTATCTGCAACAACATTTTCCAGTACTAGTATAAGGACTACATCTAACTAATAAAGAACATACTTTTGTGCTTAAATCCTCTGAAAATTAATAAAGAACATACTAACAAGTATGAAAAGTAAAGGAATAAATAATGAGCTTTCATGTGCAGTACTATTTCTTAGAGGATGAGTACCTCGAAGGTCTGCATCCACGTATTCATTATTGGATGGTTCAGTTGCTGTACGTTCAGTAATCAACCTCATAGTTCTGCTGCTTATAATTCTAGCATAAAAAATAAAGTAACCTTAGTAATAAACGAGTTGAAGAAACATAAAATCGACATTAACATATTAGGCGCAGATGGCCACTGTCAAGAACCATAATGCAGAAAAGATTGTAAAAATCCAGTTCTAAAAGTGAAAAACGAAAAACAGGCATTTGCACCAAATGAGAATTAGGAAGTAGGTAGGTAGAGCAAATTTAACCTACCCGAGTCCTAAAGGATCTATGCACTCCATGCCACGTGGCAAGGACTGCATATTGTTGAGCCCCTGTGTTTGTTTCCTCTCGATTTTTTGAACTACTGGAGCTGGAACTGCTTTTGACTCCCTCATCGCACGCACCCTTAGAGCAAGCTGCACAGCCCCAATTCAATCATTTTCCAAAAACAAACATTTACAGAAATGCATTATAAGTTATATTTATATTGCTTAGGTGTCTTGAGTAAAACAGATACCTTCTCCGTGAAGTGAAAACTGTATAGCTAAGCCTAATATACTCAACAAGTTAAACCTCCAAACAAGTCCATGGCTAGAGGCCAACCAGTTCATTGCTTTTGTAAATCTCTCTTTTAAGAAGAAAAAAGGAACACATTAAACTAACATGACTATAAGGTACAACTTTTAACACTAATAAATTCAACAACAACAACAATGAATAATAATAGATATATCAGTGAATGTTTTAGTAAATAATAAATGAGTGAGATTATGAATACATGCTAGCCTGAAAAAGTTGTTGATTTGCTTTAATAGGGGGAAAAATTACACAGATAAGAGAATGGGTGTGCATATACATCCAAAACTTGTACTGCTTTTGGGTTTCTTGATCTTACTTTATATAAAGAGAAAAAGCTAGAAGCATAAGACCACTTTTGTATGAATTCAGTTTATATAAATGTATCCAGTTCAGTGGTGAGCTAAAGCGCCAGATATCCTTAAATCTTCATATAATTTTGTGTTCATTGACATCATTAGTTATATAGATAGATCAATGCAAGACTCATGATCCTAAGTAGGCAAGTAAAGATACAAATTATATTTTACTAGGTGTGAGCAAATGACCAAACCATTCTGATTAACGAAAAGCAATCGGTTTCATGTTTAAACCCTTGCAACAAAATGTACAACAGCAACAGCAACAGCAGCAGCAGCTTAGTATAGAAACATGAAATTATAAATCTATCTATATTAAAAAGAAAAGAAAAGAAAACATAATGCACCTCGGATTCGTTGACTTGCTTCCATTTAGTAGGTTCTACGCCTTCAGGGAGTTTATTATCGTCAGCCTTTGGCTTCTTATCAACGGTGGAATCTTGTTCATCATCGCCGGATGATATGCAAAGCATCTCGACCTCCGAGTCCTCAGATTCCTCCTCATCCTCCTCGTCATCGTCGTCGTCGGAAACCCTAGGCTTGTTAGGCTGCTGCTTCTTCTTATTCTTCTTCTTTTTAGCTTTCGGTATTCGATTGCCGATCGTTTGCATGAAATTTTTGACGGGTTTTTTGGCCTTAGATTTACGTGATTTACCTTTAGACACCTTCTGCGGCACCTCTTCCTCATCACTGTCGCTCATTTTCGTTTCAGATTGGAACTGCTCTGCTACGGGAATATGACGATCGATCGATCGATCGGTGGATGTTTCTTTTCCTGCTCCTCCTATATTGCTTGATTTATTTATTTTTCTAAATATTTTTTAACTTTTAATAATTTGGTTAGGTGGTTCTAAATCCGTCAATCTGAAAATTAAAATAATATATACATGCATATGGCTAAGATGCTATTTCGTAACTTTTGAATGGTTAAGTGCTAAACTAGTAAAATGTGTGAATTATTAAGTGCTGAACCAATAAGATGTCAGAACCACTAAGAGTTAGTATAATGCTTAACCGTTAAGAGGCAAATGTCTGACCAATTCAGATTAGAGGTCTTAACCATTCAGACTCTGTATAATTCTTAATCATTCAGAGGAAAATATCTGAACCATTCAGACATTTGCTCGTGAAACAAACAGTCTGAACCATTAAGTGCTGAACTAGCAAGAGGCCTGAACTAGGGCTGTAAACGAGCCGAGTCGAGCTGAGCTTGACCCGGCTCGAGCTCGGCTCGAGCTTGAATTTCAAATCGAGCTGAGATTTGAGGCTCGAGCTCGACTCGATTAAAATTCGAGCTAGCTAAAAAGCCCTAAAAATGAATCTTATCAAAGAATCGCAAAATATACTACCTAAAAAGCCCTAAAAATGAATCTTATCATAGACTAAGGGCCATAATTGCAATTATATTTAACCAAATGGCTAAATATGCAAGTATAAATAGTTAACTCACTTTGTACATTTTCTTTACCTTCTTTAATAGGGGAGATACTCTCTTAGTTTTTGTCTTCTGAGCGATGTGGGACAAAAAATCAAGAATGTAAAACCTTATCGAGCTGGCTCACGAGCTCGCGAGCCGAGCCAGGCCAAGCTTGAGCTCGGCTCGTTTACAAACCGAGCCGAGCCGAACTGGCTCGTTTACAATCGAGCCAATTTCGAGCCGAGCTCTTTTCGAGCTTTTTTTGAGCGAGTTTCGAGCGAGCTGCGAACCACGAGTTTTTTGAACACCCCTAGTCTGAACCATTACGAGCCGGCATGCAAAAAAAATTATGGTAAACTACAAAGGAGTAAGGATGAGCACGATATATGTTCAGTACTGAATCGGTACCGGTACTGAAATACGGGGAAAATTGGTAACGGTATTTATCGGTGTTTTACCCGTAAATACCGGTACCGTACTGATACCAGTACTAAAAATGGGGAAAATAGGAATCGATACCAAATATCCCCAGTACGGTTCAATACCGGTACCAAATGTCCATCCCTACAAAGGAGTTCACATAGTGTCCAGTCAGATTAAAACACATGTGAAACGTAGGCTAAATTAGTCGGCAACTAGGATTTAGCCTCTTTATTTTTAACTATCGGTTGAATTTTGGCCTCACTTTTTCCATTTGCCAGCTCATTTAGCCTACTCTTTTTCATCCACCGATTGAATTTATCACGTGTTTTACACGTATTTTTTGTGAACCCTGTTGTGCATTTCATGGTTTTTTATTATTGGTGCATATTTTGTATGTCCGCCCTGTGCGAATAGGCTAGATAGAGCATGTATTGAATATTGTATAGATTAGTGTGAAATCGGACCAGTTTTGTAAAGTGAAAGCCAGTTCGTACGAATGGCACATTCGCACGAACTGGACTTCACATTAGTCCGAGTTACATTCGCTCGAATGTGCGCATTCATGCGAATGGACCCTAATCTGTCCCTATGGTGCATCCGCTGATAAAGTCCATCCGTCTTTACATGTATGTGCGGATGGGCTATGTCTATATATATGGATGAGGTCTTCTCATTTGGACAAGTTTTGGTTCGGAGAGGGGAAACTCTGTTCAATTGGTTTCACGGTACTGTAAGATCAAAACATTAATAGAAACCAGTTTAAATTAACCTGTTCGGTGTCTATTCTGCTTCTACTCCTTTCTTGTCAATAATATTTTACCGAATCGATTATCTCGAGGCCAAAACTCTGTCAAACTCGCCGGATCCTGGAATCTCATTTATGTTGGCAGATCCTGTCCAGCGTTGTTTAAGTTACTATTTTTATCTTTGTTTATTTTTAACTATCGAAAATGCAAGTGTATTCTGTTAATTTATCAAAGATCATGTTGTCTATTCTAGTGATTTCCTGACTAGCTTTCAACAAGTATTTATAATTTCAGTTTGATGGATAAATTTATTCTACAAAGTTTCTTAATAATAAGAGGTGTACAAAGATATAATAGATCGCAAAATATAACACAATGTGGAGCAAATTATAACACAATACCGAAACATATAACACACTGTCGAAGAAAAAAAACATAATAACACAAATATAGAAAAAACACAATGATTTAAACAAAAAGTCTAGAATCTACAAGCTAAACATCTTAAAACAAAAGCCTAAAATCTTACATCATAGAGTTTGATGAGATGGTTCCAATGCCGCTTGAATGAGATCAATCAAAATCTGTTTGATACCCTTTTTACGACTTCTTATTTTTAGGAGACTTTGTATTTTTAACCGTTGAATATGCATGTGTATTCTGTTAATTTATCAAGGTCAACTTGTCTATTCTAGTGATTTTCCCAAGTAACTTTGACAAAGTATTTATAATTTCAGTTTGATAACTAATTGTAAGATGGTGTTCCACCCGATGTCATCTTCTGTCATGTATTGGGTATTTCATGGAAATCGCGTATTTCACAGATATTGGGTATACACACAAGTATCAGTTAGACTCGTTAGTTTGCTAATAGTTACTTATTGAGATTCTCAACTACATTTCTTACTATTTTATTGGGTTTCCTCCTGAATTGGTGTATAGGCATTATCGCCTAGTGGAGATGGATATGATCGGGTGGTTCTGTTGGTGGCACGATGATACTCCATTGGTCCGTCAGTGATCCAAATTTGCCGTTCAAAAAAAAAAAAAAAAAAACATTTCTTACTATTTTAAGATTTATATAATTTTCTAACAAATGATATTATAAATATAGAAACTAAAATGTGAGGGATTAGTCAATTACTCTTACACAAGGACATAGCAAAATTAAAATAAAATCACTTTTTTTATAATGACATATATTTGGATAATCAGGTTAGGTATCTCATACCTAAATACCCGCCTAAGTTGTATTGAGTGTTTTCATCTAACATCCTTTTTAATGACATTTGAAACTACTCCTAATACCCGAGTGAGTCTTCTTAAAAAGGGATGTCAACCATTCATACTGATTTTGACACACCAGGCCTGACTCCAGCAAGAACACCATCAAGGAGGAACGCCAGGCCTAGCACCATTGTGGGAACGTCCCTCTTATTCAACTTTGAACATAAGACCTTAAAGGAGTTCAAACTCTTACCATCACCCCGTGCCATTGAACCATAAGGCCAATTGCTTTCGTCTAACATCTTGGTTGTCGACTATATAGATTAAAAGTAATCATTGTTGGTAATTAAATATTCACACTTTATAAAAGATAAATGACACTTTGACATTATAAAATGACACTTTAATGTCAAAAAACGCAACATGATGTTTTAAAGGTTAAAAAAGTAATTATCAAACAAACATAATGTTAGTCTCGTGTATGGTTGAAAAGTAGCGTAATAGAAGGATGATGAATGATTTCAGCAACAACATACTATGGAAACAATGAAACATTACTATCACAAATGAAAAAAAATGAAACCTTAGAAAAATGTTTCATACACGGTGGCAAACAATATTGTAGACTCAAAAAAATTATAAAAAAACTTAACATAAACAAACAAATTAAGAGAAACAAATGATATGCCATCAATTATACATATTTTATATGTATATTTACCCTAAATTTATGTACTTTGAGGCTTTATTATGATAAAACACTACCTAAATCAATTTTTTTTTTTTTACTTTTGTAGGATTTGAAGGTGCAAAACTAAAAAAAATCTTTAGGCACACCACCATGATGCACAGCTAGGCCACCACCTCAAACTCGCCTTATGAAAAATAGTAAGAATCAAACAAACTTGGTGGGCAAGCAAAACAAGTACAAGCACACCTGTGCATAAAAGGGCACAATCATGCCTCCAGAAAATAAAACCAGACAAGACAAATTAGCAGACAAGAAATACACCATCTGTGGGCATTGTCGGGACAAAAGGACAAGGCACATTCATATACACCTGACTCCAGCACGACTATAAAAAGAGGCCTTCTCCAATCATTTGAAGCATGCCTTGTTATGCCTTAAGCATTGTTTTCTCTTCTAAGCCTTGGAGTTCCTAGAGTCCATCCAAGAGCCTACTCCAAGAGCTCTGTGGGACCCTTATGAGGGCCATAGCTTCTTTGAATGTGACGATGATCTATGGATCTCAGTGAATTAATACCCCAAGTATGCCTTGTTTATGATTCTTCCTAATCCTCATTGCTTGGAATATGAGAGGTTAATCTTTATGGAAGGCATTCATGTGAACGCGTTGTAGGATCGTGTTTGACTCCCGAACGATTGCGAAAGACACGTACGACGTGCGGAATCCATGTACGTGTGTGGACCGAACACAAGAACGTAATTAATCAAAGATTCTATTAGAATATGACAATTTTCTACACCTTGAATCTTCTCTTTTGCTACTTTCTCACTCTAGATCTTGAATACTCTCCAAAGATACAAAGTGCAAAAGTTCTAAATGGAACATATAAGGGTCCTATTTATAGGGCTCTCATAAGGAGGGTTTCCTTATTTACAAAAATGCCATTGCCCTATATTTAACAATATAAAACCTTGTTTTGTTCCATTTCTTGCTACGATTTGGATTGACGAAGGCGATAGACATTAATGCACTCACATACTCCCCCTTGGATATTGCCGCAGGCAATCTCGTAGCTTTTTATCTTCTCTCTTTCTCTGACTCTTTACGAAGCTTTGACATCTTCAGCAACCACAGACTCCCTCTTCAAGCTTTTCTTGATTCTGCGCTCTAAATCAGCTCCCCCTTTCGGTTGACTCTTTTCTTCGGGCTCCCCCTTTCGTAAAGCTTCCGTGTTTTAGGTTTGACACCTGGTTCCTCGGTTACAAGCTCCCCCTTGCGATGAGCTCGTCTTCAGATTCCCTCTTAACTTCAGCTATCGGGGTCGTAATCTGGCTTAACATCTGCAAATCTCAAACTTTTTGTAAGATATATGACAATTTTAAGATCGAAAACCTAGCTCTAAACATAAGCTGGAGCATTTCAAATATGTGACAGTGAAAGCTTTTTAGATTTTCCCAGGAATTATGACCTGGTACTTAAAATATTTTTGGATCGAGAATCTGACTCTATTGCAAAAATGTAACAATATGTATATATCCAAATGATTTTATAAATTTGACAGTTTTAAGCATCCAAAACTTTTATCAAGTAATCATCCAAGTCCAAATTAATGACCTTGGAGATCTCACAAACTGTTTTTTATTTTTTCATATAAAGACTTCGAGTTTCAAATTAATGAACTCGTTTATTTTTAGAAACACGTTCAGCATACTTAGATTTTGAAACTCAGCTTTCAGACATCGGTTGTCGAAAACAAAGTAGACACAAAATCTTTTTGTATTTTTCTGAAACATAAAGCAGTAAAGAAATATTTACAGACAATATTTTTGTTTGAGTTTTCATTAGAGGGTTATATCAGTTTATGATAAATCACTAGCACCGTTGAGCTACAAACACTTTAAGCTCTAAACGATTTACTTAGATTGTCAGTATATTTATCCACTTAAAATTTCACACAAAGTTCAACTGATTCGAGACACAAGATTTAGTGTTTTAAGCACTTAACTTATTCGCGTGTCCCACCTCAGAATATACTCCCGTATCAAAATTCCCTAGATTCAGTCTTACAGGTGAATATACTATAATGATATCTGTACTATATGTTAGTGTGAGACCTTGAGAGCTCAGGTATGAACTACCGTTCAGTCAAAGAGATGAAGGTTCGACTTTAGGTGTGTCCCCCTTGGGGATCTTCTTTACAGCTGCATTTGAATTACATCTTTCGATATTTTTCAATTTTTATGCAGAGGGTAAGCTTTTAAAGCGCATAAAGTATTATACGAGGTCTAGGCCATTGCTTCCACAATATTAGAAGACTAGGTATAATACCCAGATATCAAACAATATAAAGACCTAGTATCTCAAAATCAGGCAATCTCTCAAACAAGATTTCGAGGGTTACCCATATATCCGAGAGATATTCCCCACGCGATAAGAAAGTTTATTGATATTTAGGTTTATATCTCGAAATCAATCTACTAAGCGTGTAAAAACCTACTGGCATATCATCAGTGAGACCGTTTATCACATTTGACTTTCCATTTCTTTAACGTACTGTGATTGTCTACTGATGTATTATCGTTTCCTCCTTTTACACAAAACCCTTTTTACTTTTCGATTGTTTTTGGCTTTTTCAAATTTTCAAATGTTTTTGTATTTTATGAAAATTTCTTACTCCCCCTAAAATTCAGAACATTTAAAGAAAATTTGACAAACCGATTGTAGATAGCTTCATCTCGCCATCAACTTTCTGCATCACATACTCTGTTTCGCATAAAGTACCCCCATGTTTACAACACACCGATTTTTAAAAATGTTAAAACCATTTTCAGTTGTGAAATAATCATTTTTGTTCCGCCGTGAGGGTTTCGGCATATTCAATCAAAACATCTTTTTGAAATTTTTGATTTTTGACAAATTTAAAAACAAACACATTTTTTTCATTTTTCAATTTTTGACAGAATAAAAACATTTTTTGGTTTTTAAATTTTTCTATTTTTTAGGGTTTTTAAATATGGTTTATTTAAGTACAAAAATAAACTCCCTGATTTCAGACGTAGGGTTTAGCAGCCTCCTTTTGTTGTGCCGGCTGCTCCAATACTCCTCTTGTTGACATTAAGTTGTTTTCGGGAGCACCTGCACATTCAACTAATTTGATCATTTGAACAATGAAACCCAAGCCTGTTTAGACTCTAATTGAACATAAATATTTTCCATGTAAAACTAGATAATTTTGTTCATTCTTTTCAAAAACATCTTCTTTATGTTTTTCTTTAACTTGAACCTTTTGTTCTTTGACCACCCAACTTTGACTTTTTGAAGCATTCCTTTTATAAAATCGTGATTCATTTTGAATGTTTTGATTTTGAACAACAACTTTTGGTTTTCAAAACTGGTTTGGTTTTGTTGCATCAACAGTTGTTTTCCAACTTTGTGTTGTTCTAAATCTGGGTGTCACCGGTTTCCATGTTTGTTGTGAGTCAGCCTTTGACATTTTCGGCTTCCAAGTTTGCTTTGAGTCAAACTTGGTTGACTTCTGATTCACAACATCAAACTTATTCTTCTCAACACCAACAGGTTCAAGATTTGGACACTTACGAGCAAGATGTCCAGTTCGATCACACTTAAAACATGTTTTCTTTGAAACATCTTTAGTCTGTTGTTGTTGTTGTTTCTTCTGAGCATAGAACTCTTCATTAGACTGTCGTCTAAATTGGAGTTCTTTCTCTTCTTCTGAACATGTTCCGTGAACAAAGTTCTTATGTTTATGAAGATTTGTCTTTTCAAATTGTTTCTTTTGATTTTGTTTCTTTTTATAACCCAACCCAGCCTTCATGTTTTTCTTTTTGTAACTAGGTTTGTTATAGAAAGTTTTCCTGCTCTTTCCAGCAAATTTTGAAATTTCAGTTTTCTCAATTTCTACCAATTTAAACACTTTATCAATCTTTTTCGAAATCACATTTTGAATCGGGACTTCAATATCTGAGAATAATTTGTTCGATCCAATCATGGTATAAATCAATCCTTTTGAATCACCATTCGTATCTCTCTCATATTTTGAATTTTTAAGATAACTCTCATGAAAACTACCTTCATTTTCATCTTGTGATTCAGACTTATCTGTTTTGGTAGAATCATCTTGTAAAACACTTTCAACGACCTTACCTACCACCTTTGAATCACTAGAATCATCACATTTGGAATACGTTATGCCAATATTATCTGGCAATTGATCAACCATGTTGAAAGCTTTTTCCACCTTCTCGTCATCATAGAATGTGAATTTTTCCTCAAACGGTGGTGGAACCTGATGATATTCTGAGCTAATTCCTTTCTTGTTTTTCTCAGAATCGTTATCATCCGATTTTATGTTAAAAATACGTTCAAGAACATATGATGAAGTGTGATAACTATGCAACTTATTGTTATCTTGTTCTAAATCAGCTATTTTACGTTTAAGCTCAGCAACATCTTCAATATATGAATTTACAACTTGTTGTTAGAACAATATTTCAATCTTGATTGAACAAGTTTCATTTGACTTTTCACATCTTCATATGACTCTTTAGTAATATGATATGCAAGTTTTATTGAATCATACTCCTTCTTCATTTCTTGAAACACATTTTCTTTTTTCAAACACTCTTCTGTCATTGCTGAACACTTTTGATTTAAAATATCATTTTCTTTTTCTCAAACTTTACATTTTTGTGTCAGCTTTTCATCATTATCTTTTAAGACCTTTTCATTTGCAAACATTTCTTTGCATTTATCTTTGAAAACTTTCTCAATTTTAGTAAATCCCATATCTCTTGTTCTGAATTTTTCATCTTTTTCGGTACAACCACTGCACGTTTCCATGCATTTCTTGCACTATTCAGCAGTTTTATCTAAAACTTCAGAAGATTCTTTTGAAATATTTACCTCAGTAATCGACACCTCGGCTTTCTCTGCCGTCTGATTCTGATCAACTTTTTTTTTCCGGCTCTTCCTCAGCAACAGCTTCACTTGCATCAGCTACTTCAACCAACTTTTTCAACTTCTTCCAATTTTTCTTTATCCACTTCTTCTGTTGGTTGGTTTCTGTTCTTCTTCACCAACTGCTTCTTCTTTTTCTTCCACTTTCACTTTCTTTTCTTCTGCAACCTTCTTCAGTTCATCCACCAAATTTTTAACATTCTTCTTCATCCTCTCTTCATATCTATATTTTAGACTTGCTGTCATGACATCCCTGATGATCTTATCCAGCTTTTTAACATAATCTTTATCTTTCGCGACATTTGAATAGTATTCGCCGAATAAAGGGATTACTGCAAGAACATCGTTATACACCACTTTGCTTGGATGAACAAGAGGTTCTCCTTTGCTGCTGATATAACACTCTCGCTTCTTGTCCCATCTTTTATAATTCCTAGCCTCTTCATATTCTCTCTCCATTTCTTCAATTCTGTAACCAACAATACATCTTTCTCTGTATGTTTTCTCTTTTAGAATCTCTTCTTTAGTTTTCACTTCCATGATTTTGATATTCGATAATCACGGCAAACACTTAATCAGTTTTAACAAATCGAATACTCGAAAACCCGTAAAAGTGCGATTGAGAAATAATATTTATTTTTTCAGACAAAAATTGATCTAAGACTTGTGCAACTGACCAAGACCCTCCTGAACACGATATGAATAATGTCACACCCTGACTTTTGTGGAAGCGTGTTTATGGTGTGACTTTCTTAATATCATTGCATTCAATCGTAACATCAACTATATGATAAAACCATAGGTTTGTCATCCATTACATAAGTGTAAAACATAATAACATCGTTTTAAAACGTAGACTCCAAATTTTAAGTTTTACAAATCATACAAATTGTTTATGAGCTTATTAAAGACTCGTCAAAAGGTAATGATTAATACCAAGGTTTGGAAGACGTGTCTCGTCCAGGAATAAGACACATTAACCAAACTCAAGACCATGGATGACATCTTTATTCTTAACGCAGCATAAAAACTTCCAACGCCCGCCAGATCCATTAAAATTTCCCTGAAATACATGTAGTTTGAAAAACATCAACAAAAGTTGAGCGAGTTCATGTGTTTGTTTGTGTTTATGTATAAACCTCTGAAACGTTGTAAGTATGTATGTATGTAAGTCCCTGGTATGTAGCAATAAGGAAAAAGAGATCACCAATGGTTTGCAAGGCCATTGATATGGGTGAAGTGATGCAGGAAGACTTAAACCTAGCAAATTTGTACCGGGCCACGGCTGTAAGACACAGACACCACATGGCCCATTCTGCGGACTCATGGATGGGGCTCACTACACCCGAATAGATCTATCACTCATGTCCCTCGGTCCTACGATGAGGATTAATGGCCTTAAGTTTCCGCCTACCCACTCACACGATCTAAGTAGTATGCCCTCCTTAAGCTAACCATACCATGTATAAAATGTCTGTATAGTTGTAACATGTATTTCACCCCCGAAGTTATAAAACTGAAAACAGTTAAGAGAAAAGGGGGACATGAACTCACAGTATTGTGTCTTCGGTACTTGTAACCCAAATCTCCTCAGTAAACACTACTACTTACAATGGTCTAACGTCTATTAGACGAATGGGTCGTGCCTTGTCTTAGTATTTATGTTTTTGAGCTACGTTTCCTATATCATTCCAAGTTATAATAATTATATTTAGTTTTGGAATAATTGTTTATACAATATTTCTGTATTAATACTTCTCAAGTATTCGTATTCACATTTCCTTCCCAAGGATGGGGTATTTCATACATGGTTATCCGTATTCTTGTATTTGTTTATCTAGCCATATAGTGGCGTCGCATTCCGGTGTGTTAATCCAAAAGAATATATATCTTTAAGTCTCACTTAGTAGGATATAAATAAACTTCATTTTTATTCCAAACAATACAGTCCAAGAAAATATATTTTTTTTTTCCCAAAAATACTACATTTCTTAATAAACCCGAGTAAAAATACTTTTACTTTCCCAAATAATAATACATTTTCTCTTGTCCCAAAAATATGATATAACTTGGTAATACGTACAAAAATCATATTTTCACCTCTTTCGTATCCAGAATAATATCTATCAAAAATATATTGTATTGGTGTCTTTCGGAATATTTCATAAGTTACGTTTTATTGTTCGGCTTCACAATATTAAACGTGTAACTTATATTTCATCCCTTGTGATTTTTGGCATTACTTTGGAGTTGTAAATTCATGGTAATTTGTAGTTATATTATTTTACTCTAAAATAATATAGTTATTCCACCAAGTAACAAATATTCACACAAGATAAACTTGGTAAAGACGTATTGTATTCAATTGTTGTATAATCAGAATAGGTTACAGGAATATATAAGGAATATATTTACATCTACACCCTCTAACTAATCATAATTAACTATTTGTCTAATACTCCCCCTCAAGCTAAGGCCGGGGAAGGACCCTTAGCTTGGACTTCAGATAGAGAAAGCGATCAACTGGAAGCGGCTTTGTGAAGACATCAGCCAATTGGTCTTTTGTTGAAATAAACTGAACTTTTAATTTCCCTTGTGCAACTCTTTCCCGAACGAAGTGAAAATCAACCTCAACATGTTTAGTCCGAGCGTGAAAGATCGGATTTGCAGACAGATATGTAGCGCCCAAGTTATCACACCATAAATTTGGAGAGGATCTTATAGGGACGCGTAGTTCACGTAACAACGTCTCAAGCCAAGTTAGTTCTGCAACTGCATCAGCTAAAGCCTTATATTCTGATTCTGTAGAGGAACGTGAGACCGTTTTTTGTTTTCTAGCAGACCAAGAGACAAGATTCGATCCAAGATATATCGCATATCCACCCGTGGATCGACGGTCGTCGGGACAGCCAGCCCAATCCGCATCAGAGAAAGCACTCAAGGAGTTGAAAGCAGCATCTGTATAAGCATGTAAGACTGTGGTAGACGACTGAGAAAACAGAAGAGTATGATCCACCGTACCAAGAAGATATCTTAAAATACGTTTGACAGCAGCCCAGTGATTAACGGTGGGAGAGTGCATAAATTGGCAGACCTTGTTGACTGCAAAGGTAATGTCCGGACGAGTGAGAGTGACATATTGTAAAGCACCCACAAGCTGTCTATATTTGACCGGATCATCAAAGGGATCACTGTCACCAACAGATAACATAGCAGAGGTAGTGCAAGGAGAGGAAACTGGTTTGGCGTGAGACAGATTTGCACGAGCCAGCAGTTCCTTTATATAATTCTGTTGAGAGAGGTGGAGATCACCATCTTTACGCGTGACCGAGATACCCAAAAAATAAGACAGTGGCCCCATGTCCTTAATGTCAAAGGTGCTGCCAAGACGTCGAACCACATGATCAATAGCCTCGGGTTTGTTTCCTGTTAATATAATATCATCAACGTAGACCAACATATATAGGACGGTGTCAGAGGCGCAATAAACAAATAAGGAAGGATCGGTGTTTGATCCTTTAAACCCGAGTGCCAAAAGAGCCGAGGATAATCTATGAAACCACGCCCTCGGAGCTTGCTTGAGACCGTATAGAGACTTGCGTAACCGACACACATGATTAGGATAGCGTGGATCAACGAAACCCGGTGGTTGTTTCAAGTACACTGTTTCTTTCAAATCACCATACAAGAAGGCGGTCTGGACGTCAAGTTGACGTAATGGCCATTTGTGTTGAACCGCAAGAGACAAAACTACACGGATAGTAGTAGCCTTTACCACCGGACTAAACGTTTCCGTGTAGTCAATACCATGTTGCTGATGAAAACCTTTGGCTACAAGGCGTGCCTTGTAGCGTTGAACACAACCATGTTGATCCTTTTTAAGTCTGTAGACCCATTTGCAATCAACAACATTTGAACGAGGATCATAAGGAACAAGAGTCCAAGTACCATGACGCACAAGAGACGAGTACTCCTCAGCCATAGCCTTACGCCAGTTTGGGTCTGCATTAGCGACGGTAAAAGTAGTAGGTTCGGATTCGACAGTGGAGGTGTGGAAAGAGGCATTGTAAGGCTTCGTTTGCTTGGGGTTGGAACGAAGATTTGGTGGACGGGTTCTAGTGGTGGTGGAAGAAGGTGGCGGTGGAGTAGTAGATGGTGGAGGGATAGGAGCAGCTTTGTTTGTAGAATATTGATCAAAGGCCGAGGTGGTGGAAGAGCGAGTGGACTTTCGTGAGTAAGTGTAGGCAGGAGGCGGCGGTGATGGTGGTGGTGGTGGGGGCGGTGGTGGTGTAGGTGGTGTAGAAGTGGGTTGATTGGACGACGGTGGTGTAGAATCGGGAGGTTGTGGTGGTGAGTTGAGTGTTGGGGATGATTGTGGTGGCGGGGTAGGTTGTGTAGTTGTAGAAAGATCGGGTGTAGGATAGGCCGAGACATAGGGAGTGGGGTCGGGTACCGGGGAAGTGTTTGAAGTTTGTTTTGAAAACGGAAAAACATGTTCAATGAATCGAACATGACGGGCAATATAAATACGATCAGATTCAGGATCAAAGCACCGATACCCATGATGAGAGGTGCTGTAGCCAAGAAAGATACAAGGAGTGGATCGAAGATCCATCTTGTGTGGGTTGTATGGACGAAGATAAGGAAAGCACAAACAGCCAAAGACACGAAGGAAGGAAAAATCAGGCTTATGTTTAAAAAGGTGCTCGAAAGGAGATATGTTGGAGTTATTGCGAGAGGGCATTCGGTTAATGAGATACACGGCAGTGTCATAGGCAAAGTGCCAAAACCGTTGTGGAACATGAGCTTGAGCCATGAGAGTGAGCCCCGTTTCAACAACATGGCGGTGACGTCTCTCAACTGTCCCATTCTGTTCGCTAGTGTGCGGACAGGAGAGACGATGAATGATGCCAATGGAGGCAAAGAAGGAGGAAAGATTACGAAACTCCCCTCCCCAATCTGTTTGTACGGATTTTACCTTGGTGGAAAATTGTCTCTCGGCCATGGTAACAAAACGTTTAAAGGTTTCGAAAACCTCAGATTTCCGTTTTAGAGGAAACAACCACATGTATTTGGAAAAATGATCAACACATAAGAGAAAATAGTTATGACCATCAAAAGAGGAAACACCCGAAGGCCCCCAAACATCACAAAAAACTAATTCAAGTACATGAGAACTGTGATAATCCGAAGATAACAAATGAAGTTTGGAAGATTTTCCAACTAAACAAGAAGAACAATTAAAGTCAAAATTCTTGTCTGAAACAGGTAAATGAAAGCTAGAAAGCATAGAACTAAACAGTTGAGAATGTGGATGTCCAAGGCGTTGATGCCATGTGGTTGTCGAAGCCCGATACGTGGAAAAAGCAACTCTGGGAAGTGGTTGAGCAGAGGGAAACCGGATAGTATAAAGACCACCGTCACTTGGACCCGTGAGGAGGGTAGTGTGTGTAGACTTGTCCTTCACAGCAAAGAAAGTAGAGTGAAATTCAAAATAAACATTATTATCATGACAAAATTTTTGAACAGAAAGAAGGTGCCGTTTGATTTTTGGAACATGAAGGACATCTTTAAGATGAAAGGTTCGTGAGGGTGAAAAAAATTTGGCTGAACCAATGTGTAAAATGGGCAGAGATTTACCGTCACCAACGCGCAGATTATCCTCACCAAAGTAAGGCGTAGCTGAGTCAAAACCCGACATGTCTGGTGCTACATGATTGTTGGAACCTGTGTCATTGAGCCAAGCAGGTGTGTCAGATTGGGAACGAAAATCAGCATAGTTAGCTGAAGGCTGTCGTGATCTGATGGTAGACGGATCCCGGTTTGGACACTGAGATGGCAAGTGACCAATACCACACCTGTTGCAAGTGCCATAAACTGTATTCTGATTTGAAGCCCAACTAAACTGACCTTGATTGCGGTTGTTGTTCACCTGTGAGCGATTGTTGCCGCCCCGGCCTCCACGACCACGACCCCCGCGGCCCCGATTGTTAGGACCCGATCTGTTTGTGTAAAAGGGCTGTGGCGTAGGAGCCGGAGACAAACCAGTGGTTGGTTGTAGCTGAAAACCAAGACGTCCAGCAATCTGTTGAAGAGCTTGAATAGTGTCATTTGATGCTGGAGAGGGTTGGGCTGCTGTAGTAGCCGTAAAAGCCTGAGCCGGAGAAACATCAGGAACAGGTTTCTTAATCAGGAACTCGTGATCAGCAAGAAGACCAGGAAGCTCTGAAAAGACGGCTGTAAATTCTCTAGCAAGGAGATTTTGTTTGACTCCATTGTATTCTTCACGAAGACCTGCAACAACAAGCATGATAATATCCTTTTCCGGCATTGGCTGGCCGATATTGGCAAGAGCAGTAGCATATTCATGTGCTCTGGCCAAATAAGCAGCAGAGGATTCATCCCCTTTCATTTGAATCTTCAACAATTGTGTTTTTAACGTAAATTCCCGAGACGAGGTGTGTGGGGCATAAGCACGTTCAAGGGAAAGCCAAAGGTCACGTGAAGTTGTACCTTGTACATGTTGAAAAGCAGCCTCTGAGATTGTAGAGAGAAGAAGCATACGTACATGAGCATCGTTTGCAAGCCATGCATCATAATTAGGGTTCACAGTGGATGATACAGGTGCCTCTTTTTCTTTTCCAGAAGCTGCGATCACATATGGAGGGCAAGGAATTGAACCATCAATGTATCCGAACAGGCCATTAGTAACGAGGAACGGTTGAATCATGAGTTTCCAGAAGCCATAATTTGTTGGTGACAATGTGAAACCGAACTTGTGAGAATTGTGTGCAGTTTTCTCGACTTGAGTGAAGGCAATAATATCGGTTGACATGTTTGAGGATTGCCGATGATCAATTTAGGGTGGAAGAAGAGGGCGATCGGCTGTAGCCGATGAAGAAGGAAGTCGGCAGCTAGGGTTAGGGATTCTTGGCTCTGATACCAAGATAAACTTGGTAAAGACGTATTGTATTCAATTGTTGTATAATCAGAATAGGTTACAGGAATATATAAGGAATATATTTACATCTACACCCTCTAACTAATCATAATTAACTATTTGTCTAATAACACAAGCGTCTTATTAATAAATATATATTCTAGATATATATTTAACCGTTTTTATTTACGAAAACCCACCTCCTATACTTTGAAATATAGTAACAAAACTTATGGCGAAGTTCACTTCCGAAAACAAAGTTAACACATTTGTAAATTCTTGTTAGAAAATAATTTTCTAAGTCTTGGGATTTTTAGAAAATTTCACCAGAGTTTCCCCTAAAAACGGAGGTGTCCATGCTATTAAGCATATCATTTTCTTTTCAAAAATTTCATCCAATCAATCTCAACAATATATCAAACAACATTACACTAACCAAGTGCAAAAACAATGCACTTTGTGGGGTGTTTAGTGGGTTTAGTTATCTTCCAAAATGTAATCGTTTCTTTAAAAACCATTTTCTTACAAAAGTTAGTGTTTACAACTTGTAAATAATCTTTACAAAAATTAACCCCTTGGAACTCTTCTTGTAAATAAAATATTCTCATACTTGTCTTATTTCTAAAAAATGGTGTAAGTGTTTGTAATAGTCATGTCCTTCCAAAAATCGCTTTTCTAACTCGGTTTGTTAGAAAAAGTCTTTTGTAAAATCCCGGATTTACATGATCACCAACTTACTTGTTCAATTATATTTCAAGAAAAATCATTTTTATCAAGTTCATATTTGACTAGAAGGTGGTTATTTTATGTAACGCATAACAACTTTCTAATCTTGTTAAATCATAGTTCTAGATATTATTTAACAAGATCCATATGGTGATTAACACCACATAACCAAGAATCATCATACAATCAACAACATGTTCACTACAACCTCCTACTACAACATTTCATCTTCATGTTTATGTTTTTAGTTCTTGTTCTTAGTGTTCTTGTAATATTCAACATAACATGACTTTTAACTACTCAAAATGGAAGTAAACTAGGGTAGATCAAAGACTTACAACTAGCACAAGGCTAGGGAAGAATCTCTAGTAAAAAGATGAAGAAGATGATGGTGAAAATCAATGTATGAAGCTCCTTGAAGTTCCACAAGTTGCAAGCTTCTTTAATCCTTTTTCTACACTTGAATGAAGCTCAAAAATGGATGAATGGGGTGGTGATATGGTGGTGATGGTGGCGATGGTATATGAGCCGAGAGGGAGGGAGGAAAGAGTGAGAAAGATGGAGTGTGAAGATTGTGAAATGATGTAGGTATGGTCTTGTAATCTAAAGGACCATACTTATAAGGATTTCTCTAATGTTTTGGCCACTAAATCAAGCAAAAATCAAATAAAATATGAGATATAATCTTGAAGGTAAGGTGGTGGATTTGGGTGGGTCCCTTGGACCGTAACTTCATATGGGGGTGGGGGTAGATTGTAAATTTTGTGACTAAGTTGGTAAATATAAGTTAGAATCCAAGTGTATGCTTATATATGTTAGTTACTTGATATTTAGTGGGTGTTAAGGTGTTCGGGGATCAAGACTAGTCAAGAAATAATTAAACAATGTATTTGGCAAAAATTTGGTGTCCCGGGTAATTCCAGTTGTTCGGTTGGATACCGTTCCGTTAAAGTGTTTAATTATTCCGTAAAGTATCTTTTATAAATATTTTTGTAACACAATTAATTCCCGGCACTTAGGAAAGCATACAGGACCATTCTGCCATATTTTTGCACCTTAATAACATGTTACAATGCTGAATTTTGTTAGTAAATGCAGAATTCTGCACTTAAAGTGTGTTTTAGGCACTTCCCGACACTTTAACTATCACCTAGTGACGCAGTTTTATGGTCCTCACTTCCCTACATTCCACACTAGTGTAGTACCCTGTCTCTGGCTCATACTGGCCTCAAAACATTGTCTGTCTATTGCTGGCATTGTCAGCATATTTCTGAATTATCCTTTCAGTGTGCTAACTGTGCTTTGTGCATCAAGTATGTCACTAAGGTTTGTGTGTAATCAATGAAGTGACGGTATGAAGTATGATGCATATGTATGTATGATACAAAAATCATAAAGCGGTTTAAGTTGTCAGTTTTAATCAAGCACATTCATTAAGCACATAATTAAAACTAATTAATTGTATGGTACCTGTAATTGTGAGGGTCGTCACAAATAATGCCTTGTAAAATTGTGCGGTTACAAAATGATATTTTGTTGATCCGTGATCCTGATGAGTATTATCTAGCGGATGAACCAAAAACAATAACTTCTGAATGAACTTGAACACAAATGGACCTTGTATCAAGACAATGTTAGTTCGAATGGGCTAGTGGTATATCTTTGACTACTCACTCGGATGAGCCAATAATTCGGATGAGATGATTTAGTGGATGAACTTATGTATAATGTCCAGATAGACAATTTGATACTACCGTTCGGATGGCCGATAAAAGTATTCCAGTGGATGGACTTATGCAATAACGTAGCGGATGAGTTTTTTTAATAATGTCCGAATGGAATCTTGAATATCAATCAACCACCTTTTTTACTTCTTTGGATGGACTCGAGTTAACCCAAAGTTCGGATGGACTTCACATTCAAAAACTAAATCACCAACTGAACTTGTGATTGGACCATATATTTATCCAAGAAAATGTCACTATTTTATGACATCTCATGTGAAGACTGAGTTGAAAACCTGAAATCACACGTGATCCTTTGTCACAATTAAGAGTTAAATGCCATTTTAGTCCCTGTGGTTTGGGCTATTTTGCCAGTTTAGTCCAAATGTTTCATTTTTAACATGTGGGTCCAAAAAGGTTTCACAGTTGCCATTTTAGTCCACTTGGTTAACTTCATCCATTTTTTCTGTTAACGAGAAGGCCAATTTGGTCATTTTGTATGTAATTCTGTTAACTAAAAGGGCAATTCAGCCATATAAAATGACCGAATTAGCCTTCTCGTTAACAGAAAAAATGGATGAAGTTAACCCAGTGGACTAAAATGGCAACTGTGAAACCTTTTTGGACCCACAGGTTAAAAATGAAACCTTTGGACTAAACTGGCAAAATGGCCTAAACCACAGGGACTAAATTGGCATTTAACTCCACAATTAATGCATATTATCGAGAGACCAAATTCAGTTCAATCCAATTGCTTTTTCATTAAATGCGATTAATTTTCATTGGACCATTGAATCTATTTACTTTTCTTGGGCCGCCAACCTTTTATCTTTTATTATCTAGACTATTGGGCTAGCACAATATCTAATTGGTTCGGATGGACTGAATTGTCCACATCCGCTCGAATGAAGTTGTTATCTCTTTCGGATGGACTATTCAAGGCCACATCCAAGCGGAAGAGGGTGTAAAGTGATTCGGATGGCCAAAAAACAAGTCCGGATGGATTATTCCTCACCCATCCGAGCGGATGGAGGTTTAGATGAACAGTAACAGTACCAAAAACTCAACTTTTCGGACTAAAAATCACAAATTTAGCTCCTTAAACTTTGAATTAAGAATTGATTTTTTGTAGGATTATGAAATCATGTTTGATGCATATAATATATAAAAGTTAGCGATTTTTAACCATGAAATCCTCGTTAATTTTGGATTTTTTTGTTCAAAAAGTGTGAAAAAGAGAAAAATGTAGAAGAAATGATGAATCTGATCCGAATTAGGCCCTGAAACTGATGAAATCACATGAATTCTTGCATCTCTAATACGTGCAATCGAACTCCCACTCTGATACCACTTGTGAACGCGTTGTAGGATCGTGTTTGACTCCCGAACAATTGCGAAAGACACGTACGACGTGCGGAATCCGTGTACATGTGTGGACCGAACACAAGAACATAATTAATCAAAGATTCTATTAGAATATGACAATTTTCTACACCTTGAATCTTCTCTTTTGCTACTTTCTCTCTCTAGATCTTGAATACTCTCCAAAGATACAAAGTGCAAAAGTTCTAAATGAAACATATAAGGGTCCTATTTATAGGGCTCTCATAAGGAGGGTTTCCTTATTTACAAAAATGCCATTGCCCTATATTTAACAATATAAAACCTTGTCTTGTTCCATTTTTTGCTACGATTCGGATTGACGGAGGCGATAGACATTAATGCACTCACAATTCATGCCGACCGAAACCTCTCCACCTTAGGACCCTATAGAGACCACGACACAAGGGACATCAGGTCATTGTAGCTAAGTTAGATCAGATCACGAATCACATCAGGACCCAACAACGAGATTTGAGGAGTCATATCTCTTCGTGTAGAGGATCTCGCTCAACTGCTAGCCGACGCCATTCTAGATGATTTAGTGACATCTGATACATTTTTATGGTTCAATATGGTTGTTTGAGATGTTATGAAAACTTGTGATACTTTGACACTTGACACTTTGATGGTGTGTACATTATAGGTACCCCCGAAGACCCAGACCGGGACAAAAGTATGTCCCAGTTTTTGGCACTTAAATGTGGCCGGTTATCTATCTTAGTTATTAGTTTAATTTTAGTTATTAGTATGTTGGAATCAATAAGCCCAGGTCATTATTATGGAGCATCTATCACACCAAAAGAGAATATGTTAGGCAGTTGTGGGTACTGACCACACACATGGTGATTTAAGACAATCAAAGGAGTATTAGTTTCTTTCATCTCTTATATATCTTGCTTGAGTAATTAAATATTTAAGTGTGGAAACTTGCTAAAGTATATTAAGGAAATAAAAAAAATTCAAAGATAATCTTTGGGTTTACTTAAAAAATAAATAGAAGTGGAAAATTAGAATGACAAGTAGAAAAAAAAACTAACATTATGCATAATTGGACAAATTACCTATCCCACCCAATTACACATGAGTACTTTGACCCTAATCGAACATACCACTCTACATATTTATTCACATGCTCATTCGTTTGAAATTGAGTGCTATGTTCACCCATATTATTTCATAATTAGAACTTATATGACTTATACATTTTGAGGCTGCAAACTAGTAATTGCACAAAAATGATTACACTAACTAGGATTTTCTCCCTAAAATAAAACATACCCTTAGAAAAACCCATTAGAACCTTAGCCTTTCGTTTCTATAATTGTCTAAACTATCATGAAACTTAGCGAGCAAATGGGTAGATCGCTTGAAGAATCCCAATCCAATGAAGCAAAAGACACATCATCATCATCACATTTACATGTAGATATGAAAAGCTACCGAGGAAGAAAGAAAATGGAAGGTACCACTAAAGAAAAGTAATTGATGACTTTACTAAAAAGAACTTATTTATATGTTGGATAAAAGGCACGAATGATAGAATATGTGCAATCTAGAAGGGTGAGCGCATGTACACTAAGTTTTCAAACCGTTTCCTTTTGTTTTGTTGCTTTTTATAACACAACCCAGCCTTCATGTTCTTCTTTTTGTAACCAGGTTTGTTATAAAAAGTTTTCTTGCTCTTTCTAGCAAATTTTTCAATTTCAGACTTCTCAACCTCTACCAATTTGAAAATCTTGTCAATCTTTTCCAAAATCACATTCTGAATCGGGACTTCAATAACTGAGAATAATTTGTCTGATCCAATCATGGTATAGGCCAATCCTATCGGATCATCATTCGTATCTTTCTTAGATTTTGAATATTTAGGATAACTCTCATGAAAACTTCCCTCATTTTCATCCTGTGACTCAGATTTATCTGTTTTGGTAGACTCATCTTGCAAAACACTTTCAACGCTGAATCACTAGTATTATCATATTTGGAATAGGTTAGTCAATATTATCTGGCAATTGATCAACCATGTTGAAAGCTTTTTCCACCTTCTCGTCATCATAAAATGTGATTTTTTTCCTCAAACAGTGGTGGAACCTGATGATATTCTGAACCAATTCCTTTCTTGTTTTTCTCAGACTCTTTATCATCCGGTTTTAAATTGAAAATATGTTCAAGAACATATGATGAAGCGTGATAGCTATGCAACTTGTTATTATCTTGTTCTAAATCAGCCATTTTACGTTTAAGCTCAGCAACTTCTTTAATATAAGAATTTACAACTTGTTTTATTTCATACTTTCGCTTAAGCGTTTCTAACGTTTCAGAACAATATCTCAATCTCGATTGAACAAGTTTCATTTGACTTTTCACATCTTTATACGACTCCTTTGTAATATGAGATGCAAGTTTTATTGAATCATATTCTTTTTTCATTTCTTGAACTGCATTTTCTTTTTGCAAACACTCTTCTGTCATTGCTGAACACTTTTCTTTAAAATCTCATTTTCTTTTTTGTAAAATTTTACATTTTTGTGTCAGCTTTTCATCGTTATCTATCAAATTCTTTTATTTTTCAAACATTTCTTTGCCTTTATCTTTGAAAATTCATTCAATTTTATTAAATTCTATATCTCTTGTTTTGAATTTTCATCTTTTTCAGTACAAGCACTGCACGTTTCCATGCATTTCTTGCATTGTTCAACACATTTATTTAACACTTCAGAAGATTCAGGTTTAGTTATTACCTCAATAGTTGGCACCTCGGCTTCTTCTGTCGTCTGCTTTTGATCTTCTTCTTTCATCTGTTGTTCTTCAGTAACAGCTTCATCAATCAGCTTCTCCAACTTCTCATTAGCTTTCTCCTGTTTCTCTTCATCAACTTCTTCTTTCTTCTTCAAACTCTCTTCATCCTGCTGTTTTTTAGTAACAATTTCTTCTGCTGGTTTCTGACCTTCTTCACCAGCTGCTTCTTCTTCTTTCACCTCTTCATGTTTTTGTTTACCACTGATTTCCTCTGCAGCTTTCTTTAATTCATCTACCAAATTCTCAATAATCTTCTTCATTCTTTCTTCATCTCTCTGTCTCAGGCTTGCTGTCATAACATCTCTGATTATCTTATCCAGCTTTTTTAAGGTAATCTTTATCTATTTCGATATTTGAATAGTATTTGCCGGACAGAAGAATTACTGCAAGTACGTCATTATACACCACTTGGCTTGGATGGACAACCGGATCTCCTTTGTGATTGACATAACATTCTCGTTTCTTGTCCCATCTTCCATAGCTCCTAGCTTCCTCATACACTTTCTGCATTTCTTCTATTCTGTAATCTACAAAACATCTTTCTCTGTACGTTTTCTCTTGCAGAATCTCTTCTTTCATTCTCTCTTTCACCTCAGCCACAAATGCACTTCCATCATCAGTTATATAATCACCCAAGTTAAACCCTTCGTCATTATGAATGATCCTATGTTTGGCATGATCATGCACCCACACTAAAGCTTGTGATTTCTCTTTTGGTGGACCTCCAGTAATTCGCTTCAGACTTTCTCCGGACGTATGCTCAACGGTTTTATGATAAATTTCCTTTTTGTAATAATCGTCATGGAATGGATTACCATGATCAGCTACTTCTTGGTTAACACACCCCCTTTTAAAATGAACATTCTATTTACATCGGAAACATGCCACATTTGACTTATCAAACCCGAGTTTGGTGCTTAACAACCCTCCCAATTCTTGTCTTCCTGTTATCTCCATGAAACGTTGTGCTCTATGAATGTCACTAGCCAAACACCATCTATTATCAATGAGTTCCATCTCCTCTAGATCTATCTGGTCATAATCTTCTTTTGTCAACTCGGGATTTCCAATTCTCCCAGCTACCAGACTCTCGTAAAATTCCAGAATTGATGCTAAGAAACTCATTTGTTGCTTAGCAACATTGATGTCCATTGTTGGACAATTTTTCAATTTTAGAGCAATGTTGCAGTGATCTCACCGGGTTCTTCTGAGTTTGAAGCTGTTGAAGATGAATGATAACCTGGATTGTAACTTGATGAACTTTTCTGTGAATCTTTTGACTTTTCGACACTGAAAGAAGTACCAATCTTTGGTGACTGAATGGTCGAAGGTACGTTTCCCCTGTAGTAAAGACCCACATTTTGCTAATACGAAGAGCTGCTCATTTTGCTCTGTTTTTGCAACTCAAGCTCATGACTCTCAATCTTTTCAATCAAAGTATCCAAAGTAATCGTATCAAACAATACGTCATTTTTCAGAATAAAAACAAATGTTTGCCAATGATCAGCACGTGGTAAAGCTTCAATGATTTGTTAGTGATTTCTTCATGGGTTTTGTTATCCCAAACCTGTCAAGTTCGATTTTAAGGTGGCAAAATATCTCAATCATTTGTCTCACAGTTTCACCTTTTATGCAATCAAACAAATCGAATTCTTTTTTAAGAAATGATATTTTGTTCTTTTTAATCTGCTTTCCACCCTCAGCTTTCACTCGTAACGCTTCCCACACAGATTTTGATGACCCGTCTGTTGGAGTCTGTATGCCCAAGACACATATTAGATTGATGTGGCTAGTAAGTTATGATCCAAGTCGAGTCATACCCAAATACAAGCTAGACAAACACTTAAATATTTATTTGTGATATGATCAAACAAATAAATATTAACACTTACAATATTTAGAAATTGGTTTTCTAAATAATTGCACTTGAGAAACTAATAAATTATATGGATAATTTATTTTGAGAGAATATTTTATTTTGTTATTTAATGAGTTAAATAACATTTTAAAAGGTTGCATAAAGTCTTGTAAACATATGGTGTTATATTTTATAAAAGTTATAAAATAAACAAGACTTAAAATTGTTAAAAGAAAATTTATTTTCTTTTAAAAACACCCTCTAAAAATCGGCCCCAACATGTGTCTTCCCAAGAATTTTTTGGTCCAATTACCTTTCATGCATTTGCATGTGTAAGAAGGCATGTGATTGGGTGGAATGGAGGTGATCATCTCTCATACTTTTATAACCATTTTAGATGACAAAAAAAGGTTGGAAGACTTGTTGTTTTGCTCTCTAATTTTCAGCCATCATAAGGATTTCTCAAGTTTTCGGTTTTGATTCAAGTGTTAGAAATCCTAGCCAAACTCGTGGTGTTTGTTGGAAGCTTGGGGTATACAAGCTTGAGGCCTTCTACTCTTGAAGGCAAACATTCAAGAAGCATCATCCTTTTCAAGTTCTTGTACTCCAAGAAGGTAGTTTTCTAAACATCCTATGGTTGTGTTTGATAGTATGCATTTTCATATATGAATATGGGTTTTGGGATTTTTGCATATAAATGATAGTTATATCTTAAAAGTAACATGTTTTAAATATTATTTCCGCTGCGTTTTTATTTCATATGGATGAAATTACTTTAATAAATATGTTAAAATCCCATCAATGGCATCTAGAGCCGCTTATATGAGTGCATGCTTCAATAGATTAAAAATTTCGGGTTTCGGGTTTGAATAAAACCCCCTGGTCGAAAATTTTAACATGGTTAACCTTTTGTTTTTCAAGATTATTTTCTTACATGCATAAGGGAATCTTGAAAAATTATTTCATATGGATGATTTGTTTGTTTGGACAAAACTTACCTTTTCGGTTTTTTGTACATAGCCGAAAATGTTCATAAAAGGGAACCATTTTTTTATGCTTCTTGTAATATATATATATATATATATATATATATATATATATATATATATGGATATATATTTTGATGCATATAACCTAGCCATGACCTTGTGTTGAATGATTGTGTTGTGATTTATTTTATTATTATTTCAATGGGTTGTAATAATTATTATTTTGTTCTTCCATTTGTAAGATATGTAATTTATTTATTTTATTTGGTATGTAAAATAAATAGATTAGGTGCATTTTTATTTTACTAGAAAAATGTATTAGGATATATTTTTTTTTTTGTAAAAGAAGATGCACACAAAGTGCAGTTTTGGTTTGGCCATATTCGGTCCAAAGAACTTCATGGTTCTCAATGGGATTTTAACCCGATAACCAAAACACATTTTTGAAGTCCAAAAGAGTTTGGAGCTGAATATAAAAGACTTTTGGAAGCTCAAAGAAGGTGGAGAAATCACAACACAAGAAGAAGACTTGAAGCATTTGGATGCGGGATCAAGTGGGAGTTCATCGACACATTACCTGTGTCATTTTTTACCCTTTAGGAAGGACCTTTTGGCACACTTGTTTCGGCTAACAAGTGTTGTCAAAATAGTTGGCTATGGTTATGCACCTATTGTTATGTATGATATGCTTGTTTGGTTGCTTATTTTGTTGTTTTAGATGATATGTCGATATGCATGACTTAATAAACTAATAATCAACAACAAGCGTAAAATTGGTTCTTAACAAAATCATTAAAATGGTTAACAAAGGTTTTATTAAAAATTAATGATTTTATAATAAAATGGGTTTTATTAAAAAGAACCTTGAAAATTAGTTTTCACTAAAGTACCATTGATTTGAATGCATGCAAATGTATGGTACATAGTATTTTCTAAACTAGAATTTTGAAATATTAAAAAACCCTTTTTATAAAACAAGTCAAACACCATCCTTTTATACAACACTCGAAACACTTGGGAACTCTTATTGTGGGATAAAGGTCACCTAACCACATTTGAGGGAACTTGTATGTTCGAGGTGGATTTACCATGTTTGTGGGATAAAGGTCACCTAACCACTTATGTGTATAAACTCACACGTGTGTGTAAGTTGGACGACTTGATTTGGAAACCATGAACTTAGGGTCACCAAAGCATGGGGAACAAAGGTGTTGATGGGATCAAACATGCCAACTAAACATATTGATGTTTAACCGATCCCATATGGCTAGAAATTGCAAAGAGTTGCAATTGTCAAACGTTGACTACCTTGTTAGTTTAAATAGAGGGATAAGAGTCACCTAACCAATATTTAAATGTACCATTGGATTCTAGATTTTAATTATTAATTGTCTTTAAGACACAAAAGGGTATTAATGATTAAAATATAATAATATCGAAAATACCAAATTTGAACTTGTTAAATTTTGTAGATGGCCGCTAACAATGCAAACCCGATTAACCAAATCGTCCGAAACCTATCACTAAGAACCATCCTTGAAAAGGATCGTCTCAACCATAACAACTTCATGGATTGGTTTCGAAACTTGAGAATCGTTCTCAAGCAAGAAAAGATATCCTATGTGTTGGACGATCCTATTCCCGATGAACCTAACGTGGAAGATGTGGAAGCCTACAATGATTGGGTTAAGTATACCAAGGACTCCATGCAAGCCTCATGCCTCATGTTGGGAACTATGATTCCCGAAATTCAAAAGGATTTTGAACACTACGGGGCATACGACATGATTACCCAGTTAAATGAAATGTTTCTACGACAAGCAAGGGTAGAACGCTTCGAAACTGTTCGGGCGCTTCATGCATGTCGAATGGAGGAAACCCAATCGGTATCATCTTATGTCCTTAATATGAAAAGCCACATTGATCGCCTCGAAAGGCTAAATTGTCCCGTCTCTAAAGAGTTGGCTATGGATTTGATCCTCAACTCTTTAACAAAGAAATATGAGAGCTGGACACGCGGTTGTGGACAGGGATCTATTCTAGCTATAAAAGGGGGTGCTTGGTTCACTTGAAAGGCATCCCTTGGCATACCACTACTCTCCCACTTTGCCACCACTCCACCACCATTACAACACCAACACCCACCACCATCATCAATCATCCATCTTTAGAGTGTGTAGTAGTCTCGGGATCCAAGATTGATTGTAAGAGTTCTTGCCAATCAAAGGTCATGTTTGGCTAAGCCTCTTACATCACTTGGTGAAGACAAGTCTTTTATGTATTACTTTTGATTTTTAATCTTTCGGCACTTTTTATTTGGGTTTGTATTAATGACTTTAATAACTAGTTTCTTATGTTGTCGTGAGGTTACTTTACTATCTATATAAAGTAAATGATGTCATCATTCGTGTCTTTACGGTCTATATATAGCACATTAACTACCTGGTAGGGGGTTAGGGGGATGGTTTGGTAAAGTTCTTGTCTCGTTCAGTGTATAGATCCTGCGAGGATCTGGTTCAAGCTTACTAGGACCTCCTTCAATACCCAATGGCATTGGATGGTGGGGGTGCGAATAGCTTGAACCCCTCATATGTAAACTACTATTAATACTTTAAACCGGCTTCTTGGGATTGTATCCTTGCTGACTCAAACCACTTAGTCGAGGGTAACGTCACCTTCAAAAGAGGAGCCTACCACTTTGCGCAATAACAACTAACTTAATTGTCTTTCAATATTCCGACCCTTTGGGATTGTATCCCTACTGACTCAAACCACTGGGTTGAGGGACGTCACCTTCAAAAGAGGGGCCTACTGCTATAACCAAGATAATCTTTTAAAAAGTCCGAAAGTGCGAAAATCATCAAAGGATACATTAAAGATGAGTTGGATCCAAGTGATTCTATCTTGTCTATCTGTTTTTATTTTATTTATCTTTTCATTTTTAGTTTTATATTCATGTTTCAAAACTTTTCTTAAATGTTTCGATTGATTAGACGTTGAGAATAAACCGGTATTAAAAGCTCTTGTGTCCTTGGACGACCTCGGTATCTTACCAACACTATACTACGCTCACGATGAGTGTACTTGCCCAAGTGTGTGTTTAGTGTTAGTATAATATCGTGTTTTATAAATTTAAAACTTGACTAATGCATAAAATGAGCACAAAATATTAATAAAATCATACCACGCTTCGCACACACCAATTATCATGATTTATATTCTTAGTTATAGCTTTAGAAATGCTTTTCGGTGTAACAGATGTTGTTTCAGATGACTCTGAAGTGAATGCATTATAAAACGTGTTATATTCTTCAGCCATGATAACCTGCAAACACATAATCAAAACACTTGATCAAACTTGAAAAACAAACAACAAACATTTAACTGTCTCGGTTCGTAGGAAGGCGTAATACTTGTGTGACAACCCTCACTAAACCAGGTATCCATACAATTAATTAATCTTAATTACGTGCTTAATGACTGTGTTTGATTACAACTGATGACGTAAGCTGCTTTCTGATTTCTATAACCCACATACATATGCATCACATTTCATACTGTCACTCCACTCAGTACATACAAACTTTAGTGACATACTTGATGCACGAAGCACAGTTAGCGGATAACTCAGAAATATACTGACAGTGCCAGTACATAGACAGTGTTTTGAGGCCCAGTATGGGCCAGGGACAAAGTACTACACTAGTATGGGTGTAGGGAAGTGAGGACCATAAGATTGTGTCACTAGGTAATAGTTTGAGTGCCGGAAAGTGCCTAAAACTCATTTTAAGTGCAGAATTCTGCATGTTCAGCAAAAATTCAGCTTTTAACATACTCGTATTATGCAGAGAATTGACTAAATGGTCCTGAATGCTTTCCTAAGTGTTGGGAATTAATTGTGTTACAAAAAGATGCATAAAAGACACTATACGGTACAATTTAACACTTTAACGGAACGGTACTTAACCGAACAACCGGACACTACCCGGGACACCAAAATTTAAAAAAAAAAAACATTATTTTATTATTTTTAACTAATTATGTTCTCCAAATATCCCAACACACTATAAAAATATGTCATGCACATAATACCTTAGATAATTCACTAAACCTCCTAAGTAATCACCTACTTATAATCAAAACTTACAATTAACCCCCCCTCTCACTATTTTCGGCTCCAAGGAGGGACCCACCCCATCATCACCAAATCCCCAATTAAATATTCCTTTAGAATGTGATTGGTCTTGCTCTTGCCAAGAAATCACAATGAGTATATGTAGGTTGGGCTATAAGATTAATCTCATCATATCACACTCTCTCACTACAAGTTCACTTCACCATCCTCACTCTCTCTCTCCCTCTCGGCTGCACATAACCACCACCACCACCACCACTTCAACATTCATTCATTTGTTCCATTTTCAAGTTCAAATCAAGTGCTAGAAGAAGTCTTGTGAAGCTTGAAGCTTGGAGGTCTTGAAGAAACATCACACCTTGCTTTCTCATGCCATTTTCATCACCATTCTTTGTTCACAAGTTCTTCCCTAGCCTTAGTGCTAGTTGTAAGTCTTCGATTTAACTCTTGGTCACTTCTACGTTGATTATTCGAAAGATTGTAGTTGATGTTTAACACAAGAACATAAAAAGAAAATGAACAAGGAACATGAACATAAACTTACATAAAGATGAAATCTTGTTGGATTAAGTTTGGTTAAAGCATGCATGATATTTGGTCATTGATTTCTTGATAAACCCGTTGTTAGGACATTTGTTGATACGATTTAGTAATGTTTAAACTATAAAGAACCATGCTGATTAGCATTTTCAGCCAACTTCAACTGGCTGTAAACGGATCATAATTAATCGAAAAACTGATTTTCTAAAACCTAAATTATGTATTTTCGAAAAGCGGATCAAATGGCACTAGAATCGTAATTTTTCGAGGTTGTTTACTATTTTTTAAGGACTGTTTCTGGATAGCAGTTCAAGCTGCGTTTTTACTGCAGAAAATGTGTGTTTTGTTCTTTATCATAACTTAAAACCTGGGTAGAATTAGCTCATGGAATTTATACTGTAGATGATCGCTGTTGTCGCGGTGATCCTCCAATTGGAATTTCGTCAATCGGGCTTACGATGAATTTTAAACGAATTATTCCGTAGACTGCAGTCAGAAAGTGACAAATCTAATTGCAGTCCGTTAAACGAATTTCTATAAAATATTGGTAATGAACTGGACCCCGATATTTTTACACAAAAAAACTTGGATCCTCTAAGACATTCTGTAAAAATTTAGGAATTTTTGGAATAAGTTAACTATTTTATTAAAATGCCCGAAAACAGCCCAGTTTTGTATATTAAAACTGAAATGACATAAGTTGTATTTTGCATGTCTAAATGTCGGGTTGGTTATTTGAGAACGATCTAACGTGATATATGTTAAAGTAAATGATATGCTATTTAGCATGGATACCTCCATTTACAAAAGAGACTATGGCGAAATTTTCTGAAAATCCTAACACTTAGTAAATATTTTCTAGACAAGTGTTTACTAGTATATTTTAGACTATGTTTTCAAACATAAACCTCACTATAATTTTTGTAACAAAATACAAAGTATCGGAGGTTGGTTTTATACATGAAAATGGTTAAGTATATATTCTCAAAAAGGGACTTAAAAATATATTTCCGATACGAGCATACATGTGTAAAATATCCCATCCTTGGGAAGGAAACGCGCATATAAGAAGTATTGATACTAGAATATTGAACGAACAAATATTCCAACACGACATATGATTAAGTTGAAATATTAATTATTTTGGCAAATAATTATCACTCGGAATAATATAAGAAACGTAACTCAAAACATTAAACTCTAAGCCAAGGCACGACCCGTTCGTCTAATAGACATTAGTACGTTGTAGGCTGTAGGTTATCGTGTAGCTGACAGAGAGTTTGAGATGCGGTACAAGACACACTACTGTGAGTTCATGTCCCCCTTTTACTCTTAACTATTTTTAGTTTTATACTTCGGGGGTGGAATACATGTTACGATTTATTACAGACATTTTTATACATGGTATGGTTAGCTTAAGGAGGGTTTTTACTGCGCGATCAAGTGAGTGGTGGGCATGACCCTTAAGGCCATTAATCCTCATTGTAGGACCACGGGGCATGAGTGATAGATCTATTTGGGTGTAGCGAGCCCACACCCATGAGGCTGGGGCGGCCGATAGTGGTGACTATGTCTTCATACCGGAGACAAATTTGCTAGGTTTGAGTCTTCCTGCACCAGTTTCACACATACTATTGGCTTTGCAACCCAATGTTGATCAGTTTTTTTCCTTATTGCTACATACTAGGGACTTTTATACATACGAGACTTATTTCAAAGGCTTATACACACAAACTTACACATGAACTCGCTCAACTTTTTGTTGATATTTTTAAACTACATGTATTTCAGGGAATTAATCGGACCTGGCAAGTGCTGCATTTAGCTGCTTACTAAATAAGGATGTCATCCAGGGTCATAGGGTTTGGGTAGTGTAACTCCTTCCTAGACGGGTTGCATGTCTCTAATCCTCGTTTTGTTGGTAGCTTTTTGTTGAGTCTTATGAACTCGTTTTAAACAAGTCATGGTTTGTCATATGTTTTGGAATTGATATTTTAAGACAATATGTTGTGCATTTTTCTAAACTATTTAAATGGATGATCATCACGTATTTTTATCATATAGCATTTTTGTGATTGTTGCTATGGTATTAAGAAGTCACACCAAATAATCCACGCTTCCGCAAAAGCCAGGGTGTGACAGCTTGGTATCAGAGCCTCGATCATAGCGAACTAGGATTCTATCTCGAGTCTAGACTATGATCAGTAGGGCTCTCACGAAAAAGCTTTCAAACACTTTTACATTGCATACACTAAATGTCTATCCAGGGAACAAACGTTTTTACAAATAAAAGGCACAAATACACGTATCAAAAAGACTATGTATATAATTCAGTCTTAGAGACTGGGGAAAATTTCAGTATTAGAGGCTGGGGAAAATTTGAGTTTTAGAGATTGGGAAAGGTTCGGTCTTAGAGACCAGGGATTTAGTCTGAGAGACTAGGGAGTTCAGTCTTAGAGATTGGGAGGGATAGTCTGGGAAGACTAGGATGCATACATGATTACATTGTTATTTTCTTACATGCTTATCGGATATATGTGCATATGTTGTGGTTGTGTTACAGATACCATGGCATCTTCTTCTTCTTCTGATAGCGGAGTGTTATACACGATCGACCCTATGGCCATTACCTCGGACGACGAGATAGCCACGGACTTGGAGGTTTACACATCAGACGCCACGAGTACCGACGAAGATGGTTTTCAGCCCTTTGCTTTACCAGACTTCGTAGACGACTTACCCTTAGCTGATGGTCCACCGGGAGAGGATCTACCCCTTGTCCCGATCCCTGCCCCTCTCCCATTTGCCGCAGTTCCCTTTGAGGAACAGCCTCTCGACGCGTTACCTGATGGCGACATTGATCTACTTATCGAGGGTCCCTCAGAGGGAGACCAGGATGGCGGGGCCCCGATGGAGGACGATGTTCCACTAGCTGATATCCCAGTTGTTGACCCCGTTGTTCCTATGGTTGAGATTCCTGCTGTTGATGCCCTTGTTGTACCACCTGTCGAGGCTCTTGTTGTGGAGGCCATACTTGATCCGTCCGTTTCCTACCCGCTTAAGTCAGCATCATCCACCACTATTCACGCCCAGGACGTGCAGCACTACTCCACCGACACTGATTTCATGGCGATGTCTGCTGCACCCGTTGTGTTCCATGACTTTGACCCGGAGCCTGAGGTCGAGTTTTTACCCGATGAGCCTGCTCCAGCTGATCCAGAGCTTGGAGTCGCACCAGAGCCTGTTTTCACTCCCGACCCTATTCCTGTTGATGCACCAGCCGTTGCACAACCAGCTGCCGAGGTCCCAGTTGTTGCACCTATACCTGAACATATGCCGATGTTTGATGACCTTGCACCTTTTACAACACATATTGATCCGAGATACGCCGACACCCGTAATGGGTGGATTGAGGATGGTGATGACTATCCTCCATTTGTTCTACCCGTCACTCCACCTGCTGCACCTATTTCCGCACCAGTTGATGTTCCATTGTTTCGCCCACACGTATCTGACACCCACCGCACCGACTTGCCCACTACCTTTCTTCAGGATATACCTCCTCCCCGTTCAGGGGAAGGACCTTCTACTGGACCGCATGGTCGCATGCCACCCTTGACTGCAGCTTTTCCTTATATACCCCCTTTTGCACCGACTGCACACACAGCTTTTACTTCTACAGCACCTTCGGGCGAGCCGTTCATGTGGTCTTCGCCCAATGTTATGCCTTTATCAGACCCATACCACCCTTTCCATGTGGGAGATACCACGGATGATATACTCATATCCTTGCAGTTACAGCAGGATGCATTGAGCCGACGAGTCCAGGCGCTGGAGAGGATTCCACGTGCTACCCCTTGTCATTGCCAGTCTCCATTTGCGACACCACCAGCTCCTCTTGGACTACACCCTGATTCTGATGTCCGTTTCTTCACCACGGACCAGCAGATTGCTTACCTCATACGTGTTGTCCATGCTCTCGAGGATGATTTAGCGCAGTTGCGCAGATTAGTTCTCACTCCCCCACCTCCTCCTCCCCCACCATCAGCTTAGGGGTATTAGGTGTTCCAGGTCACCTACAGGCAGGCTACCTTTGGTGAGAAGACAACGATCAAGCCATGATTATGAAGACTTTTAAAGACCACGTTTTTTATTTTTGATTTATTGGTTGTTGTACTTGTTAGACGACTCAGACAAGGGTGATGTGACCCTTAGTCTCTTTTGACATATGATACAATTGTAAAACTGTATTGGTGGTTTTGTTTTATACAAAGCTTAATCGCAGCCTTCTCATTACATGCATTGTTGAGTTATCTGTTTATGATTATGACATGGGATGTTATGTGTTATTGTGTTGATTAGTGTTATTACCTACGCATATTACTTACTATACTTACTATGACCTGACTGTTGCGATCTTCTTATGAAAGATGCCTCCACGACGAGACACACGCTTGCCTACTACTGAAGCAGAACTACAGGAACGTATTTCAAAGGCAATAGCAGACTATGAGGCATCGCGTGCCGAAACATGCAGGAATACCTCAAACAACAATAACAGCCCGCCCAATGGCTGTACCTACAAACAATTTCTGGATTGTAAGCCCTTAAGCTATGACGGCACTGGGGTGCTGTTGCTTTCGTTAGATGGACGGAAAAGACGAACTCTATTTTAAGGATGAGCAAGTGTGCTCCCGAGCACCAAGTTACATACGTCTTAGGGCTCTTTCTTGATGGTGCCCTATCTTGGTGGAACCTTCAAGTACAAACCCTGGGGGAAGCGGCGGCGTATGCTTTGACATGGACTGAGCTGAAGGAGCTCATGAGGAAGAAATACTGTTCACGGGCCAAGATACAGAAACTGGAAACTGAATTCTGGCACCTCAAAATGGATGGCCCAAAAATTGCTGAATATGTGCAAAGGTTTCACGACTTCTCACGCGTTGTGCCGTATATGGTTGACCCTGAGTTTAAACGCATTGAGCGTTTCATCTGGGGATTAGCACCCCAGATCATGAGCATGGTGACGACGTCCAAGCCCCCAACGATTACCGAAGCCATTGATCTCAGTGTGGCACTTACAGAGGAAGCCATCAGATTGAACAAGTTTTCAATCTCCAAACCGAAAAAGAAGGAAGCACATGTTGAATCATCACCCAGTGAGAACAAGAGGAAGTTCTCAAACTTCAAAAAGGGTACCAGCAGTGTCAGCAGGAAAGATGAGGGAAGTGCACCAGCCAGGGCCAGAACTGGTTCCGAAAATAAAGGAAGAGGATACATGGGCACCCTGCCAAAGTGTGATGCATGCCAATATCATCACCCCGGCCCATGCAAATTCAGGAAATGTGAGTCTTGTGGGAAGACTGGCCACTCAAAGGAAACATGCTGGGCTGGTAATGGTGTTGGTCGTGGAAATCAAAGAGGTCATGGAGGAGGGAATGGAAACCGCCAACAGGGAGGAAATGGCGGGAATGGGAATCAAGCTGGTAGCCGGGGAGCTAACGCCAATCGTGGCGAAAATAGTAATGGTAACGGTCGAGGACCGGGATGTTTTAACTGCGGAGACATCAGGCACTTCAAGCGCGAAAGCCCAAAACTCAATCAAGCCCAGGGAAGGATATTCAACATTGGAGCAAGGGAAGCACGCCAGGACCCGAACGTTGTCACTGGTACGTTCCCGATAAATCAACGCTTTGCATCTGTTTTATTTGACACTGGTGCCGACTATAGCTTTGTATCGTTAGAATTTAAGAGTATGCTTGGGTTAACTGCTAGTAAGTTAGATATTCTGTACTCAATTGAACTAGCTAATGGAGAGCTAGTTAAAACGAATGAAGTCATCAGAGGATGCGTTATAGAGCTGGGAGAGCAAGAGTTTACATTGGATCTACTGCAAGTCAAGTTGGGAAGCTTCGACGTGGTAGTAGGAATGGATTGGTTGTCAAGCAACAGAGCCGAGATTGTATGTCACAAGAAGACCATTCGCATCTCCATGGCGAATGGAGAAACGATAGTGGTACACGGAGAGAAGCGTGATACGCCCTTAAGGATCATTAGTTGCTTGAAGGCTAGGAAATGTTTGAAGAAGGGATGTGTTGCCTTCTTGGCACACATCGTGAATAAGGAGGCCGCTGAGCCAAAGATAGAAGACATTCCTGTCGTAAGGGAATATCCTGAAGTCTTTCTAGAAGACTTGCCAGGATTGCCACCACAAAGACAAGTCGAGTTTCATATTGACTTAGTCCCAGGCGCCGCGCCGGTGGCTAAGGCACCTTATAGACTTGCACCGTCAGAAATGCAGGAGTTCTCAACGTAGCTTCAGGAGTTGCTAGACAAGGGATTTATGAGGCCAAGCTTCTCGCCTAGGGGAGCTCCAGTCCTGTTTGTTAAGAAGAAAGATGGTAGTTTTCGCATGTGCATCGACTACCGGGAGCTGAATAAGTTGAAAATCAAGAACAGATATCCGTTGCCAAGGATTGATGATCTATTCGATCAGTTGCAAGGCTCAAGTTTCTACTCAAAGATCGATCTTCGATCTGGATATCATCAGTTAAGGATACAAGAGGAAAGTATTCCCAAGGATGCTTTTAGGACTCGCTATGGACATTACGAGTTCCTGGTTATGCCGTTTGGTCTGATAAATGCGCCCGCAGTATTCATGGATTTAATGAATAGAGTCTGTAAGCCGTACCTCGACAAGTTTGTGATTGTGTTCATTGACGACATTTTGATTTATTCAACGATAAAAGAAGAGCACGAGCAACATCTAAGAGCTATTCTAGAGCTGCTTAAGAAAGAGAGGTTGTATGCGAAGTTCTAGAAGTGCGAGTTTTGGTTACGCGAAGTTCAGTTCCTAGGTCATGTGGTAAATGGAAATGGAATCCATGTGGATCCCACAAAGATTGAGGCGATCAAGAATTGGGAGTCCCCGAAAACGCCAACCGAGATTCGGCAATTCATGGGTTTGGCTAGGTATTATCGCAGATTCATTGAGGATTTCTCGAAAATCGCTCAACCTTTGACCTCTCTCATGCAGAAAGACAAGGAGTTTGATTGGGAAGACAAACATGAAGAAGCATTCCAATTGTTAAAGAACAAACTTTATGACGCACCAATCTTATCTCTACCCGAAGGCACTGACGACTTCATGGTATATTGGGACGCTTCGCGTCAAGGTTTGGGCTGCGTGTTGATGCAGCGACAAAAAGTTATAGCCTATGCTTCGCGCCAGCTGAAGGTTCATGAGAAAAACTACACCACGCATGACTTGGAGTTAGGCGCTGTGGTGTTTGCATTGAAGATCTGGCGACAATACTTATATGGCACGCGGTGTACAATCTATACTGATCACAAGAGTCTGCAACACATCTTCGACCAAAAGGAGCTTAACATGAGACAAAGACGCTGGGTTGAATTGTTAAACGACTACGATTGTGAGATCAAGTATCACCCAGGGAAGGCGAATGTAGTCGCTGATGCCTTAAGTCAGAAAGAAAGAATTAAGCCCATCAGGGTTAGGGCTTTGGAAATGATTATTTAGACAGACCTCTCGTTGCGCATTCGTTCCGCGCTGGGAGAAGCTCTCAAATGGGAAAACCTTGTGAATGAATACCTCCGTGGAATGGAGAAACAATTGGTACCAAGGGAGGATGGAACGTTATCTTTCTTGGGAAGAATTTGGGTTCCTTTCTTTGGTGGTCTGAGAGACGTTATCTTTGATGAGGCTCACAAGTCATGGTACTCATCCATCCAGGATCGGATAAGATGTACCAAGATCTTAAGGATTTCTATTTGTCACAACCCCAAAATCCACCATGCGGAGTATCACCGCTTGGAGGCGTGATGTGACCAGGGTCGAGCCACCAATCATATTAAACAACATAATTAAGTAAATCAAACCAACCACAATACAATTGGTGACCAAAAGTAAGTTAACCAAGTTCAATTTAAACAACGAAATGTAGGATCGTGTTCCGACCCGAACGAGTCGATCAGAAGAGTTTTTACCCAAAACAAGAGGCGGAAACTAATGTTTCGGTGCAATCTCAGCCGTATTCACTTTAAACTTTTGTTTTTATTGATCTGCAATCGGTTTACAAGTCTGACAGCACTTCGGCAGCACTTCGTGGCTCACCGGAAGAATACACACCTAACAACTATATGATTTCGTTCCAACTGACATCCTATTTATAGTCAGCCTGATTCCGCTCTAACATGTATAAGCGGAATCACCATTAGGAGCAGAATCAGGTGTTAACCTTTCAGGCGAAATCAGGAACTAAACATCATGGGCGGAATCAGGAACATATGGGGTTTCGCTCCAAATGACAAGATGTCATTTGGATCGGAATCACTCCTAAATACAATTTTCTAGGATTCCGTGCCCTGTTCTATCTATCTTTACACAAGACTCGATACAAGACGTAGGCGACAGACGGATGCACCAATAAACTCCCCCTCGGATGTTGACGGAGTCGTCAGTGTTGAGTCTTCGGTTATCAACCTTTAGTCTTTATCAGTCTTCATTCTTCTCCGAAGTATTTGTCACTGTAAGATTTTCACACTTTATCTTTTCTCTTCAATCTCTTTCTCGTGAATGCAGTTTCAGAATCAGCATCGGCTCTAGCTGCTTCCTCAACTTTGTCTTCAGACTCCCCCTCTCAATCTGCTGGGATCGTAGTCTGGAAATCACAGATTCAGAATTCATTCCAAGATCTTGACTTGGCTCTTTTCCAGCTCAGGTAATCTGCACGATCTCTACCTCAAACATAAGTTTCTCAAAGATTAAATCTTTAACATGTAGATACTATTGCAAAAAAATTCAAAATGATTTATTCTCTGAAAACCACTTGTAAACATAACATCTTCATACACTCTCTCCCAAACCTGTTCTTCATGTTTAGCACTTGAGATTTTGAAAATCAGCTTTTCAACATCAGTTGTCGAAAATCTTTTTGAATTTTACAAAAATTTATGCTAAAACACACTAAAATCTTTTTGGATTTTCTGAAAGAAAATAAATGCAGAAACAAAATATTTACAGACAATATTTTTTGTGAGTTCGTGCAAGAGGATCATATCAGTTTTTGAGACATATCACTAACACCGTTAAGCTTGATTTCATTTTAAGTTCTAAACAATTCACCTAGATTGTCAGTATACTGGTCCACTTAAATTCTCACACAAAGTTCAACTGTTCCGAGATACGCTATTAGTGTCTTAATGACTTAAACTTATTCGCGTGTCCCACCACTTGAATATACTCCCGTATCCAGATCCCAATATTCAGTCTTACAAGTGAGTATACCACAGATGATATCTGTAAAGGGGTTATATTGCGAGGGCCGTGAGAGCTCAGGTCAATACTTCGGTATACGAAGAGAGATAACGACTTCGACTTTTGGTGTGTCCCCTTTAGAGGATCTTTTCTTCAACAGCAATGATTATCAATTTTATTGTTTAATCATAATTGCTGAGGGCTTTTGCTATGTTTCAAGCAATTTGCAGAAAGCATTATACAGGGACTAGGGCAGAATTTCCATTCAGTAGAAGACCCGGTATAATACCCCAGATATCACTGAGTATAAAGACCTAGTATCTCAGAAAGAGGGACCTTTCAAACGAGATTTCTGGGGTTACCTATATATCCAAGAAGTTGTTCCCCACGAGCTAAGCAAGTTTGAATTTTTAGGTTTATATCTCGTCACAATTTACTAAATGTGTAAAACCTACTGACACATTCACAGTGAGATTGTTTATCACATTTTGACTTTACATATCTTTAGCATGTTGTGATAGTCCACTGATGTACTATCATTTCCTCTTTTAAGCAACAAAAAATCATTTTTTATTTTATCATGTTTTTGGCTTTTTCAAATTTTCTAATGTTTTTGAATTTTCTGAAAATTTCTTACTTCCCCTAAAATTCAAAAACATTTAACAAACTTGAAAACAAACTATACAGAACATGACAACTGATATGAATCGCCTCAATTCTCCATCCTACTTGGCATAAACAATCAGAACTCCCCCTCACAACAAACTATTTTCCCATTAAGATTTCAAAACACTTAAGTTTGTTTTAATCAAAATGGTTTTTCCGGAAAATAAGTTTGTTTATCCACCACTTGTAGGTTTTGGGGTCATTTCATCACATTGTTTACCAATCTTTTGAATGATAGTTAAATCAAGTTCAACTTAATGACCTTGATTAACCACTTGTAGGATCTATGATTGAACCACTTGTAAGATCAACTATCAAACATTATCAACCAATTACCATCTGTTGGTTGAATTCTCAAGGTGCCGATTCCTACTCCACACTTACCATCCTGGGAGTTCCGGCAATTCACACTTCTCAATTTTTTAAACAAAAAAAAAATGATGCCGATTCATGCTCCACGATTACCAACTTGGGAGCTCCGGCAAGTCAGGTTTCTATTCAACGAAGAATATATCCACCCAAGCCTGACCAGCCTTGGGTGTAACCTTTTCAGTCTCATTTGGGGTTACATCTTTTCGTTTAGCTCGATAAAACTCTTTCACCCCTTTAGCCTTCCCCTCAATCATTTTACCAAAAATGTTTTTCACAGCAGGGTTAAAGGCCTTTTCAACATTCAATTCTTTTGTTTTAGGAAAGAATTGGTTTGAAATTTCAACTTTTCCAATTTTAGATTTCAAATTCTTAGCACTCAGTGGTGGAAAATTCTCATCATCCACTGGCGGAACTTTCTTCTTATCTTTCACAACAACCTGCGGCTCCTCTGTCTTTGTGGAGACAGATTCATCACCAAACCTGTTTCCTGAACCCTTAACAACCCATTTTTGATTTTTCAAATTATCTTTTCTTTTTAAGGCATTCTTTGAACATTCTCCCACTTCAAAGGTTGAATTTTTAAAGCCTGTAAAGTTTTTGGTTGTGAGTTCAGTTTTCTCAATAATTTTCTCTTTCAGTTTTCCAGAGACTTCCTGTTTTGGTTTGAATGTTTTAGGACAGTTTCTAGCAATGTGTCCAGCAGTTTTGCACTGAAAATAGGTTCTTGTTTCTGTCTTTTTCCAAACAACATTCTTCTTCAATTCTTCTTGCTTCTTGGCAAGGAACTCTTGATTCGTCTGCTTTCTGAATGCTTGTTCTTTCTCAGCCTCTGTCGTTTTTCCTGAAATAAACACAGTTTTTGGTTTATAAACTTTTTCATTTTTATAATTTTTCGTTGATTAAATCCAAGACCTTTCTTTTTGAAATTACGAGTATGGTTTGGTTCCTTTTGGAAACTATAACCACAATTGTAACCCATTTTCTTGTTAATTCTTTGTTGGTCTCTTGAAGTGTATTGTTTAGATTTTCCAGAAAGATTTAAATCTTTTATTTCAGAAATATTAATTTCTGTGATTTTGAAAACCTTGTTAATCATTTCTAGTTTAACACTTCTTATTGGAAAAATTTCATCAGAATATAATTTGTCAGAATCTTTCAAAGTATATGCAACTTTGACCGGTTCGTCATTCAAATTAGAATTTGGTAGCAAAAATTTCGTATCATAAACCCATTTGTCCTTTTTGATTGTTGGCTTTGACGCATCAGACTCAGACTTTGACTCAGGTTTGAACTCCGTTTTTGACTCCTCACTGTCATCTTTATCTAACACCTGATCGACCACACTTTTTATCAATTTGGACTCATGATCAGTGTCAGACGATGTATACGTGACATCTATATTTTCCGGCAAGTTATCTGATGACCCAGACTCCCATTGTAAGTTAATTGCCTTTTTGACTCTTTCTGAATTTGGATTTCGAGGCGAATATCCATTTTCGACCGGGGGCGGACATCTATTGTGGACAACACTTGGTTTCTTACCAGAAATTTTTAATTCATCTTCGTCTTTTGTCACGGATTTCTTTTCTTTTGAAATCTTTACTTCTTCAAATGTCTTTAATTCTTCCACAATCGGATAAATCCTATCAGTAACATAAGTAGAACATGAGTAACTTTGTAATAAATTGTTGACACATTCTGTTTCAATTCATTGTGTTGTCAATTTTGATTCTAACTCAGCACACTTCTTTGTGTAGAAATTAACATCATCAAGTTGTCTCATGTAAGCTCCTTTGAGTGTGTTCAATGCTACAGCTTGTTCACTGTTTGACTCAGTATACTTGTTGATTTCTCTATTCAAGGTGTCATATGATTCTTTCAATCTTTTAATGTTGTGTAGCAGTTCATTGTTTTGTTTGATCAAAGAATCACAATTTAAGCATTTTTCAGCAACTTTGACTGCTTCAGTATCAACTTTGATTTCAAATTCCGGAACTTCTTTGACTGTTCTAGTCAATTGAAACATCTCAGCTCTTCTCTTTTTCTCGGCTTCAGCTTTAGCTTTTAATCTTTCTTCTTCTTCTTCTTCTTCCTCTTCTTCAATCTTTCTCCATTTTTCTTCTTCAGCTTCTCTGACTTTTCTGCATTTTTCTGCCCATTTCTTATTGTAAGCATTAGCAATAAAAGCTTAACATTTGACATCTCTTTGGCCATGAATTCTTTGTCTGGGAAAAAATTGTCCCAACTGAAACCTTCAGCCAATTTTTCATCTTCTTGATCTGCCAAACACACTTTGCTTTCCCTTTGAAAATACTTATCCCAACTAAAATCACCATCTTTTCCTTGATTAACCAGACACGCTCTTTTTGAATCTTCAATCACACTTCTCCCATGTGCAGTTTGTGCCTGATTCGGTGCTTGTTGTTGTTGTTGATACGGCTGTGGTGTGACTTGATGATAAATCGCCTTTTTGTGATAGTCGTTGTTTCCGAAAGGGTTTTGAGCTCCACTCGCTTCTCGGTTTGTGCATTCCCTCTTGAAATGCCCCTTTTCCCTGCAACGAAAACAAGTAACTTTGGACTTATCAAAACCTAAAGTTGACACACGAGCCTCGCGAAAATCATCTCTGCCTGTAATTTGTTTGAATTTTTCAGCCCGTCTCAACACACTAGCCATGCACCATTTAATATCCATCAATTCCATTTCCTCGGCATCGATTTGATCGTAATCCTCTTTCGTGAGCATTGGATTACCGATCCTTCCTGCAACTAGTCCTCCATAGGATTCAAGCACTGTAATCAACAAAGACATGTGGCTTTTAGCAACTTCCTCTGTATAGTTCTGATCATTTTCAAGCTTTAAGGCAATGTTGCATTGAAGAACTTTGCCATTTTTTGTTGTAGTGAACTGAGGATCATATGTTGGAAATGAAGAGAATCTTGTTGTGCTGCTTGATCCTTGAGATGGTTTTTCAGAAGAACCTTTTGCATTATAAGCTGTTTCAACCTTTGGAGAAAGATTTGTCTTTTCACTAATACCACTCTTGAGATATAGACTGATGTCTTGTTCTCCATCATAGTTCTTCATCCTGGCAATCTTTCGCTGCTCCATCTCTTGAGCTTCCAGGTGTTTGATGAACTCTCCCAGTGTTAGCTTTTTATATTCTTTTATGTTGTTTCTCAGCATCATCAGAAAAGTTCCCCAGATTTCATGTGGTAGTGCATCTGCAAGTTTTTCAATCAATTCATCAGTATCCTTTTTAATACCAAGTTTTGACATATTTCTCACCAAGTTACAACATCTTTCAATAATTTGCTTGGTGTTTTCAGATTTCAAACCCCGAAAAAGATCAAATTCTTTCTTCATGAGTGACATTTTGTTTTTAAGCATATCATCACTTCCTATAAATTTTGCTTCCAATTCAGTCCAGGTCGAATAAGCACTTCCATCATGTTGAAGCAAAATCATAATGTCCACCTTAATTGCTTGCTGAAGCAAACTCACCATCAATTTTTCATCTCTATACTTCTTTTTCTCATCAGCACTCATTTCTCTGATTGTTGTCTGAATACCATTTTTTGTGGGCCTTACATATGGTTCTTTAGTGTGATCCCATGCATCCAAATGATATACCTCAACACAGTTTCCAAAACGTTCAGACCATGCATTGTAATCATCAATATCCAAAAGCTTAGGCGGTTTCTGTGATGTCCCCGTTTCATTCTCAAGCAATGCACTCTGAGTAATGTTCATTGGTCCAGCAAAGGCATTATAAAATTCGTTGTCCATCGTTCAATTATCCAAAAGTTCACAAATTTCAAGTTTTGAGCGAAATCAGATTTGGTGCGGAATCAACAATATTAGTTCAAGCAAAATCAGAACTTGAAACTCTGAAGCGGAATCACGAAGTTCTGTTGGAGCGGAATCACTTTTGAAGGTTTCAAGCGGAATCCCAATTGAACTTTGGAGCAGAATCTGCTGAATGTTCAACTGAAACGGAATCAAACCCTAGCTTTGGAGCGAAATCTGATTTTTGGAGCGGAATCAAGGATGTAACTTTGGAGCGGAATCAAGTTCTGAGCGGAATCAAAAGCTAACTACGAGCGGAATTAAAACCAAAGTGTTGCTGACGTCATCCTGTGCACGATCAATTTCGAGCGGAATCAAGTAAAACTCAATTTTTAGATCGATTTTAGATTCGAAACTTTCAAGGATTAATCAATACATGATTGCGAGTGTTGTGTGTGAAATTGAGCCGATTTTACCATGAAAAATTTTCAAATTTGAAGAAGAAAGAGTAGAAAATCAGAAAACACAGCTGAAATGGCAAGAACTCTTCCTCCTGAGCTCTAATACCACTTGTAGGATCGTGTTCCGACCCGAACGAGTCGATCAGAAGAGTTTTTACCCAAAACAAGAGGCGGAAACTAATGTTTCGGTGCAATCTCAGCCGTATTCACTTTAAACTGTTGTTTTTATTGATCTGCAATCGGTTTACAAGTCTGACAACACTTCGGCAGCACTTCGTGGCTCACCGGAAGAATACACACCTAACAACTATATGATTTCGCTCCAACTGACATCCTATTTATAGTCAGCCTGATTCCGTTCTAACATGTATAAGCGGAATCACCATCAGGAGCGGAATCAGGTGTTAACCTTTCGGGCGAAATCAGGAACTAAACATCACGGGCGGAATCAGGAACATATGGGGTTTCGCTCCAAATGACAAGATGTCATTTGGAGCGGAATCACTCCTAAATACAATTTTCTTGGATTCTGTGCCCTGTTCTATCTATCTCTACACAAGACTCGATACAAGACGTAGGCGACAGACGGATGCACCAACACGGAAGCATAAGACGTTAAACCAAAACATAAGTTTGTAGTTCATAAGTTTAAAGACCCAAAACATAAGTTTCATAAGATCATAAAGTTTGTTTATTAAGTATGGGACATAACAGTTTGCATCCCACAACGACCTCCTCCTTGTGCAAGCTCCATAGCATCTAACGACCTGCAAAGCATGTAATAACGAGTCAACAACAAAGTTGAGTGAGTTCACGGATGGTTGTCCATTTTAGAGTTGTTTCCAAAAACTTAGTTTAATCTTAATCAGCTATCCAGCCGTGGGGTTACCCCATAGTTCGAAAACATTTATTAGTTAACCATCCCATGTCCATCTTCCCTGGCTATCCATCCCGGCACTCCAGTCGTGGGGGCTACCCCATTATTTAAACTACCAGACTCGTTTATCATATCGACTACTAACGAAAATTAATTGTGCCCTAGCGTCGGTATCTATCATCACCGACGTGCCATAGTCCATTAGTACACGCCCGTCCGACTTGCACGGTGTGAGGTTTGTTAAACCTAATAGCGCTATTAACTAATGACCCGCTCGCCATAGCCTCGGCGATTAAGTCGATACAAAGGGAGGGACTTCGCTGATAGAGTTCTAGTCCAGTAAGTCTAAGTACGTCCCAAGGACGAGGAATTCACATTCCTGGACGCGTCCCAAAGGACGAGGAATCCCTATTCCTGAACCCATTCCCATTCCCATTCCCACCGGGAATTTACCATGCTTTGTAGAAAAGTGTGAACTCACCTCGGTTTGCTCGGTTAGGCTCTCAAAAATAGCTAACGGTCAAGGCCGGTCAATCACGCCCTAGTATGATTACCAGTTAGTCTTTTAGTGGTTTCAAATAGAGCACAAAGTTCCTACACGTATCTACTACATATCATGCATTCACTTTAATAGTTCATGCTCATATAAACATTGCACCTATAGCTACTCATAAACAAGCATACGATATTGCAAATAATACTTTTATTGACATATAACAGGTTAGATCATCCTCAGATAACATACTCGACATTTAGACACACAAATTACTACTTATGTCATTTCAGCTTTAATATCCAAAACTAGGCTGTTTTCGGGCATTTTAATAAAATAGTTAACTTACTCCAAAAATTCCCAACTTTTTACAAAAGGTCTCAAACGATCCAAATATTATTGTGTAAAAATCTCGGGATCCAATTCATTATCAATATTTTATAAAAAAAATCATTTACCGGACTAGATGAAAAATTTTGAAAAAATGAAGAAAGTGTAGAAAACTAGATGAAATCGAGCTAAAATGGCAAGAACTCCTCCTCCTGAGCTCTGATACCAATTGTAGGATCACGTTCGGCCCTGTTTGAGTCGATTAGAGAAATTCCTGTCCAAATCAAGAGGCGAAAACTAATGATTTGGTGCTATTCTAGCTGGATTCACTTTAAACTTGCTGTTGTATTGATATTAAACGCAATTACAAGGTCTGACAGCACTTCGGCAGCATACCGGAACAAATACACCTTCAACTATATGTTTTCGGTTCGTTCATATGGTCCTATATATAGACAACCATGGTCCGCTTATATGTACATGCACATATAAGCGGATCTACATCATTACATACGAACGGACCTACAACTTAACCTTATGAGCGAACCTAATCTAGACTGACACAAAAGCAGACCTAGGTAATACCACATAAGCGGACCTATTACAAACATATATTTCTAGGTTTCCGTGCCATGTCTGATCTCTTCATCTCTAAGACTTGATGTAAGACTTAGTCGACAGACGTAAGTGCACCAACAAGTTTGAGGGAGTTGGGTGATCTTGTGAAGTGAGAGAATGATATACAATGATGAAATCTGAGAATCACACTTATAATGATTTCAAATTTCTTGGCAAGTGGAACAAATAAAGGGGTCCAATCAAGATTAAAGGGAATATTTGATAGGGATTTAGTGATGATGATGGTGGGTCCTCTATTTGAGCCGAAAATATTAGGGGGGGGGTTAATTGTAAATTTTGATCTTAAGTGGGTATTTATTTAGGAGGTTAAGTGTTTTATCTAAGGTATTATGTGCATGACATATTTTATAGTGTGTTGGGGTATTTGAGACAATAATTAGTTAAAAATGATAAAACAATGTTTCTGACAAAATTTTTGTGTCCCCAGAAATGTCCGGTTGTTCGGTTAAGTACCGTTCCGTTAATGTGTTAAATTGTACCGTATAGTGTCTTTTATGCATCTTTTGTAACACAATTAATTCTCAACACATAGAAAAGCATACAGGATCATTTAGTCAATTTTTCTGCACAATCAATAAGCACAATTTAATATTAATTAATCGTACGGATACATGTAATTATGAGGGTTGTCACATTCTCCCCATGTTAAGAAAATTTCGTCCTGAAATTTAGCACATGGTTATTGAGGAATCTAGTTAGGTTGCGTGGTTTACTGGTTTTCCTGGGGTGTCACATCATCCCCCCATTGGTTTGGAATTTCATCCCGAAATTCTGCAGTAGCTCCAGCCTCAGTAGTGGTTGCACTTTTCTTAAACAACTGGGGATACTTGAGTTTCATTTGGTCTTCTCGTTCCCAGGTATACTCTGGGCCACGACGGGAGTTCCAACGAACTCGAACAAGAGGTATTCTAGTACGCTTGAGAATCTTAACGTCTCGATCAGTAATCTCTATTGGTTCCTCGACGAATCGCAGCTGGTCGTCGATAGTGTGCTCCTTGAGAGGAACTATGAGGGTCTCATCTGACAGACACTCTTTTAGATTTGACACGTGGAAAACATTGTGAACTTCGCTGAGTTCTGCCCGTAGATTCAGCTTGTAGGCCACTTTGCCAATTTTCTCAATGATTTCGAACGGTCCGACATAACGCGGATTGAGTTTGCCTCATTTGCCAAAACGAACTACACCTTTCCAAGGTAAGACTTTAAGTAACACTCGATCCCCAACCTGGAACTCGAGTGGCTTTCTTCGCTTATCAGCATAGCTTTTCTGACGGTCGCGAGCTGCCGCCATTCGTTGCCGTATCTGAGCAATTCTCTCAGTCGTGTCTACCACAAGTTCTGGGCCTATGATTTGGCTGTCACCAACTTTTGCCCAACAGAGAGGTGATCGGTATTTACGTCCATACAATGCCTCGAACGGAGCGGCCTGGATGCTGGTATGGTAACTGTTGTTATACGAAAACTCCACTAACGGGAGGTGTTTTTCCCAGCCATTACCAAAATCGATTACTCATGCCCTAAGCATTTCTTCAAGGGTTTGGATGGTACGTTCAGATTGCCCATCCGTTTGTGGATGATATGCCGTGCTCATGTCTAATCGAGAGCCAAAGGACTTGTGCATAGCTTGCCACAATTCGGATGTAAAACGTGAGTCACGGTCAGAAATAATAGAGGTTGGCACTCCGTGCCTTGATACCACTTCCTTTAGGTAGATGTCTGCTAGAGTGGAAAACTTATCCGTTTCCTTGATAGCTAGAAAATGTGTAGACTTGGTCAGTCGATCCACGATCACCCAAATGGTATCGTTCCCGCGTTGAGATCTAGGCAGACCAGTAACTAAATCCATGGAAATTTGTTCCCATTTCCATTTAGGTATCTCTGGTTGTTGAAGTAGGCCTGATGGTTTCTGATACTTAGTCTTGTCTCTCGCACAAGTCAAACATTTGCTGACTTAGGTTGCTATGCTGGCTTTCATACCAGGCCACCAGTATATAGACCTTAGGTCGTGGTACATCTTATCCGAACCAGGATGCACTGAATAATGAGACTTATGTGCTTCATCCATCACAAGCTCACGTAAGTCTCCATAAAAGTGGAACCCAGATGCGCCCGTTAACATAGTAGGCGCCGTTTTCCTTTTGTTCTAGTCGTTGCCTCGATCCTCGTAGGGACTCAGCCCTGATGTTTTCTGATTTCAATGCTTCAACCTGAGCATCACGAATCTAAGCGGGAAGGTTAGATTGGATGGTAAGCTGTAACACACGTACACGCTTAGGTATAGTATCCTTTCGACTGAGAGCGTCAGCCACAACATTGGCTTTGCCCGGATGATACTTGATAGCGCATTCATAATCATTCAATAGCTCGACCCATCGGCGTTGTCGCATGTTTAGCTCCTTTTGCTTGAAGATATGCTCGAGACTCCTATGATCGGTGTAAATGGTGCATTTGGTACCGTATAGGTAATGTCTCCATATCTTGAGTGCGAAAACAACTGCTCCCAATTCCAAGTCATGCGTCATGTAGTTCCTTTCGTGAACCTTAAGTTGGCGTGATGCATATGCAATGACCTTGTCGCGTTGCATCAACACGCAACCAAGTCCTTGGATGGAAGCATCGCAGTAAACCACAAAATCATCTGTGCCTTCAGGCAAAGAGAGGATAGGCGCGCTATAAAGTCTGTCTTTCAAGTGCTGGAATGCGGACTCCTGTGTATCACCCCAACGATAGGTGACACCCTTCTGAGTCAGTGAAGTGAGAGGTTGCGCAATCTTTGAGAAATCCTTGATAAATCTTTGGTAATATCCTACCAAGCCCAAGAATTGGCGGATCTCTGTTGGTGTACGGGGTGCAGGCCAGTTCTTGATCGAGTCAACCTTAGACGGATCCACATGAATTCCATCCTTGTTTACCACATGGCCTAGAAAGTGGATTTCGCGAAGCCAAAAGTCACATTTCGAAAACTTGGCATACAACTGCTCTTTTCGAAGAAGTTCCAGAATAAGCCTCAGATGTTGCTCGTGTTCCTCCTGACTCTTAGAATAGATCAGGATGTCGTCAATGAAGACTATGACAAATTTATCCAGGTAAGGTTTGCACACTCGGTTCATGAGGTCCATGAAGACCGCGGGTGCATTCGTCAATCCGAAGGGCATAACCAGAAACTCGTAATGCCCATACCGAGTCCTGAATGCTGTTTTAGGGACATCCTCTTCTCGGACTCTCAGTTGATGGTAGCCTGACCTTAGGTCTATCTTGGAATAGAAGCTCGACCCTTGCAACTGGTCGAATAAGTCATCAATACGTGGGAGAGGATAACGATTCTTCACGGTCACCTTGTTGAGTTCGCGGTAGTCAATACACATTCTGAAACCCCTTTCTAAGAGTTCTTCTAGTTGCGTGGATAGTTCTTCAAGTTCTGATGGGGCTAGACGATAAGGTGCTCGAGCTATGGGCGCTGCTCCAGGAGCTAGCTCGATTTGAAATTCAACTTTACGATGGGGCGGAAGACCAGGTAATTCCTCAGGAAATACTCAGGAAAATCACATACAATAGGTATGTCTTCTATCTTCCTTTCTTCCGAGGATGAATCAGAAACGAGGGCTAAAATAGCAGTGTGGCCCTTTCGCAAACACATCTGGGCCTTAAGGAAAGAGATGATGCCTACAACAGCACCACTCTTGTCACCACGAATCACGAGGGGTTCTTTACCAGAACGAGGGATACGGACGATTTTCTCCTTGCAAATAATCTCCGCTTGGTGATGAGATAACCAATCCATCCCAATAACAACGTCGAAACTACCCAGAATGATAGGAATAAGATCGATAGAGAAGGTCTGACCAGCTAGGACGAGGTTACAACCCTTAACTATGTGTGTGGCTTCAAGACTTTTACCGTTTGCTAGTTCTACCGTGTGTTTGGTGTTCAAAAGCGTTGGAATGCGCTTAAGCATTTGGCTAACTTTTAAGGACACATAACTAGTATCGGCACCCAAATCAAATAAAACAGTAACAAAGAAGTCGTCCAGAAGAAACTTACCCATTACAACGTTGGGATCGTTCCTTGCATCACCCACATGCGAAGGATGAATAATTCACCTAGATTCACGAACTTAGATGAGTTTTCGATTTATCAAGTCGGTAAGCAATCAAGTTTGGAGGAGTTTCCTTAGGTCGTGCGAATGAATTTAAAAATACGTTTGTGTAATCGTGAGGTTCCAAAGAAAGGACGCGAAAATGTGTTCGAGAGAGTATAATCGTACCAACAACACATCGTCACTCTCAAGGTTTCAATAAGTGATCACTAATGATAAAAATTCGAGCCTTCCAAACCCTCTAAACTAGAGTGTGTTCGCATTAGTGTCTAGCGTCACTATGGTAAAGGAATGATGGTTCTGTCTTAAGTCAATAGTAGAAATATTGCATTACTCGACAAGCATAGGTCGGTACAAAGGCTAGCGAAAAGATTTCACATAATTATTAGAAACCATCGTAGGATCAAAGTGCGACTCTTATAGTGTAAGGGGGAAAGGGGTGAGGTAAATGTGTAGTTCATCGTGTCCGTATGTAGGTTGAGTAATCCGTATCGCCGTCCTCGAATGTCCCGAAGACTATCCCATCATTAGGAGGCATCCGCTTGCTAAGTTGGGTATACGAAGGTGTAGATCAAAATAAGATATAAATTAACCACTCAACAAGGTAATGGGGGGGGGTTAATCTTGTGATCGGTGGAAATCGTGGTGTGGTTGTTAGCGTTTCGTTATATCGGTTGCGGATCGAAGGAACGGGAGGTTGGGCATGTTGACCTGTGGCGCGATAATAAAGGACAAGGTTAAGCACAAGAGTTGGTTCGCGAGGGTAGGATCTAAACGTCCTAAGATGGGTTGATATGGCAGGTTATACCTCCTGCAGGGACAGCTGCGAGTGCCTCAGCCACTCGTTCATTAATTAGAGCCGTCAGCTGGGCTTGAGTCAAGTTCAAACGTCCACACATGATCTTCACAATGAAGCAACGTAAGTGAGAAAAGTGTCGCGAAAGTGTGTAAGCGTGGGATGACAGAAGAGAGTAAGCACACACGGTTCAAATTGCAGTTATCACGTTAGCTAATGCACTATGTGAACTATCAGACAGATACTATAAACATAAATCACACCACCTATTGTGTCGAGTCTTGCACGTGGAGCGAAGCGTCATTGTGGATCGTTGGGCACTGTACAGGTTATAGTCTGGTTTTATCAAAAAGCTTTTCCCTTTTTTAAAACCATGTTCACTATAACCAATGGCTCTGATACCAATCTGTCACACCCCCAAAATCCACCATGCGGAGTATCAACGCTTGGAGGCGTGACGTGACCAGGATCGAGCCACCAATCATATTGAACAACATAATTAAGTAAATCAAACCAACCACAATACAATTGGTGACCAAAAGGAAGTTAACCAAGTTCAATTTAAACAGCGGAAGCATAAGACGTTAAACGAAAACATGAGTTCGTAGTTCATAAGTTTAAAGACCCAAAACATAAGTTTCATAAGATCATAAAGTTTGTTTATTAAGTACGGGACATAACAGTTCGCATCCCACAACGACCTCCTCCTTGTGCAAGCTCCATAGCATCTAACGACCTGCAAAGCATGTAATAACGAGTCAACAACAAAGTTGAGTGAGTTCACGGTTGGTTGTCCATTTTAGAGTTGTTTCCCAAAACGTAGTTTAATCTTAATCAGCTATCAAGCCATGGGGGTTACCCCATAGTTCGAAAACATTTATTAGTTAACCATCCCATGTCCATCTTCCCTAGCTATCCAGCCCGGTACTCCGGCCGTGGGGGCTACCCCATTATTTAAACTACCAGACTCGTTTATCATATCGACTTCTAACGAAAATTAATTGTGCCCTAGCATCGGTGTCTATCATCACCGACGTGCCATAGTCCATTAGTACACGCCCGTCCGACTGGCACGGTGTGAGGTTTGTTAAACCTAATAGCGCTATTAACTAATGACCCGCTCGCCATAGCCTCGGCGATTAAGTCGATACAAAGGGAGGGACTTCGCTGATAGAGTTATAGTCCAGTAAGTCTAAGTACGTCCCAAGGACGAGGAATTCACATTCCTGGACGCGTCCCAAAGGACGAGGAATCCCTATTCCTGAACCCATTCCCATTCCCACCGGGAATTTACCATGCTTTGTAGAAAAGTGTGAACTCACCTCGGTTTGCTCGGTTAGGCTCTCAAAAATAGCTAACGGTCAAGGCCGGTCAATCACGCCCTAGTATGATTACCAATTAGTATTTTAGTGGTTCCAAATAGAGCACAAAGTTCCTACACGTATCTACTACATATCATGCATTCACTTTAATAGTTCACGCTCATATAAACATTCCACCTATAGCTACTCATGAACAAGCATATGATATTGCACATAATACTTTTATTGACATATAACAGGTTAGATCATCCTCAGATAACATACTCGACATTTAGACACACAAATTACTACTTATGTCATTTCAGCTTTAATATTCAAAATTGGGCTGTTTTCGGGAATTTTAATAAAATAGTTAACTTACTCCAAAAATTCCCAACTTTTTAAAGAAGGTCTTAAACGATCCAAATATTATTGTGTAAAAATCTCGGGATCCAATTCGTTATCAATAATTTATAAAAAAATCATTTACCGGACTATAATCAGATTCGTCACTTTCTAACTGCAGTCCACGGAAAAATTCATTTATAATTCATCGTAAGTCCGATTGACGAAATTCTAGTGGGAGAATTACAACGACATCAGTGTCCATCTACAGTACAAATTTCATGAGCTAATTCTACACAGATCTCGAGTTATGACGAAAAACATTACACACATTTTCTGCAGTAAAAACGCAGCTTTTGCTGCTGTACAAAACGGATCTGTAAAGATAGCAAACGAAGTCCAAAATTTATGATTCTAGTTCCATTAGAACCGTATTTCGAAATAACATAGTTTAGGCTTCAGAAAATCAGTTTTTCGATTAATAACGACCAGTTTACAGCCAGTTGAAGTTGGCTGAAAATGCTAATCAGCATGCTTTTTATAGCTTAAATGTTACTAAAATGTACCAACAAATATCCTAACAAGTGTTTATCAAGAAATCAAACAATCAAATATCATGCATGCTTTAATCAACCCTAATCCAACAAGATTTCATCTTTATGTAAGGTTATGTTCATGATTCTTGTTTATTTTCTTTTTGTGTTCTTATGTTAAATATCAACAACAATCTTTCAAATAATCATCATACAAGTAACCAAGAGTGTAATCAAAGACTTACAACTAGCTCAAAGGCTAGGGATGAACTTATGAACAAAGGATGATGATATACATGAGGTGAAGAGAGGGAGAGAGGAGTTTTGTAGGATCGCGTTCGGCCCTGTTTGAGTCGATCAGAGAAATTCCTGTCCAAATCAAGAGGCGGAAACTAATGATTTGGTGCTATTCTAGCTGGATTCACTTTAAACTTGCTGTTGTATTGATATTAAACGCAATTACAAGGTCTGACAGCACTTCGGCAGCATACCGGAACAAATACACCTTCAACTATATGTTTTCGGTTCGCTCATATGGTCCTATATATAGACAACCATGGTCCGCTTATATGTACATGCACATATAAGCGGATCTACATCATTACATACGAACGGACCTACAACTTAACCTTATGAGCGAACCTAATCTAGACTGACACAAAAGCGGACCTAGGTAATACCACATAAGCGGACCTATTACAAACATGTATTTCTAGGTTTCCATGCCATGTCTGATCTCTTCATCTCTAAGACTCGATGTAAGACGTAGTCGAAAAACGTAAGTGCACCAACAGACTCCCCCTCGGATGTTGACGGAGTCTTCATAGAGTCTTCGCACAAGTCAAACTACAATCTTCATCAGTCGTCAATCTGCCTGTGAAATATCTGACATTCCAAGAATCCTCGTTCTCTTTCTTCATCATCAAACTCCTCTCTCTCGAATGTTGACACGGTGTCTTCAGACTCCCCCTCTCACATAGCTGGGATCGTAGTCTGGAACTCAATTTCTACAGGTTATTAGATCGTAACCTGGCACTTCAGCACAAAATCGTCATCTGGCTCAAGACCTGCACAATCTCTACCTAACTATAAGTTTCTATTAAAAGATCAATCATTCACACTTTTTAGAAACTTATACCAGAAACTATATTAATGATTTTACATTCAAGATCTTTTACTGGCTTTTATCAAATAAATTTACCACCTTCTCATACATTCTCCCAACCCAGTTTTTCAAGTTTAGCACTTTGAATTTCGAAAATCAGCATCTTAACACCAGTTGTCGAAACTCTTTTTAACTTTTTCAAAATTTATGCTAAAACACACCAAAAATCTTTTTGAATTTTTAGAAGTAAATGCAGAAAACAAATATTTACAAACAATATTTTTGTGAGTTTGTGCAAGAGGATCATATCAGTTTTTGAAACATATCATCAACACCGTTAAGCTTGATTACATTTTAATTTCTAAACAATTTACCTAGATTGTCAGTATGTTTGTCCACTTAAATTTTCACACAAGTTTCAATTGATTCGAGATACGATATTTAATGTTTTAAAGACTTGAACTTAATTGTGTATCACTCCACTTGAATATACTCCTGTATCCAGATCCCAAATATTCAATCTTGCAGGTGAGTATACCACAGCTGATATCTGTAAAGAGGTAATGTGCGAGGGCCGTGAGAGCTTAGGTCGATACTTCCGTATACGCAGAGAGATGACGGCTTCGACTTTAGGTGGGTCCCCTTTAGAGGATCTTTTATTACAACAGCAAAGATTATCAATTTTATTGTTTAATCAGATTGCTGAGGGCGAGCTTGTATTTCAAAGCTTTTTGCAGAAAGTATTGTTCGAGGACTAGGTCAGTATTTCCATACAGCAGAAGTCCCGGGATAATACCCCAGATATCACTGAGTATAAAGACCTAGTATCTCAGAATATGGGACCTTTCAAACAAGATTTCGGGGGTTACCCATATATTTAAGAATAGTTACCCACGAATTAAGCAAGTTCGAATTTAGGTTTATATCTCGTTTCAATTTACTAAATGTGCGAAAACCTACTGACACATCCACAGTAAGATTGTTTATCACTTTTAGCTTTACAATTCTTTAGCGTGCTGTGATAGTCCACTGATGTACTATCATTTCCTATTTTATGCAGCAAAACTCATTTTTTAGTTTTATCATGTTTTTGTCTTTTTCAAATTTTCTGATGTTTTTGGATTTTCTAAAAAAATTCTTACTCCCCCTAAAATTCAAATACATCTAGTAAAAATTGAAAACAAACTGTACAGAACATGACAACTGATAACGAATTGCCTCAATTCTCCATTCGTTTGGCTTAAACAATCAGAACTCCCCCTCACAACAAAACTATTTTCCCATAATGATTTCAAAACACTTAAGTTTGTATTAATCAGAATGGTTTTTCCGGAAAATAAGTTTTATTGATTTTACCTCTTGTAAAATTGGGGATCCAATCATCAAATTGTTTTACCAATCTTCTGAATAATAGTTAACTCAAGTTCAAATTAATGACCTTGATTTAACCACATGTAAGATCAACTGGTTCTCATTCTAAACCACTTATAACAACCACAAACATACAACCACTTGCAGATTTAGCAATTAAGCTTTTCAAACCTGTTTTTCAACCAATTACCATCTTTTGGTTGAATTCTCAAGGTGCCAATTCCTACTCCTCACTTACAAACCTGGGAGTTCCGGCAAGTCCTGCAAAACCTCAAACACAGATTAAGAAGAATGCCGATTCATGATCCACGATACCAACTTGGGATCTCCGGCAAGTCAGGTTTTTATTCTTTGAAAAATATATCTACCCAAGCCTGACCTTCCTTGGGTGTAACAACATCTTCTTTATCTTTACTTTCAACAGGCTTGTAAACACGTCCTTTGGAAGCATAAAAATCTTTGATGCTTCTGGCCTTACCGTTGACCATTTGTCCAAAGATACGTTTCACATTTTCGTTGAAAGTTTTTCAACATCAAATTTCTTCTTGTCAGAATAAAATTGATTTGAAATTTCAACTTTTCCGATTTTGGATTTGTAATTTTTAGCATTCAGTGGCGGAAAATTCACATCGTCCACTATCGGAACTTTCTTTTCAACCTTTTTCTCAACACGTGGCTCCTCTGATTTTATGGAATCAGATTCATCACCAGAACTATTACCTGAACCTTTCACAACCCATTTTTGATTTGGCACATTATCTTTCCTTTTTGAAGCACTCTTTGAACATTCTCCTTTCTCAAAAGTTGAATTTTCAAAACCAGTAAACTTCCGGGTTGACAATTCAGTCTTTTCGACAATCTTCTCTTTCATTTTACCAGAGATTTCCTGTTTTGGCTTGAATGTCTTCGGACAATCCTTCGCCACATGACCAGCAATTTTGCATTGAAAACAGGTTCTCTTTTCAATTTTCTTCGGAACTTCATTCTTCTTTAGTTCTTCTTGCTTCTTGGCAAGGAATTCCTGATTTGTCTGTCTTCTGAATGATTGTTCTTTTTCAGCCTCTGACGTTTTCCCTGAAACAAACATAGTTTTTGGTTTATTCATTTTTTCATTTTTATAATTTTTCGGTGGGACAAAACCAAGACCTTTCTTTTTGAAATTACGATTATGGTTTAATTTCTGTTGGAAACTATAACCACAATTGTAACCCATTTTCTTGTTGATTCTTTGTTGATCTCTTGAAGTGTACTATTTAGATTTTCCATTAAGATTTAAATCTTTTATTTCAGAAATATTAATTTCTGTTATTTTGAAAACCTTTTGAATCATTTCAAGTCTGACACTTCTTATAGGAAAACTCTCGTCAGAATATAATTTGTCAGAACCTTTCAAAGTATATGCCACTTTGACCGATTCATCATTCAAATTAGATTTCGAAAGTAAAAACTCGTTATCATAAACCCGTTTGTCCTTTTTATTTGTCGGCTTTGACATATTTGACCCAGACTTTGACTCGGGTTTGGACTCCGGTTTTGACTCCTCATTGTCATCTTTGTCTAACACCTGATCTACCACACTTTTTATCAACTTTGACTCATGATCAGTGTCTGATGACGTATACGTAACATCAATACTTTCTGGCAAGTTATCCGACCGCCCAGACTCCCATTGTAAATTGATTGCTTTATTGACTCTTTCAGAATTTGGATTTCGAGGAGAATATCCATTTTCGACCGGGGGCGGACATCTGTAATAGACCACACTTGATTTCTTACCAGAAGTTTTCATTTTTTCTTCATCTTTTGTCACAGATTTCTCTTCTTCAGACGTCTTCACTTCCTCAAACGTCTTCAAATTCTCCACGACTGGATAAATCCTGTCAACAACAAAAGAAGAACATGAGTAGCTATCTAATAACTTTTTAACTTTCTCAGTTTCTATCTTTTGCGTTGCTAACTCCAACTCTAGATCTGCACACTTCTTAATATGAAAGTTCGCATTATCAAGCTGTCTAAGATATGCTACTTTCAATGTGTTCATCGCCACTGCTTGTTCACCACTCGAATCAGTATATTTGTTGATCTCTCTGTTCATTGTATCATACGATTCTTTCAACTTGTGAATATTGTGCAACAACTCATTGTTTTGTTTGATCAGTGAATCACAGTTCATGCATTTTTCTGGAACTTCAACTTGTTCTGCATCAATTTTCACTTCAAATTCGGGAACCTCTTTGACAATTCTGCTTGATTGTAAGAACTCAGCTCTTCTCTTCTTCTCAGCTTTTGCTTCGGCTTTCAATCTCTCTTCCTCTTCTTCTTCTTATTTGTTCTTCCTTCGTCTTTCTTCAGCAGCTTCTATGACTTTTCTGCACCTTTCTGCACATTTCAAATCATAAGCATTAGCAAAGAAAGCATGAGAAATGTTTTTGGACATCTCTTTGGCCATGAAATCTTGATCCGGACAAAAATCATCCCAAGTAAAACCTTCAGCCAACTTCTCATCATCTTGTTCAGCCAAACACACTTTGCTGTCTTTCGGAAGATACTTTTCCCAGGTAAAATTATCATATTTTCCTTGACTAACAACACATGCCTTCTTATCAACCACATCTCTCCCATGAGCTGTTTGTGCCTGTTGCTGTGCTGGTGGTGTGATTTTATGATAGATGGCCTTCTTGTGATAGTCGTTGTTTCCGAAAGGATTCTGGGCTCCGGTAGCTTCACGGTTTTTGCACTCCCTCTTGAAATGCCCCTTCTCTCTGCAACAAAAACACGTAACTTTAGATTTATCAAAACCCAAAGTTGAAACGTTTGCATCACGAAAATCATCACGTCTTGTAATTTGTTTAAACTTTTCAACACGTCTCATCACACTCGCCATACACCATTTGATATCCATCAATTCCATTTCCTCAGCATCGATTTGATCGTAATCTTCTTTCGTGAGCATTGGATTTCCGATCTTTCCTGCAACAAAGCAACTATAAGACTCTAAAATCATCCCTAACAAAGACATTTGATTTTTTGCAATTCACTACAAGAAAACTGGGTTTTTAGTACGCGTAAAAGCGTCCTAAAATGCTATTTTATAGGACCTTTCATTTAATAGGACCAATGGTAAAAGCGTTTCATGTAAAGGGGTCGTAATAAGTCACGTAACTAAAAAAGCGTCCTAACATCTCAAATAAGATTACGAAACCAATTTTATGGTCGCGTAATATGTCTTTAAACAACCAAAATAGTGTCCTGATAAAAACATAATAGGACACTTTTACGATGTTCTAACATGTGCTTACATACTTTTAATCTTTTGATACACTTACAAGCTCCTTAGAAATAAATTGATAGGACCCTTATAATATAACATTATAGCTAATTTGGTACCAAGAAAAGGGTCCTAATATACCAAATAAGATTATGAAACCAATTTTATGATCGCATAATATGTCTATAGAAAACTTAAATAACGTCCTAAAAAGAACATATTAGGACACTTTTACAATGTTTTAATATGTGATTACCTACTTTTAATCTTTTGACACACATACAAGCGTCCTTAAAAATTAATTTATAGGACCCTTATGATGTAACGTCATAGCTACTTTAATATCAAGAAAATGGTCATAATATCCCTAATAAGATTATAAAACCAATTTTATAAACAGACCATCAACATATAACATCCTAATAGTTATTGTATAACATCAACTAATGAAAGAATCATTATATTTCAAATAATCATGTTCATAACAAAAACACTAATCATAAATAAGTTATAACAATATCTAACATAAAGTCTTAACATCTAACAAAGAAATTAAAAGCAATTAAAGAAATAAGAAGCATAGAAATCTTGAGTCATCATGCGTCCTCAATCCTCATGGACTACCTACAAATAAACCATCCATATATAAGCATTAAATTCCATGATATTAAAATTATTTGTATCACAAGTTTAACAAATACATACCAAGATGAATGGATAAAGCCATGCGATGGATGCACCAATACAATCTTGAATTGTAGAAAATAAACCATATGGTCTTACCAAGTTTTCATCTTTTTTTATTGGTACTTGAACGTTTACCTCACACCATTCTGGTCCAATCTCTGTACCACCAACTAGATCATTTGGGTCCAAGCTCTGGACCCTTCCGCTTGCTATAGTCTCGGTAGAGTTTAGAATGCTTTTGAGGAAAACTTTATCTCCGACCTAGATTTTAGTTTTCAACAAATATTTATTAAACTCTAGTCATAATAGTGCAAAAAATCATTTTACAGAAAAAAATAATAAAGTTTTACACTAGCAAGCTAACATTTTTATAGAAAAACTAAGGAAAATTGGTTTTTAAAGATTTATATAGAAAAATACCCGTAAACGTTGATGTCCATTGGTTACATTGGGGAAATGTTGTGATGTAAGAGGTTGAACACTGGAACTACCCCTCGACCCTTCCATCTCTGATACTTGGGCTTGTAACTGGACCACAGTACTAGTAAGTTCTTCACATTGAGACTTCAATTGGATGTTTTCTCTATGACATGCCGAACAACTTGGTATTACACCCCAAACATCAGCAACACGAACACCCAGGCCATACATAACCTCATCACCATTTCGATCGCTACCCATTACTTTAGAAAAAAACATCATCTGGTCCAGGCTTCTCGATCGAGCCCTCGGGAAGATTAGAACTAAGTTGTTGCATCTGTGCCTATATTAGACATAGTAACAAAAATAAGGTATGTATTTTTAACAGCATCAAGAACACAGAAAAAATATGTGTATGAATATATAAGCATATTACTTACAATTGCATTTGAAGCTTCCAAATTTTTGGTAGTTCCATCTTTGGAGAAACATGCACGAAAGATTTCCAATCGACTTGGATCTTGTCCCTTAGATGCATGTTTGAATAAAAAGAAAATAAGTATTAACAATGGATATTGACATGCTACATTAACAATTGCACTATCTCATACAATCACCTTTAGCTCTTCACGGACTCGAGCATAACTTTTTTTTACCCCTTACTTGAACCATCTTCTTCTTTGCCCGATTCGCCTTGTTTTTTACACTTACCAGCATAAGTAGACAAGTGAAATTTCATAATGGGAAATAAACTAATGTTATTTAAAGTGGTAAGCTATTTCATACCTTAGACTTTTCTTTATTTCATACGCGTTGGTCCTCTCACTCTTTTACTTACATTCCGAACTACAAAAAGTGAACATGATTTACAATGTACATGTATACATTATAAATTATAAATACTAAATATATGATTTAACAAAAAAATGAAGTTTACAAAATACAATAAATAAAAATTTCATAATCTAAATATCTAATTACCATTATGGATACTTCAACAACACTTGTACCAAACTTTTCTAAGAACTTGAATAATCATTTTACTTTTCCTACAAGAAACAATTTGATCAAGCTACTTACAGTTTTGCAATTAGACTAGTGATATAAAAATACTAGTTACAATTATGATTCGTTATTATTCAGTCAGATCCATCATGAACTTTCAATCAAGTTTCTAATCGATATGAAATACAAAGGAATAGAACAAGAAGCAGAAGCACCCTCATTTAGCGCTATTCAACATACAACATTACACGTCTACGGGGCTCGCATTTGAAACTGCAATACAACATGTAATTAATAAACATAACATAACAAGGAGCATATCAATGGTTTAGTTAGAGTTCAATAGCTTTTTCGATATTGTCAATATTATATAGGTTTCCAGCAAATACTCTTCATCAAAATTCTAAACTCCTCAAACATGATATATAAGCATCTCAAATAAAGATGAGAAATAATTGGGTTTACCCAACAATACCCAAAAACTGGACTGAAAATTACCCAAGAACGAACTATCCCGGTTGTAGTTAGATTGGTCTTCATGTTCTATAAATTTAAAATCTCAAGTTCTGGTTGGTACTTGGATCTGGACGGGGTAACTGAAATTTAAAATCACGAACGAGATTAACCGAATCTAGTTTAGAAAGTAAGTTTCAAACACACATGTTTTCAAGCAGTGTGAGTTGGTACATTACTATGTTCAGCATAAGTTTTTTGGGACAAAGAAAGCTAGTAAAAAACTCCAAGCATAGGTGTTTTAGTATATCATCACATCTATATACATAAATTAAATTTACTTAACTTTGAAGCAAATGAGCAACCAAATAATGCATGCATACTTTTACTAAACTACATCAGTTCATAGGAGCCTTCAAGCTAGATATCAAAATGTCATGTAAAGAGTAGACAGAACTCAAATGATAAAATCATGCATGAATTTACTAATCTTCAACAAGTTGCAAGAAAATAAATTTACCTGGAAGAAATGCACCAACATTCCAAGTCATTTAACTAGATAAGAGTGAAGGCAAAGATGGGGGAATATAATGAAAACATACCGCAATAGAAAAATACATATATGATATTAAACCCAATAAGAAGTTGCTACAGTAGCATAAGAGAATGAAACATTAAAAGTCTTCAAATATTCAAAAGTCAAAAGACATTTTGTGAAGCAGTAGTACTTCATTTGCCAACAAAACCCATATATCAGCAACTTTATAGAACATGTATAACAATGCATATATCAAAGACATTGACTGATGACAAACCAGAAAAAAACAAGAGACTGTGGCTTAAAATTTTGTTGAAGCATTTTGTCGAGCAGTTAGTGTGCATCTTCAAACCTTTCATTTTTAAACAACTACCTTAATCACAGAAAAGTCTGTAAAAACGACATCAGACGTTGGTTCAAGGGACGACGGCTCGAGCATTGAGGCTGGTGTGCGATGGTAGAAAACAAGTTCTGAAACCGGAACCTATTAGAGAAAGTATTCGAAGCTATATTAATATTTAACAAAACAAAATGAGCTAACATATAAATTAATCTAGGGTTTCAAAATTGGCATCATTGTATCGTACCTCTTGTGTTACTTAGGTATCCGTACACCACCAACAGCCGCCAGCAAACACCTTCACACACGCCCATCGGATCACCACCTCTAATCTCTTCAAAGGCCGCCACAGTTATCGCCATCAATCTCCTCCGCTCCACCACCGGCAGCATCCGACCATGACCACCATTCCGCCGATTGTTTATCAAGGTATAGAGCAGGGGGAGGGGGTTGATTGTTGCGACTGTTTATCAAGGTTAATGCTCAAAATTTAGGGTTTCTGTGTATTTGAATCGTAAAGAGGAAAGTGATGGGGGATATTTGTGTATGACTATTGCATTTGTGTGTTTGGCAGATTTAGATATCTTTGGGAAATTGAAATTTTTAATTTTCGTAGGAGGGAATTAAATAAAACAATTATTTATTTTAACTAAACTTTGATTATTCATAATAATAATTATTTCTTACCATGATATATTTCAAAATTATATTTTATTTTTATAATAAGTATTCATACATCTCTTACCATGATATATTTCAAAACTATATTTTATTTTTATAATAAATAGTCATACATCTCTTCATAAATAAGGGTGCAAACGAACTAAGCCTTATCGAGTCCGAACCGAGGCCGAGCCTAAAACAAAGCTCGTTTATTTATCGAGTTCGCACTCGAGCCTAGCATGTAAAGCTCGTCAGGCTCGTTGTGCCTTATCGAGTCTTAATGTAATATTATTTTTATTAATATTTAATAACATTTACCCCTTTATTTAGCATGTTTAAATTTGTTGTTTGAATCTAAAAATAAGTATGTTTAGTAAACGAGCTTAAGCCTAAACTTCACCTATCAAGCTCGCGAGAAACTACCAATGATATACTATTGTTCATTATGATCCATTAAGGCCCAATATGATCCATTAAGATATGTATGATTTACGATTGACCATTGTGATCCATTAAGGCCCAACAATGTCTATTAACACACATATGATCTAATATTGTCCATTGTGATCCATTAAGGCTCAATATGGTCCGTCAAGACCAGTATAATGTACTACTGTTCATTGTGGTCCATTAAGACGTCTGTAATCTATTATTGTCCATTGTGACTCATTAAGGCCTAATATGATCCATTAAAACGTCTATAATCTATTATTTTCCATTGTGATCCATTTAGGTCCAATATGGTCCGTTAACACATATCATTAAATATCACCCATTGTGACCGATTAAAGCCCAACATGATCTATTAAGACATGTAAGATCTACTATTGTCCATTGTAACCTATTAAGGCTCAATATGATTCATTAACACGTATATGATCTATTATTGTTCATCGTGATCCATCAAGACCCTATATGGTCAACTAAGAAATTTATGATCTACTATTTTTCATTGTGGTCCATTAAGACCCTACATGGTTCATTAAAACATATATGATTCATTGTTGGCTATTGTGATCTATTAAGGCCAAATATGGTCCATTAACACGTATATGATTAGAGATACGCTTGGTACTGAACATTCCGGTACCGGACATACCGACACCAAAAATCGCAAAATATGGGTACAGGTACCGAAAATGTTAGGTACAATAATGGTATCGTACCGAACTAAAAGTACAAGTACCGAAAACTTTAAAAAGTTGGTTCCGAATCGGTACCAAAAACAATTCAATACGGGAAATTCAGTACTGGTACTAATATGCATATATTAAAAACATATATAAACATAGCTAATATGCAGACATTAACATATTTTTAAAATGAAAATGACTATTAACAAATTCGGTTTAAAATATGTAATATTTATTAATAGTTTGAATTTTAAACATGTAATAAGATTTTCTGTTTGTTTTTTTAACATTAATTAATGTAATTTTCTAATTGAGATTATTTTGGAGGGAAATTTAAATTTTAGGACAAAATATTTTGGTAGGAAGTTTTATGATAAAATATTTTTGGAGGAATTTTAGGATAAAATATTTTGGGGGGAATTTTAAATTTTAAGGAGGGAAGTTTTATGATAAAATATTTTGGGGGAAATTTTAGAATGAAATATTGGGGGGGGGGGGGGTTAGAATGAAATATTTTGGGGGGAAATTTAATTTTATGATGAAATGTTTTGGGGAAACTTTTAAAGATGTAGTAAGTTAAAAATTTGGTCACACATTTTTTTGTATGACATTTGATATCATTTAGTCCAAAACTTTTATTTTGGTCCCTTTAGTTTCAGTTTTGTGCCATTTTGGTCCAAAAGTAAAATCATGCCAGATTCCCCTAATTAAACCCTCAACTTTTTGTCTTTTTCCACAGGGGTAATTTTTTCATTTACGTTTTATTATAATTGATTATCAATGAAAATTAATAAAATTAAATATTAAAACCTAATCCTTTATAAAAACAAAACAAAAGTCTGAATTCCCTCTCTCTAAATTCCCTTCATCGTCTTCTCTCCCTCCCCCTCTCTCTCTCACCTGCCGCCACCTCCCACCACCACCACCACCCTTCATCGTCTTCAACCACCATCACCATCGTTGTATATACTATATAATTTTTTAAGTTTCTTGGTAATGTTAATAACTAAGTATAACTAGGATTGCGACCCGCTGCAATACGGCCGCGATTCTTTAGTTATAACTAAGTCGATCTACGACCTGCACATTATGTTAAACCCTTCTAAAGGTAAAAAAAAATAGACGATGTAAAAACATTCACCCACACACGCACGTTGCATCGTCTTAACTCGCAAAATTTAGAACGAAACGTAAAAACGTTAAACCAAAGACGCACGTTGTAATGTGTTAAGTCACAAAATTTAAAACCAAGCATAAAGCGAAAAATTCGCGGAAAATGAAAACTATAAATGAACAAAGTTCAAAGTAAAAAAAGTTGTGAGGATAGATTGTAAAAGATAAAAAGTTTTGGGGTAAAAGTAAAAAAACAAATAGTTTTGGGTTAAAAGTAATTTATGAAAATTTACGAAAGATGAAAAATATAAGTGACAAAAGTTGTAAAGTTAAATTGCAAACAATGAAAAGTTTTGGGTTAAAGTCAAAAAACAAATTATGTAGGGTTAAAATTGCAAAAGGTAAAAATCTTTGGATTAAAAGTAAAAAATTAAGTTTTTTTTTTTAAAAAAGCCCCAAAGCACAACTTACAAGTTGTATTGGATATGTTTGTTGCTTATTTATAGTAATAAATTCTTAGTGGCTCATGATATTATAGTCTATTTGCATATTAGGGGTGAGATACGACTTTAGGAGTTAGGACCATTAGGTTCTACGTTCGATTCTCATAAGAGGGTTTTTTCTACACCAGTGGTCGTCGGTGATTCAAAATTGTCGTTAAAAAAGTATAATTCTTAGTGTGTAATTTTTTATTTAATTTTTATATATATAACTAAAAATTAAGTGGAAGTTGAAAATTTTACCAAACTTTGTGCCCCGAAATTCACAACCCAATCCCCCTCCCCTTCTTTAGCATTTCCTTCCACAAATCATCATCTTCCCGCTCTATCTAAATCTCAACGTCCAGCCAAAATCAAATAGTAATTCAAATATTAATAAAAAATCACAATCGAGTTAAGATTCAAATCACAAATACGCAAGGATGGATGCATATGGGATTTGTGCTCAAAGATCAAGAGAAACCCTTAAACTTAACCATTTAAATAGAATTGTTTGTTTGATGCCGAACTGTTTTGAAGGGATAATTGATTTCATTGGCCACAAAGGCACAAAAGCTTGTAATTAGGCTAGACAATCTGTGTCATATTGGGATAATTTATTAATTTGTATAATTTAATATTTTATTTAAGTAACTTGTACATTTTTATCAGATGTGTTTAAAAAAAATATTTATATATCAAACATCACTATTTAATTTACAAATGACGATTTTCTACACTTTTTTTTCGTTTTTATTGAATATTTCAACCGAAATTTTTTTGGTCGTGAAAGTTTGTACGCAAATAAGTAATTAAGTTATAAACGGAACTGTACTGCTTTAATGTAACATTTAAAATAAACAGATGCATTTAACTTTTAATAATGCGGCCTTTTTAAAACAAGAGTTGTATTCAAATGTCAACAATGCAATCTTTCTAAAAAAGTTGCAATTTCAATCAAATTTGCAACATTTCAAGAAAAAGGTTACAATTTCTAAAAACATTTGCAACTTTTAGATAAAAAGGTTGCAAATTTAAAGTATTTTTGCAACTTTTTATGAAAAAAATCAGTAGATCTTTTAATGCAACCTTTATTTCACAAAGTTGCATTAGAGTTAAATGCAACTTTTTTATAAAATGTTGCTTCTAAAAAGTTGCATTAGTTCTATTTTCTAGTAGTGTATTAAATTATGTTATAATAGAACTCTAGCGAATAAGCGTCCTATAAAACGGATGTCTATGACTCAAATATCAGGTGTCATATTTCAGTGTATTATAATAACACCACAATGATTAAGCGTCCTATAAAGGTTAAATTTATAAAACCCAAGTGTCAAGTGTCTTTTTAAGTTATATTATAATAAAACTCTAGCGATAAGCGTCCTATAAAACTAATGTTTTATAACTCAAATATCAAGTGTTCTATTACGAAGTATTATAATAACACCACAATGATTAAGCGTCCTATAAAGTTTAAAGTTATAAGACCCAAGTGTTAAGTGTCCGATTAAGTTAAGTTCTAATATGACTTCGACTCGAAAGGGTCCTATAACACTGAACATTTATGACTTAAATACAACGTGTCCTATTAAGTTATGTTATAATAGAACTCCAGATGATCAAGTGTCCTAATACAGTACCACATAATGGAACACTAACAATTAAATGTCTTATAAAGTACTTTATTAGGATCTACATTTTAAGTGTACTGTTAAATTATATGATAATAGGACCCCAAAAAATCATCCATCCTATTAAATAGTTTTTTAGGACACAGGTTTAGTAGAGTATATTACAAAAGGACCCCAAAAGTTCATTAGTCTTATTAAATAGTTTTTTAGGACCCTCTTTTACAAGCGTCCCACAAAAAAGGTCCTAAAAAGCCATTTTTGTTGTAGTGATTTCTTCAGTGTAGTCTTGATCATTTTCAAGGCTTAACACAATGTTACACTGAAGTTTTCTACCATTCTTTGTTACAGAGATGTTAGGATCGTAAGATGAAAATCTTGTGCTGTTTGATCCTTGAGATGCCTTCATCTCAGGAGAATCTTTAACACTGTAAGCAGTTTCAATCTTTGGAGAATACTTTGTAGAATCAGTAGCACCACTTTTGTAGTACAAACTGATATCCTGTTCTCCATCATAGTTTTTCATCCTAGCAATCTTCCTCTGCTCCATCTCCTGAGCTTCCAGATGCTTGATAAAATCTCCCAGTGTCATAGCTTTGTAATCTTTTCTGTTAGATCTCAGCATCATCAGAAATGTTCCCCATGTTTCGTGTGGAAGCGCATCTGCAAGTTTTTCAACTAATTCATCAGTATCTTTCTTAATACCAAGTTTTGTCATATTTCTCACCAAGTTACAATATCTATCAATAATCTGCTTGGTGTTTTCAGATTTTAAACCACGAAACAAATCGAATTCTTTCTTCATGAGAGATTTCTTATTTTTAAGCATATCATCACTTCCAATAAACTTTGCTTCCAATTCTGACCATATTGAATATGCAGTTCCATCATGTTGAAGCAAGATCAGAATGTCTTCTTTTATTGCTTGCTGAAGCAGACTCACCATGAGTTTTTCATCTCGGTATTTCTTTTTGTCATCTGTACTCATTTCTCGAATTGTTTGCTGCACACCATTTGTAACTGGTCTAACATATGGCTCTTCAGTGTGTTCCCACGCATCTAGATGATAAGCCTCGACCCAATTACCAAACCGTTCAGACCACACATTATAATCATCAATATCCATGAGTTTAGGTGGTTTCTGAGATGTTCCGGTTTCATTTTCAATCAAAGCACTTTGAGTTACTGACATCGGTGTTGCAAAAGCGTTATAAAATTCAGTATCCATTGTTCAAATGTCCAAATATCACAAAAATTTTAAAACTTATGCAAACTGGTCAAATAAGTGAACTGTCACAAAAGCGAAACTGTAACTGTCTTAAAAGCGAATTTGTCAAGCGTCGTAAACGCGAACTAGACAAACTGTTGTATGAGCGAACCACTCTATTATCCCTTAGAGCGAACCAGATTATGAACCAATGAGCGAACTGATCAATTAACGGAGCAGTCTATTGACACTCTTGAGCGGACCTGATAGTTGAAGCGAATCAGTCTTTGGAGCGGACCAACTCTGATTTGTAATTTCGAGCGGATCTGTTTTTGTAACTTCGAGCGATCCAGATAAATGTCCAGTCGAGCGAACCTATCAGATGATTTGGAGCGGACCTGGTCCTTTCGAACGGACCTGGTATGAATTTTTGAGCGAAGCCACACAAAAACTGTCACTAAAAGCGAACCAGTATACTTGCTGACATCATCTTTTGCGCAAATCCGAACAAGCAAATCTCTAAAAATTCTAGTTTCTAGGTCAATTTTAGATCTGAAAACTTCAAGGATTTACTAATTCAAGATTTCGAGTGCAATGTGTGATTTTGAGCCGATTTTACCGTGAAAAATTTTGAAAAAATGAAGAAAGTGTAGAAAACTAGATGAAATCGAGCTAAAATGGCAAGAACTCCTCCTCCTGAGCTCTGATACCAATTGTAGGATCGCGTTCGGCCCTGTTTGAGTCGATCAGAGAAATTCCTGTCCAAATCAAGAGGCGGAAACTAATGATTTGGTGCTATTCTAGCTGGATTCACTTTAAACTTGCTGTTGTATTGATATTAAACGCAATTACAAGGTCTGACAGCACTTCGGCAGCATACCGGAACAAATACACCTTCAACTATATGTTTTCGGTTCGCTCATATGGTCCTATATATAGACAACCATGGTCCGCTTATATGTACATGCACATATAAGCGGATCTACATCATTACATACGAATGAACCTACAACTTAACCTTATGAGCGAACCTAATCTAGACTGACACAAAAGCGGACCTAGGTAATACCACATAAGCGGACCTATTACAAACATGTATTTCTAGGTTTCCGTGCCATGTCTGATCTCTTCATCTCTAAGACTTGATGTAAGACGTAGTCGACAGACGTAAGTGCACCAACAAGTTTGAGGGAGTTGGGTGATCTTGTGAAGTGAGAGAATGATATGCAATGATGAAGATCTGAGAATCACACTTATAATGATTTCAAATTTCTTGGCAAGTGGAACAAATAAAGGGGTCCAATCAAGATTAAAGGGAATATTTGATAGGGATTTAGTGATGATGATGGTGGGTCCTCTATTTAAGCCGAAAATAGTGGGGGGGGGGTTAATTGTAAATTTTGATCTTAAGTGGGTATTTATTTAGGAGGTTAAGTGTTTTATCTAAGGTATTATGTGCATGACATATTTTATAGTGTGTTGGGGTATTTGAGACCATAATTAGTTAAAAATGATAAAACAATGTTTCTGACAAAATTTTGGTGTCCCGGGTAATTTCCGGTTGTCCGGTTAAGTACCGTTCCGTTAATGTGTTAAATTGTACCGTATAGTGTCTTTTATGCATCTTTTGTAACACAATTAATTCTCAACACATAGAAAAGCATACAGGATCATTTAGTCAATTTTTCTGCACAAGCAATAAGCACGATTTAATATTAATTAATCGTATGGATACATGTAATTATGAGGGTTGTCACACTATTGGTGGCCAAGAATGAAAGGCAATGTAGCGGTATATGTCAGCAAGTGTTTAACTTGCGCCAAGGTAAAGGTTGAATACAAGAAGCCTTCAGGTCTCTTGCAACAACCTGAAATACCCCAATGGAAATGGGAACAGATTTCTATGGACTTCATAACGAAATTACCAAGAACACCCAGAGGTCACGATACGATTTGGGTGATCGTGGACCGTCTGACCAAGTCTGCACACTTCTTAGCAATCAAGGAAAAAGACAACACGAGCAAGTTAGCTGAGCTATACTTGAGGGAGATTGTTGCACGTCATGGAGTGCCTCTCTCAATTATTTCTGATAGAGATGGAAGGTTCGTGTCGAGGATTTGGCAATCCTTCCAAGAAGCTTTTGGTTCTCAGTTGAACCTGAGTACTGCCTTTCACCCGCAGACAGACGAACGGAGTGAACGAACGATTCAGACGTTGGAAGACATGTTGCGAGCTTGCGTAATGGATTTAGGTGAAAGTTGGGATACTCACCTACCATTGGTAGAATTTTCATACAACAACAGTTATCATGCAAGCATTCAAGCCGTGCTGTTCGAAGCTCTTTATGGACGCAAGTGTCGATCACCGATATGTTGGGCTGACGCCAGAGATAGACAGCTTGTCGGACCAGAATTGGTCCAGGAGACGACAGACAAGATCGCACAGATTCGAGAGCGCATCAAAGCGGCTCGTGATCGACAAAAGTGTTATGCGGACCGGAGAAGAAAACCTCTGGAATTTGAGGTAGGAGATATGGTTTTGCTAAAAGTCTCACCCTGGAAGGGTGTGGCACGCTTTGGGAAGCGTGGAAAGTTGAATCCGCGGTACACTGGACCATTCAAAATCCTGGAGAGGATTGGTCTTGTAGCCTACAAGTTGGACCTACCTGTTGAACTGAATGGCGTTCATGATACATTCCATGTATCAAACTTGAAAAAGAGTCCAACTCAAGAGACAACGGTCATTCCAGCCGACGAAATCCACATTGACGACACACTCCACTTTACTGAAGAACCAGTTGAGGTTACTGATTGGAAGATTAACAAGACGCGACGGAGTAGTGTCAAACTCGTCAAGGTCCGATGAAATGCACGACATGGCCCAGAGTTCACGTCGGAACGTGAGGATCGTAAGAAGGAGAAATACCCACATTTATTCCCCAAGACCCCTGCAACCAAAGGCAGAACTTAAAATTTCGGAACGAAATTTTCTTAACGGGGGGAGAATGTGACAACCCTAACTAAACCAGGTATCTGTACAATTAATTAATCTTAATTACGTGCTTAATGACTCTGTTTGATTACAACTGATGACGTAAACTGCTTTTTGATTTCTGTAACCTACATACATATGCATCACATTTCATACTGTCACTCCACTCAGTACATACAAACTTTAGTGACATACTTGATGCACGAAGCACAGTTAACACAGTTAGCGGATAACTCAGAAATATACTGATAGTGACAGTATATAGACAGACAGTGTTTTGAGGCCCAATATGGGCCAGGGACAAAGTACTACACTAGTATGTGTAACATTTGTGCTTGTAATCATTATGAACAGTTCAGTTATCAATAAAACAATGTTATTTTATCCCAATGTTTGTTTGGTTGTGTTTTACATTTTTCATGTTTTGACTTTTGTTCAATTTCAAACTCTACATCGCATTCTGGAGAATTATACGCAAACTGGTGCGTAAACGTACTCAGTTTAATGCGAAAAATACTCCGGAACATCAACATACCTTAAATAACCTTTACATAACTTAGAAATAAGTTTTGAAGGCTTTGGTATGGCAAAAACAAGTTAATTTGCTTACAGGGACTAAACTCGACAAACTGTGAAAGTATGCCAATTTGAACTGTAACAAACATTCCGGAACATGTCCATAAGTTAAACATACCATAAATATCCTTTACATAGCTTAGAAATAGGCTTTGAGGGGTTTGGTATGCTAAAACAAACTTTTGGATCATTCTGGGGCTAAAAGTGTCAAAAAGTGCACAAGTTTGCACTTTTGCGCATAACTTACGTTCTGAATACCTCCGGACATCCAAAAATTTATGTAAGCATCCTTATATTATGCCTTAGTGTATGGCATGAGAAAAATCCATTCGTCGCGCAATTTGGATCGTCTTTCGCGCTTATGCGCATTCCGTCGTAATTAACCGAACATCGCGACCGTACGGCCAAACGAACCGACATCCGGGATATTTTTGAGCACATTTTAAGTTCCCTATACTTTAACATCATTTTAAAGCTTTGAAATGGGGTTAACGGGGCTTAAACGTGTCAAAAATGCATCAAATACCTAGTTTTGGAGCTGTAGGGACCAAAACTGTAAATCTGCCAAACTAAGGGCTTACGGACCGTAAGCCAAAACCCATACGGTCCGTAAGTAGTCCCCAGTACAGCAGATTCATTGAATCCACTTGCAATTGGCCTTTCGTTTGTTCAAGGGGCAAGGCCCTTTCACCCAATCAAGGGCCAAGGGCCATTTTCAGTAACCACAACATTTTGACAAGTGGACGCTTAGGATCGTGGCACGAAAATCAAGAAACCATCCTAACGGCTCTACTTTTCCTATAAATACCCCCCCCCTTTTGGCTAAAAACTCACAAAATCTGATCAAAATGCTCTAAGTTGATGCCATTGCTTCATACCTGAGCTCTTTGATCTAGATTAGCATTCGGGGACCCTCCGTAAGTCTTCTTTCGTTCTTTTATTCGCTTTTCGAGTCTGAAAGTCAACGTTTTGTTGACTTTCTGCATTGACCAGCCTATGGTCAACACGAAGTTCATGGAACTTCATAACGTGAGCGTGATCACGATGGTTATAGTCCGTAGTGACTATACCTACTGATTACCACGTTATCTAGGCTCAGTGACGAGTCGTAGTTTCGGCCAAAATGTGCATTCTTGCATATTTTGTAACCAAACTACTCGTGAGCATCAAAGGCGTTTGCTTTGATGCCAAACCTGTTTTCTAAACTTAGTTAAGCATGTTCTAACATGCGTAGCTCGTCACTTTTAGTTTAGTGCTTATATAGGGTCGTAAGGTAAGCGATCTAAACCATCGCTTATACTTTCGAACCCGACCCATTTGGTCGATCATTAGGATCCGACCAAACACATTAGGTGACCATAGCTATAACCTTCCGAGGTTATACCTTGTGGTCGCAATGTTAGGCGTTCCGAACGCGTTCTACGCGAACGACGCGTTAAGGTAGCATAAGCTACCTAAACGGGTCGTGATGGGTTGCAAGCACTTAGGTTAGGTTTCATTTTAGTATGTAGGCTTTGTTAAACCATATTACACGAGTCTCCATACTCGTTTGGTTTACGAACCCGCATACTATCCGATCCTTCCGATTTGGTCCGGTATATTAACATAGCTACCTATTAGGTGCCGTTTGATATTCCGTGATCTCTAGCATTATTTGGTTATTATACAAGAACTCCAAAGCAATCTCAGGTGAGTACATAGAACCCCTCTTTTACCGTTTTCCAAACTATTTTGGGGTGAAACACATGTTCCTACTTGTTACTTTCATGCTTTCCATGTTTTTACATCATATGCCTGCTATGTTGTTAGTACATTATAGTACATGATTTCATTACATTTCATGCTATGTATGCCCATTGTGTGCGTACTTAGTACAATGATTTACATTACATTTCTGTTGCATATGTTTACTCAGCATATGGACACATTGATTTACATGAACATTTCTGTTGCATATGTTTACTCAGCATATGGACACATTGATTTACATGAACATTTCTGTTGCATATGTTTACTCAGCATATGGACACATTGATTTACATGAACATTTCTGCTGCATATGTTTACTCAGCATATGGGCACATCGATTTACATGAACATTTCTGCTTCGTATGTTTACTTAGCATACTTAGTACAATTGTTTACATCACATGCCTTCATTTTGTTATGACATTTGGTTTGTTTAACATGGGACAATACATTCATTAACATTAGCTACGCCGTTCGTTAGTAGGTAGTGGTACCATAGGAATTGACAACTCCCGTCCCTGAAGTCCTGGGTTTGATAGGATTGTAAGGAATGACCGAATTCGATATACATAACTTAGATAAACCTTTAATTTGTTTAAGGGTTTATCGCCACAGTCTCAAGAGAGCATGCATTTTTTTTTCCACAGAACATAACGTTGATTTAAACCACGTTTTACTTCAACGACTTGTTTTGTGCATTTTACATTTGGTTTAAGTTGATACATTTCGCTTACCGTACATGATACATTTTGGGATACACATTGCATGATTTACATTGAACATAAACACGTTGACATTGACATACACATTTGGTGGTTTTCATTAAACATAGACATTTGACATGATTTACACAATAACACTTGACAATTGAGTTATACAAGAACAGTCTTACATGGTGGATGGTTTGGGTAAATGGTTTGAGTAACGTGAAGTATGTAATATGATGCAAACATGGTGGATACGCTGCTGGTACTTCCTATATATAAATGTTTGCATAATATTACATATCTTAGCGTTATCTAAATCATTCCAGTTTGGACATATAACATTTTATACAAGTAACATGCTTTTCATAAAACATTGTCTTACAAAACAACTTATCTTATTCAACTCATTTTACTAGGTTATTCATTTAACCTTACGTTTATCTATACATATCATCTGATATTATCGTTTTTCAAATGGTTTACAAAGCGAGACAAATTACAAGGTTCATGACTGACTGTTATTAAACATTTCTTTAAAACTCAAGTCATGAATCCCACTTTCACAAAACCTATGTATCTCACAGGCATTTTTATGTTGACGTACCTACTTTCACATGTGTTTTCAGGAGCTGTTCCATAAGATGTTGATCACGATACTAGGGCGGACCTGTGCCTTAGAGACTAAAAATGAAGATAGAACTAGTATAACTATGTTTTGAATTCTGTACTTCCTTTTAAGACAATGTAACACCCGTGTTTGATAAATAAAATGTGACTTTAATTTCCATGGTTGTATAACAATTAATTCTGTCCTCAACACTCCCCGACGTTTTTCGCCGCGGTTGTATGTTATACGCGGTCGGGGTGTGACAGTATGGGTGTAGGGAAGTGAGGACCATAAGACTGTGTCACTAGGTGATAGTTTGAGTGCTGGAAAGTGCCTAAAACTCATTTTAAGTGCAGAATTCTGCATGTTCAGCAAAAATTCAGCTTTTAACATACTCGTATTATGCAGAGAATTGACTAACTGGTCCTGAATGCTTTTCTAAGTGTTGGGAATTAATTGTGTTACAAAAAGATGCATAAAAGACACTATACGGTACAATTTAACACTTTAACGGAACGGTACTTAACTGAACAACCGGACACTACCCCGGACACCAAAATTTTGTCAGAAACATTATTTTATTACTTTTAACTAATTATGTTCTCCAAATATCCCAACACACTATAAAAATATGTCATGCACAGAATACCTTAGATAATTCACTAAACCTCCTAAGTAATCACCTACTTATAATTAAAACTTACAATTAACCCCCCCCCCCTCACTATTTTCGGCTCCGAGGAGGGACCCACCCCATCATCACCAAATCCCTAATTAAATATTCCTTTTGAATGTGAGTGGTCATGCTCTTGCCAAGAAATCACAATGAGTATATGTAGGTTGGGCTATAAGACTAATCTCATCATATCACACTCTCTCACTACAAGTTCACTTCACCATCCTCACTCTCTCTCTCCCTCGCGGCTGCACATAACCGCCACCACCACCACCACTTCAACATTCATTCATTTGTTCCATTTTCAAGTTCAAATCAAGTGCTAGAAGAAGTCTTGTGAAGCTTGAAGCTTGGAGGTCTTGAAGAAACATCACACCTTGCTTTCTCACGCCATTTTCATCACCATTCTTTGTTCACAAGTTCATCCCTAGCCTTAGTGCTAGTTGTAAGTCTTCGATTTAACTCTTGGTCACTTCTACGTTGATTATTCGAAAGATTGTAGTTGATGTTTAACACAAGAACATAAAAAGAAAATGAACAAGGAACATAAACTTACATAAAGATGAAATCTTGTTGGATTAAGTTTGGTTAAAGCATGCATGATGTTTGGTCGTTGATTTCTTGATAAACCCGTTGTTAGGACATTTGTTGATACGATTTAGTAAGGTTTAAACTATAAAGAACCATGCTGATTAGCATTTTCAGCCAACTTCAACTGGCTGTAAACGGATCATAATAAATCGAAAAACTGATTTTCTGAAGCCTAAATTATGTATTTTCGAAAAACGGATCAAATGGCACTGGAATCGTAATTTTTCTAGGTCGTTTACTATTCTTAAAGGACTGTTTTTGGACAGCAGCTCAAGCTGCGTTTTTACTGCAGAAAATGTGTGTTGTGTTCTTCATCATAACTTGAAACCTGAGTAGAATTAGCTCATTGAGTTTATACTGTAGATGATCGCTATTGTTGCGGTGATCCTCCAACTGGATTTTCGTCAATCGGGCTTACGATGAATTTTAAACGAATTATTCCGTAGACTGCAGTCAGAAAGTGACAAATCTGATTGCAGTCTGGTAAACGAATTTCTGTAAAATATTGGTAATGAACTGGACCCCGATATTTCTACAAAATAAAATTTGGATCGTATGAGACACTCTGAAAAAATTTGGGAATTTTTGGAATAAGTTAACTATTTTATTAAAATGCCCGAAAACAGCCCAGTTTTGTATATTAAAACTGAAATGACATAAGTAGTATTTTGGATGTCTAAATGTCGGGTTGGTTATTTGAGAACGATCTAACGTGATATATGTTAAAGTAAATGATATGCTATTTAGCATGGACACCTCCATTTACAAAGGAGACTATGGCGAAATTTTCTGAAAATCCTAACACTTAGTAAATATTTTCTAGACAAGTGTTTACTAGTATATTTTAGACTATGTTTTCAAACATAAACCTCGCCATAATTTTTGTAACAAAATACAAAGTATCGGAGGTTGGTTTTATACATGAAAATGGTTAAGTATATATTCTCAAAAAGGGACTTAAAAATATATTTCTGATACGAGCATACATGTGTAAAATATCCCATCCTTAGGAAGGAAACGCGTATATAAGATACTTTAGAAGTATTGATACTAGAATATTGAACGAACAAATATTCCAACACGACATATGATTAAGTTGAAATATTAATTATTTTGGCAAATAATTATTACTCGGAATAATATAAGAAACGTAACTCAAAACATTAAACTCTAAGCCAAGGCACGACCCGTTCGTCTAATAGACATTAGTACGTTGTAGGTTGTCGTGTAGCTGACAGAGAGTTTGAGATACGGTACAAGACGCACTACTGTGAGTTCATGTCCCCCTTTTACTCTTAACTATTTTTAGTTTTATATTTCGGGGGTGGAATGCATGGTACGATTTATTACAGATATTTTTATACATGGTATGGTTAGCTTAAGGAGGGTTTTTACTATGCGATCAAGTGAGTAGTGGGCATGACACTTAAGGCCATTAATCCTCATTGGAGGACCACGGGGCATGAGTGATAGATCTATTTGTGTGTAACGAGCCCACACCCATGAGGCCAGGGCGGCCCATAGTGGTGACTATGTCTTCATACCGGAGACAAATTTGCTAGGTTTGAGTCTTCCTACACCAGTTTCACACATACTATTGGCTTTGCAACCAATGGTGATCTGTTTTTTTCCTTATTGCTACATACCAGGGACTTTTATACATACGAGACTTATTTCAAAGGCTTATACACACAAACTTACACATGAACTCGCTTAACTTTTTGTTGATATTTTTAAACTACACGTATTTCGGGGAATTAATCGGATCTGGCAAGTGATGCATGTTAGCTGCGTACTAAATAAGGATGTCATCCAGGGTCGTAGGGTTTGGGTAGTGTAACTCCTTCCTGGATGGGTTGCATGTCTCTAATCCTCGTTTTGTTGGTAGCTTTTTGTTGAGTCTTATGAACTCGTTTTAAACAAGTCATGGTTTGTAATATATTTTGGAATTGATGTTTTAAGACAATATGTTGTGCATTTTTCTAAACTATTTTAATGGATGATCATCACGTACTTTTATCATATAGCATTGTTGTGATTGTTGCTATGGTATTAAGAAGTCACACCAAATAATCCACGCTTCCACAAAAGCCAGGGTGTGACAACTTGGGTTCGTAAGAAGCTACTTGACCAAGATTAGTACAAAATGATAACCCTAGGTTCGTACGAAGCCAAGTTTTCAAGATCACGACTATTGAACTTGTGACAACTCGAGTTTCTGACTTTCGCTTTCGCATTAAATACGCGTTGACTTTGACTGCTTAGTTGCTTGGGTTGTGAACTTGAATTGTACGCGTGGTGTTTTAATGAAACGTATTGTCATTTTGCCTATATGTGATTACTTGCTGTGGTAGAATATAATATTAGAATTATTATTATTTAAAAACACTTAGTCTAGAAACATGACATGCAGATCGACGGATCACGAAAGATATCCTTCGATTCGAAGGATCAACTGCCGGTTCGAAGGATCACGAAACATATCCTTCGACATCCTTCGGCCACGAAACATATCCTTCGACTGGAATCCAGATCCTTCGGCCCAGTCTTTCAGATGGGCTTGGCCCATTCCTGTGATACGATTTAAAAACGTGAAAACATGTATGTCGGCTATTATTGTTAAAACCCTAGCTCCTTTGTGTGTGTGACGGCAGACCCCCACATCCGAAGCCAAATCCCTTTTGTTGATCATCCTTAATCTCGGTTAGTAAAGTTTTTTTGATTGCTCGATCGTTCATTTGTGTATGTGTTCATGTGTCGTGTGATTATGCTGATTAATGTTGATACATGTTAAATATTAGGGTTTCCTTATTATCATGTTAGTGATGATATAGATTTCATATAGGATTGTTGTTGACGGATATGCATATGGTTTAATGTGAAACGCGATGCGGTTGAACACTGATTGTCGGTATGGCGTTAATCTGAATTTGGTCATTATTTCTGATAGGGTTTGATAATGTGTTACTGTGTGTTAACCGGTTTCGAGATGCGTTTAAACTAAGGTTCATGCTAGACAATGATTTCAGGATGATTGCGTTGTGTTGAGATGTGCTAAATGAATTCTGATGGTTGTTAATGATGTTGACGGCTGTAGATGATTAGGGTTCTGTTTCTGTGATATCCGTAACTGATGGTGATATACGTAACTGTTGATTGATCGAAAGATGCTTGTAGTCGAAACATAGTTGTGACCGAAAGATATCTGTTGACCGAAAGATATCTGTTGACCGAAAGATATCTGTTGACCGAAAGATATCTGTTGACCGAAAGATATCTGTTGACCGAAAGATACCTGTTGACCGAAAGATATGTGTGTGATCGAAAGATGACAATAGGTTCGAAACATAACCTTCGGTCCGAAAGATAACTGAGATAACTAAGGTGTCGAAAGATAAGGGTGGATTCGAAGGATATTGTAGGTTATGAACATGCTTTGAATAATGGAACGTATGTTTGATTTATTTGGCATGCCATGCTTGGTGATGAATGTTTTGTGTACACTAGCTGATGATTTAATGTGAAATAATACGTGTCGTGCCGAGATGCAAACTGACTGTTATGTGAACATTAAATTTGCATGCGTATCATTGTGAACATGAACTGATTTGTTAAACGTGCATACAATAGGACTTGATTTATTACGTGTGAGTGCATAACCTAGCATACCGAGCAAACCAAGGTGAGTTCACACTCCTACTAAGGCATGGGATTCCCGGGTCGTGGGAATGGGTTAAAGGTTTCAATTGACTTATAACGTACAAATGTTTTTCCTAGACTATCACCTATCATAGTCCTCGGATGTCAGGACGGTTCCGTAGGTTGGGATAACACCTACGTGGTTCCGTAGGTTGGATAACACCTACGTGGTCATATGCCATTACTGCCTCGGATGTCAGGCACGCACGTAAAACCTACGTGTACGCATTACTTACTTCTTCCGTAGGTTGGGATAACACCTACGTGGTCATATACTAATTACTATCCTCAATGCAAAGGATACGTGCTACGCACACCTCATACGCGCTACTGTTCTCGGACGAAGAACAGGGATAATACGAATAGTCTAGTGGTCACATAACATGGGAAGCCCCCACCTATATACTTACTATCGGCCCAGTAGAGCCAACCTGTACTTACTGTTACGTACTTATTTACTGTGAACTCGCTCAACTATTTTGTTGATCCTTTCTTTTACATGCCTTGCAGATCGTTAGGTACTGGGAGCTTGCACTGGAGGCGCGGTCGTTGTGGACTTGGATCGTGAACGTCATATGAAACCCATATGATACTTGATACACATTTACATTGGATATTTTTATATATACGCTTCCGCTAAACATTGATAACTGACTTATGTTTTGGGAACACCTTTCATATGGATTTGTTTTGAATTATATTGCAATTACTTCTACTTTATACAATGTTCTATATGATTGGTGGCTTGATCCTGGTCAGTCACGCTCCCAAGCGGTGATACTCCGCGTGTGGATTTTTGGGGGTGTGACAGATTGGTATCAGAGCCATTGGTTATAGAGAACTTGGTTTTAATATGGGAAAACGTTTTTATTAAAGCCAGACTATAACCAGAACAGTGCTCTCAACGATCCACAACGACGCTTCGCTCCACGTGCAAGACTCAACTTCCTAGGTAATAAGGTTATGTTTATTGCCTACATGCTAGAATTTGCATAGAACTTTGCTCGTAGTATGCTTACATTACCTTGCTCACAACTTGTCATTGCATGAGAATACTTATGTGCTTACACTCTTCTGTCATCGCACTATTCGCGAACCTTTCTCACTTATGTTGCCTTTGATGTGAAGATCAATGGCCGCACGAATTAACATGACTCAAGCCCAGCTAGAGGCTCTCATTGCTGCGGCAGTTGCAGCCGCCCAAGCAGGTAGTATACCCTGCAGTATAGACACTAGGATCTTTAGATCCTACATTAATTCTCGTACTTAACTTTGCCCTATTCGTACACAATAGGTCAACCCGCTCAGCAGCAGCCTGGGTGCACCTTCAAGAACTTCATGGATTGTCGTCCTAACTCTTTCAGCGGCACAGAAGGAGCGGTTGGACTCCTCCACTGGTTCGAGAAGCTAGAATCAGTATTCGAGATGTGCGAGTGCCCTGAGGCTCGCAAGGTCAAGTTTGCTACTGGCACCTTGGAAGGAATCGCGCTAACCTGGTGGAACGCGCAGGTGCAGATTCTTGGGTTGGCAGCTGCTAACGCCACCCCATGGAACGATTTTAAGGAACTCATCAAGCGTGAGTATTGTACGCGTGAAGATATTCACAAGCTGGAAGACGAGCTATATAATCTGAAAATGGTTGGGTCAGAGATCGAAGCGTATACTAAACGGTCGAACGAGCTGGCCGTTCTGTGTCCTACTATGGTGGACCCTCCATACAAGCGCATTGAGTTGTATCTCAAGGGATTGGCGCCAGAAATTCAGAGCCACGTTACGTCGGCTAACCTCGAAAACATCCAGGAAATCCAACGCCTCGCTCATCGCATCACCGATCAGGCAGTGGATCAAAATCGCCTGCCTAAACGCATCAGCGCTACTACTACTGCTACTACGTCTGCTACTACTGCTACTCCCAGTGACAATAAGCGAAAGTGGGAGGGGGATTCAAGCAAAGCATCAGCGTCAGTCCAGTCCCAAGCTCAGCAACGAAAGACGGAAGGTTATCAAAGCCCCAGTCAGCACTCCTCGGGCAGTCACAAACAGGGAGGATATCGGGGAAATCTTCCGAAATGTAACAACTGCAACAAGCACCACAACGGCCAGTGTAACAGAGGTCGTTGTCAAAGATGCCTCAAGATGGGTCACGAGGCCAAAGACTGCAGGAGCCCTCGTCCTGCGAACCAGAACCAGAATCAGCAACAGGGCAATAAGGGGTGCTATAATTGTGGTGCTGAAGGTCACATCAAGAGACACTGCCCACAGCTAAACAGGAACCAGAACAACAACAACAACAACAATCAGGGCAACGGGAACAACAACAACAACAACGGGGGAAACAACAACAACAATGGCAACGAGGCAAGAGGTCGAGCTTTCGTGTTAGGAGGAGGAGACGCAATGAACGCTAATTGAACTTATAACTTGTTTTGGGTCTTCATTATTATGTTTACGCTACTCAAACAAAGTTTGGTTTGAACATTAATCATGTTGGGTTTTATGAATTATTTTAACTACTATACTTTATGTTTGATATGATGAATGGTTTGATATTATTGAGCGCACCTGCCGTATTTATGGACCTTATGAACAGGGTGTGCAAACCCTACCTGGACAAATTGTCCTTGTCTCCATCAACGACATTCTGATCTACTCCAAGAGTCAGGTAGAACACGAGCAGCACTTACGTCTTATCTTGGAACTTTTCGGAAGGAGCAAACGTACGCCAAGTTTTCTAAATGCGACTTCTGGATACGTGAAGTCCACTCCTTAGGCCATGTAGTGAACAGGGATGCGATTCATGTCGATCCATCCAAGATAGATTCGATCAGGAACAGACCAGCACCGCGTACACCAACAGAGATACGCCAATTCTTGGGTTTGACGGGTTACTACAGGTGATTTATCAAGGACTTCTCCAAGATCGCGCAGCCACTGGCTATGCTGACACAGGAAGGTGTCACCTACCGTTAGGGAGATTCCCAAGAGACCGCCTTTCAGTACCTTAAGGATAGGCTTTGCAGCACACCTATTCTCTCACTGCCGGAGGGCACAGATGACTTCGTGGTATACTGTGATGCATCCATCCAGGGTCTTGGATGTGTGTTGATGCAACGTGATAAAGTGATAGCCTACGCTTCGCGGCAACTCAAGGTTCATGAACGGAACTACAAGACGCACGATTTAGAGCTGGGAGCTGTTGTTTTCGCGCTTAAGATATGGCGACACTACCTGTACGGTACCAGGTGCACGATTTACACCGATCACAGGAGTCTCGAGCATATTCTTAAGCAAAAGGATTTGAATATGCGTCAACGGAGATGGGTTGAACTTCTGAACGACTATGAATGCGCCATCAAGTATCATCCAGGCAAGGCCAATGTTGTGGCTGATGCCCTCAGTCGGAAAGACACTCTACCTAAGCGCGTGCGAGCGCTACAGCTTACTATTCAGTTCAGACTTCCTGCACAGATACGAGCTGCTCAGTTAGAAGCACTGAAACCCGAAAACGTCAAAGCTGAAGCCTTACGCGGCTCAAGGCAACGCATGGAACAAAAGGAAGACGGCGCCTACTATGTAACGGGGCGTATTTGGGTCCCACTTTATGGCGGTTTACGAAAGCTTGTTATGGACGAAGCACACAAGTCTCGCTACTCAGTACATCCAGGGTCGGACAAAATGTACCACGACATCGGAACTACTTATTGATGGCCTAGCATGAAGGCCCACATTGCAAATGTTTGACTGGTACTTCAGCAGCCTAAGATACCTCAATGGAAATGGGAAGAAATTTCCATGGATTTCGTTACAGGCCTACCTAGATCCCGGCGTGGGGAAGATACTATAGGGGTGATCGTGGATCGACTCACCAGGTCTGCACACTTCCTGGCTATAAAGGAAACGGATAAGTTCTCCACTCTCGCAGACATCTACCTTAAAGAAGTTGTTTTGAGGCACGGGGTGCCCACCTCCATTATTTCGGATCGGGATGCACGATTCATGTCAGAGCTATGGCAAGCGAAGCACGAATATTTCGGCTCACGATTAGTCATGAGCACAGCACATCATTATCAGACGGATGGGCAGTCTGAGCGCACGATTCAAACTCTTGAAGACATGCTTCGGGCATGTGTTATCGATTTCGGCAATGGCTGGGAAAAGCACCTCCCTTTGGTGGAGTTTTGTACAATAACAGTTATCACACCAGCATTCAAGCCGCTCTATTCGAGGCATTGTACAGGCGTAAATGCCGGTCACCTCTCTGTTGGGCAGAGGTGGGGGATAGTCAGATCACGGGTCCAGAGATTGAAGTGGACGCCACAGAAAAGATTGCACAGATACGACAACGCATGGCGGCAGCTCGTGACCGTCAGAAAGCCTACGCGGTTAAGCGTAGCAAGCCTTTGGAATTTCAGGTCGGGGACCGGGTGTTATTAGAAGTCTCACCCTGGAAGGGTGTGGTTCGATTGGTAAACGGGGCAAACTCAATCCACGGTATGTTGGACCGTTCGAAATCACTGAAAGAATAGGCCAAGTAGCCTACAGACTGAACCTACCAGCTGAACTCGGTGCAGTTCACAACGTATTCCACGTGTCGAATCTGAAGAAGTGTCTGTCAGATGAGACCCTCATAGTTCCTTTTTAAGGAACTCACTATCGACGAGCGGTTGCAGTTCGTCGAGGAACCAGTTGAAATCACGGACCGGGATGTGAAGGTCCTCAAACACAAGAGAATCCCTCTTGTTCGAGTTCGTTGGAACTCCCGACGTGGCCCAGAGTACACCTGGGAACGCGAGGATTAGATGACAGAAAAGTACCCCAGTTATTCGAAACCAATACAACCACTACTGAGGCTGAAGCTACTACTACTGAATTTCGGGACGAAATTCCAAATCAACGGGGGGATGATGTGACACCCCAGGAAAACCGGTAAACGATACAGCTTACCTAGCTTCCTCAGTGAGTGCATACCAAATTTCGGGACGAAATTTCCAATTAGTTGGGGATAATGTGACAACTCGAGTTTCTGACTTTCGCTTTCGCATTAAATACGCGTTGACTTTGACTGCTTAGTTGCTTGGGTTGTGAACTTGAATTGTACGCGTGGTGTTTTAATGAAACGTATTGTCATTTTGCCTATATGTGATTACTTGCTGTGGTAGAATATAATATTAGAATTATTATTATTTAAAAACACTTAGTCTAGAAACATGACATGCAGATCGACGGATCACGAAAGATATCCTTCGATTCGAAGGATCAACTGCCGGTTCGAAGGATCACGAAACATATCCTTCGACATCCTTCGGCCACGAAACATATCCTTCGACTGGAATCCAGATCCTTCGGCCCAGTCTTTCAGATGGGCTTGGCCCATTCCTGTGATACGATTTAAAAACGTGAAAACATGTATGTCGGCTATTATTGTTAAAACCCTAGCTCCTTTGTGTGTGTGACGGCAGACCCCCACATCCGAAGCCAAATCCCTTTTGTTGATCATCCTTAATCTCGGTTAGTAAAGTTTTTTTGATTGCTCGATCGTTCATTTGTGTATGTGTTCATGTGTCGTGTGATTATGCTGATTAATGTTGATACATGTTAAATATTAGGGTTTCCTTATTATCATGTTAGTGATGATATAGATTTCATATAGGATTGTTGTTGACGGATATGCATATGGTTTAATGTGAAACGCGATGCGGTTGAACACTGATTGTCGGTATGGCGTTAATCTGAATTTGGTCATTATTTCTGATAGGGTTTGATAATGTGTTACTGTGTGTTAACCGGTTTCGAGATGCGTTTAAACTAAGGTTCATGCTAGACAATGATTTCAGGATGATTGCGTTGTGTTGAGATGTGCTAAATGAATTCTGATGGTTGTTAATGATGTTGACGGCTGTAGATGATTAGGGTTCTGTTTCTGTGATATCCGTAACTGATGGTGATATACGTAACTGTTGATTGATCGAAAGATGCTTGTAGTCGAAACATAGTTGTGACCGAAAGATATCTGTTGACCGAAAGATATCTGTTGACCGAAAGATATCTGTTGACCGAAAGATATCTGTTGACCGAAAGATATCTGTTGACCGAAAGATACCTGTTGACCGAAAGATATGTGTGTGATCGAAAGATGACAATAGGTTCGAAACATAACCTTCGGTCCGAAAGATAACTGAGATAACTAAGGTGTCGAAAGATAAGGGTGGATTCGAAGGATATTGTAGGTTATGAACATGCTTTGAATAATGGAACGTATGTTTGATTTATTTGGCATGCCATGCTTGGTGATGAATGTTTTGTGTACACTAGCTGATGATTTAATGTGAAATAATACGTGTCGTGCCGAGATGCAAACTGACTGTTATGTGAACATTAAATTTGCATGCGTATCATTGTGAACATGAACTGATTTGTTAAACGTGCATACAATAGGACTTGATTTATTACGTGTGAGTGCATAACCTAGCATACCGAGCAAACCAAGGTGAGTTCACACTCCTACTAAGGCATGGGATTCCCGGGTCGTGGGAATGGGTTAAAGGTTTCAATTGACTTATAACGTACAAATGTTTTTCCTAGACTATCACCTATCATAGTCCTCGGATGTCAGGACGGTTCCGTAGGTTGGGATAACACCTACGTGGTTCCGTAGGTTGGATAACACCTACGTGGTCATATGCCATTACTGCCTCGGATGTCAGGCACGCACGTAAAACCTACGTGTACGCATTACTTACTTCTTCCGTAGGTTGGGATAACACCTACGTGGTCATATACTAATTACTATCCTCAATGCAAAGGATACGTGCTACGCACACCTCATACGCGCTACTGTTCTCGGACGAAGAACAGGGATAATACGAATAGTCTAGTGGTCACATAACATGGGAAGCCCCCACCTATATACTTACTATCGGCCCAGTAGAGCCAACCTGTACTTACTGTTACGTACTTATTTACTGTGAACTCGCTCAACTATTTTGTTGATCCTTTCTTTTACATGCCTTGCAGATCGTTAGGTACTGGGAGCTTGCACTGGAGGCGCGGTCGTTGTGGACTTGGATCGTGAACGTCATATGAAACCCATATGATACTTGATACACATTTACATTGGATATTTTTATATATACGCTTCCGCTAAACATTGATAACTGACTTATGTTTTGGGAACACCTTTCATATGGATTTGTTTTGAATTATATTGCAATTACTTCTACTTTATACAATGTTCTATATGATTGGTGGCTTGATCCTGGTCAGTCACGCTCCCAAGCGGTGATACTCCGCGTGTGGATTTTTGGGGGTGTGACAGAACTGGGTTCGTATGAAGCTGGATGTGTGGCTTCGTACGAAGCAACACTGCGAAGAACAAGGATACGTTTTTCATAGTTTTTCACTGATTTATCACGAATTTGTTTGAATTTTGATCTAAAAATTTGTAGGATTGATTAAAAATGGTTTTCACACATCATACTGAAAAATTAGCCCATTTTAACCGTTGAAACTATGTAGATCTGAGTTTTAAGTTCAAAGAAAAAGTTTAGAAGATGAGTAGAAGAAGATGTGTGAAGAAAAAGATGATTTCAGCTCTAAATCTGATGAAGAAACTTGAATCTTTGTGTCTTCAATCCGTGCAAACAATCACCCGCTCTGATATCACTTGTGAATTCGCTCCGAGGATCGAATCTTCAACCGTTGAATGCGTACGAACACGTGATATGTGCGGAATCCAATCACGTGTGTGGATGAGAACACGAAGACGTAATTATAACTTGTTTTCTTTTGATATCTGATAGTAGCAAAACCACGAAAACAAACGGGCAGAGCTTCGGCTCAAGAATGCCCAAAAGTTGCAAATGAACAAGACAACACTCCTATATATAGAGGTCATGGGTTCGTACGAGGCTAGCTATGGCTTCATACGAAGCTGCCTATTGTCCCTTCATATGAAGCTGCTTTTTCACATATGATATTCATACTTTGCTCTGTTCAATACCAGTCTTGTTTCATCTGTTCAAGCTACGATACATGATTGACGTAAGCGATAGACATACGCACTCACAAAAATATATGTCTAAATATTATAACAATGACTCTAAACTATTAAAATAATATACAAATATACAAGGAAAATAAGATGTGTTTGCAACACACCACTCTCCCTATGTGTGTGTGTGTGTGTATATATATATATATATATATATATATATATATAAGAGAAGATCATTTAGGGACCACCATTTGTAGCATGAACTACTAAGTTCAGTGTGAACACACATTTTTTTTATTTTTCCATTAAAATTGCTACTTTTTGTTAATATTTTTTTTATAAAAATTCTCAATTTAGCTGTAAGTTTTTTTTTTTAATAGCATTTACTTTTGGGGTTTTGCTTTAAGGTTTAGTTTTTAGCAATTAGCTTGAGTGTGGATGAGGTGGGAGGTCTAGGTTTTTAGGGGGTGGGGTGGGAGGTTTAGTTTTTTTTCTTTTTTTGCGTGGGGGGGGGTTAGTTAGGTGTATATTTAAAATTGGATATATGATAATTTTGGTTGACGAATGTCATAGTCTAGCCAATCACATTATGCAAGTTAGTGCTCCTCTTAACCTCCATTAACGATGGTCACAGAATTACCATAAGAACACCCTAACAGCGACGTTTAGCCAATAACGTTCGTCGAATACACACCCTTCTCTTCTACCATTAACGACCATAGTTGAGGAGACAAAAGGGATGTCCTGAAAGCGAGGTCTTATCGAATACCATCTCACCATCCTGACTATAAATACCACACTTGTCCTTCAGATGAAATCATCTTATTCTCTCTATTCTTACTCTCACTTATGCTCACTATAAAGATACTTATTCTCACGCTGGATGATGGTTACGAGAAGAATCCCCCAACCCCTCATTCTCGTGATGATCCCAATGGTGTTTTTCAGTTTTGCAGATTGCTCATAGTGATTAGAGATTAACCCCACCTTGAGCCTAGTATAAAAAAGTTGTTTGATTGGTGTTTCTTAAAAATGAATAAATAAAGAAATAGATAAGAGGACAAAAATGCTCCTGGTTTAACGTTAAAAATGGACGAAGTTAACGAATTAGATGTGAGTGACAAGATTTGAAAACCTCGAGGACCTGGATACAGAAAAAAAAACATCTTTAAAGAAACTGACAAAAATAACTAAATCACAACTTTGAAAATGATAGTTTACTCTAATTTGACTCTAGGACATTATAACATATTACATCCAATATATGCTTTAATCAAAACAAATATGTTATGTTATATATACAACCACGCTAATATATAATGTACAAGATGATGTAAGTGTGCGAAGTGTAGACCATGTAAATAATTTGTCTAGTAGTACGTAATTACGTTATAGTACATAGTCGAGTAGTGTTACGTAATTACGTACTAGTACATAATTATCACGTAATGTTATACTTGTTTGAGAATAAATGCATATTACATAATTACATACTACTACATAATTCCCCAACATTATACAAAAATACATAATCATGTAGCTTGTGTAATAATTGTTTTTTAAATTTTAAAAACTATGGCAATAGCCTACTAAAAAGAATAAAATGCTTGTTTTTATGATGTAATTATTTAAAAAAAATATTAATATATGAAAAAGTTATGGATATGTAAAAATTATATGAAAATTGGTTTAAAAGTTGATTTTTTCTATTTTTTCATTTCCTCACTTGTTTTCAATGTAATCAATGTAATTTAATTATTTATGGACCACCTAAATCTCAACCATACAATGACCTATATTCTCTAATACACTTTTTAGAATTACAGTAATTTCTTTTCTACAAGATATGTAACCATGCAAAATCATGTTACTAAGATGTGTTTACTATCTAGTCTAAAAAAACTATAAATTTGTTTGGTTTAATTAAATAGATAGTAAATTAAACTAAGAACCATAACTAGCAAACAAGTGATTTTAAATTCAATAACTAGAAATTTGCAACAAATTAAGTTAGCCTTACTTGATGATTAAACAACTAAAGGATATGCAATTATATTTTAAACAGCTTCTTTAGTTAGACAATTGATATGAAAGTATAGGTCACCACAATTTTCAAAACAAGTATTTAACACTACTAAGTATCAATGTTAATGTTATTTTCTTAAAGACAAAGATATGTTATTTATTTGAATAAAGGATAATAGTATGCAAGACACTAAGGGTGGGTATGTATGGCAAAAATAGCTGGTGGCTGTAAGCTGTTAGCTGTTGGTTGTAAGTTGGTAGCTGGTAGCTAGTAGTTGTAGCTTTTTAGATATATTTGGTGTTTGGCAGATTAGCTATAGCTTTTAATAAAATGTATAACATGACTAAAATAGACATAATTTAAAAAGTTTGTGGATTAAAAAATTCATTATCTTTAAAGGTTAAAATAGTTATTTTTTTCCTAAAAGCTTGTAGCTCTTTTTATACGCTACTAGTAGGAGCGTTCAACCAAAAACTTCAAGCTCCTAACCTAAAAGTTTCAAGCTCCTTCAACCAAACAAAACTTTTTATTGAGTATGAGCTTTTTCTTAAAATCTTGATGCTAAAAGCTTCTAAAAAATCTATACCAAACATACCCAGTGGCGGACTCAGAAAATTTTTCATGGGGGTGTGGAATATTTTTAAAGATTTTAGGCCCGTAGGTATATAAAAAAAATTCGGTTCATATCGGGTCGGGTCATTAAAACAAAAGAACATCAAGCTAAAATTTATATAATAATAAAAAACATATCAAACATCGTTACAGATATATTTAAAATGTCGCCATATGGGTTTTCATTTTTTGAAATCTATCCAAAACTTCTAGAGCTACTTTTCTAAGCAAGTCTTTCTCTATATAACATACAATTAATTTTCAACACTAAACACTTAAACAATAATCACCAAACTTCATAATTTTCAACTATAAAATCAAGTCCTAGTTTTAATTGTTGATTCCTTTTAAATAACCATTTAAACACACTAAACTTTAACTAAAATAACAAAATCAGCCAACTAAAGTTTAAAAAACAACTAAAATTTCAACCTTTGTTAACAATTTTATTTCTCCTAAAAATCCAAATAAAACAAGAAACAACAAAATAATCGAACCATACCCGGAAAGAGTGATGAAGATGTTGTTTTCATGAGTTTGCTGGCCGGAATTGCGGTGGGTTGGGTTATTATATTTCTGTTCAAATTAGATTATCAGATTGGGTTGGGCTTGGATTGGATTATGGTGTGTTTATTTGGTTAAAGGTTAAGAGAAAGTTAATTAGTTAAGTGGAAAGTTAATTAGGTTGTATTTAGAAAAAAATCATTGTTTACATAAAACAATTTATAAATTCATAAGATTTTTTCGTAAGGGGAGCGGTCGAAAATTTCCAAGGGGTGCGAACGAAAATTTTCAAGGGTGCGGTTGGGATTTTATCAGGAATTTAACACTAAATTTTCTTTTTTCAAGTAGGCCTGTAAACGAACTGAACAACGTTCATGAACTTGTTCGGCGGGAAGTTCGTTTATGTTCGTTTATTTAATAAACGAACGAATACGAACAAAAAAATTGTTCATTTAATTAAATGAACGAACATGAACACATTCGTTCATTTATGTTCGTGAACATTCTTTTATGTTCGTGAACATTCGTTTATTTACATTCGTTTAAATGTTAATAAATACATAAATAGTTATATTTATATAAATATTAGGTTTTCTAACTACTTATATAAATATAACTAATTAGTATATCAATGAACCCTTATTTACATGTGTTTTCGGATGAAATGTAATATATTATACTTGTTTCTTCAATCATGTTAATTTATGTTTATTCAAGTATGTTCAATTAATTTTTTTTATGTTCGTTTGTGTTCGTTTATATTCGTGAACTGTTTGTTTAGACTTTAAACAGACGAACATAAACGAACACAAACATGCCTGATTTCTTAATGAACGAACACGAACAAAAAAATGTGTTCGATTGTATGTTCGTGTTCGTGTTCGTGTTCGTGTTCGGTTAAGGTTAAATGAACGAACACGAACATGCCTATGTTCGTGTTCGTTCGGTTCGTTTACAGGCCTATTTTCAAGAGGTGCGCCCGCCCACTTTATTATATATGTGGGTACGCCCCTGAACATACCCTAACTTCTCGTTTATTTTATTATTTTATGCCACGAAGTCTAGCAGTAGTTCTCGGTCACTAACCGTCGCAAAATAGGAATAAAGATGATTTTACCATTAAATGTTTTTTCACACGAAAAGTTCTCTGGCATGCTATCGATTGAAATAGTAATCCTATTTTGGGATCAACAATTTAAGAAATTTTTGTACATTCTGATCACATATCTAAATTCAAAGGTTCGTTCATTTGTCAAACACTTCCAAACAAACTCCCACTTAATTCGGATTCTTCACTTTTACTTAGTCTCTTCAACCCACCACCAAATCCTCTCATTTACCACCAGACTTGTTCTTCCCAGATGCACCATTTTTTCCCATCATTTCTTACCCAAATTATTCTCCATCTTCTAACCCAAATTATGACCCTCAAGGGCGGCACCAGCCAAGCCTGCGCTGCCTGCAAATACCAACGTAAGCGGTGCACCCCTGAGTGCGCCCTCGCCCCGCATTTCCGCCCTGAACAGACCGAGATCTTCAAGAATGCACACAAGCTCTTTGGCGTCAGGAACATCCTAAGAATCCTCGAACAGGTTGATCCAGCTATGAAAAACGAAGCCATGCGGTCCATAATCTATCAAGCCAACATGCGCGACCGCTCCCCGGTCCACGGCTGCTTAGGGGTCATATATCAGCTCCAGTATCAAATAAGGCAAGCTGAGAAAGAGCTCTATACGGTATTTTCACAGCTTGAGCTTTACAAACAGAACCAACGGCGACAACAAGAGATCACATTGTCCCCCATGGACTCTCCTGAATCGCAACAGTTACAATTAGGAATGGGTGTTGAACAATCTGGTAATCCCGGGCTAACCCTTTTCCAAAATGAAGTTAATGATCACACTCCACAACAGCCTTTTGTTCCTGTGGCTGCATTTCAGATTTCCTATAGTGGGAATGAGAATGGGAGTGATGTGATTAATGTTGATTCTAAGGACAGTATGAATATGAATAATGTTATGTGGGGGCAACAAATATGTTACAATGAGAACAATGATAAATCTCAAATGGTTAACACACAGCCATTGACAATTCAAGATGAAGTTACTCATGATTATGATGAAATTTATCCGTTTTTCGACACGATTGATGATACTCAATCATATATAGATTCTAAGGAGGCCAATGAGTCGAGGTATATATGTTGTTTAAGGTACGCAATACTGATCATGAAAATATTTGTTTGGTACTGAATGTTGGTTTATATTTACTTTGTACAGCTCGGATTCGTCGCAGCTAAAGGAGGCCACACAATCCATTCAGCATGTTGCAGGGAATACACTGAAGAACGCCCAACTACAAGTAAATAAGTGTCTAGAAATTTATGGATTAGTAGGTGGTTTAGGATTTGGCTATGTAATTCTAGGCGTTTTAATGGAAGATATTGCACAAATTACAGTGGCTTGCACGGGTAGTGAACTCATGCAAGCTTTGACATTTTTTTAGGAGTTCGCTATTGGGGCAAGCGAACTAACCAAGTTCGCTCGGGTAAGAACCGAATTCATGAAAATCTTGACTATGTTTTTGGAGTTCGCTGTGGTGGGAAGCGAACTCAAGCAAAGGAGTTCGCTACAAAGAAATTGGCTTGAGTTCGCTTACCACCCAATCGAACTTGCCGAGTTCACTCGCCACGCCAGGGGACTCAAAAGACATAGTTGTGATTTGCATAATTTCGCTACACATGCAAGCGAACTATCTATTTGTACAACTTGTTCCAAAAAATGCCTAAAAGTACTTAGCAAAACTTAAAAAAACCTACAAACCCAAAATACTCATAAATATCTGATGTGTATATAACAAGGCAAGATATTCTTCTAATATTACTCAACTTATGGTATAAATTTGGTGTGCAGCTTGGAATTGTGAGTGGTCATTACCAGACATTTGCTTAGGTGAGTTCAGAAAAGAAAAGTACACAGCTGATCATAAAATAAAGTACCACGATAAGTGATATATTAGCATTGGCGTATAAGTTTGTTTTCCTTACATCCTTTTTCTTCATTTATAGTTGTTTCGGGATTACATCATTAAGTATATTCGACAATTTTGATCACTGTTTCTGTTCTTGTTTTCTTAGAATAGTCCATTCATACGCTATGTAGACAACTTTGAGCATCAAAATTTTGGTTCCATAATTGATTATTTGGATATATGCTTCATATATGGATACATAATCCAGTAGTTGCAGAGACATGGATACTCGCTATGGATGCCTAGGTGGATCGTGATCCAACGTATTCCTGGTTTGTCACGCATCCTGTGTGAGGCAACCGTGATGTAAAAGAACAAACTTTTGAGATTATCCTACAAATATATGATGATCAGTGTTCTATTAAGACAAAAGGCATCCATGAACACAGGAGGGATGCTTAAAAACTTGGTCGTTTTCACAATTTAGAAGAAAGTTTAATTTCTTTAATGAGCTAATGCAAGACCAAAGAGCAGTTTCAATGATGGAAAAAAACCGAAAACCAACATGTTTGCCATAAAACATATAAAAAAAAGCTTATAACAATTATTATATAATTATATATTATATAATATATTCATTTATTAAAGGATCGGGCTCAAAACACTTTTAACGGGTGAACCACTGGGTGTCAGCCCAGTGGCCACCGACACCCATCTTAAAACCTGCAAGGGGGAGGTCGCAAGTTCGATTCTTACCCTGAGCAGATTGGGGAATTCACCGCCAGGGCGCTTGGTCGGATAGCAAACTGGGAAGGGGGATCCCTCCCGTGGTCAGGGGTACCGTGCATTTACCCTTCTTTTTTCACTTTTAACGGGTGAATAGTACAACCTACAGAAATTTAACCACATATTTGGATTTTGGAAAGTTAGTAGTGATGATCATGATATTCTGAGTACCTTTAATAAATCATGTGTGAATCTAGTGGCGGATCTTAGAAGGAAAATCAGAGGTATCCAAAAAAATTGACCTTGGGTATCTGAAAATAAAACGAAGAAGAAAACAAATATTTTGCACTAACTTTGCACTTCGCCAAGAAAATTCAAAGGTAGCCCTGGCACCCCTTCAACATATGCTAGATCTGCCCTTGTGTTAGTAACTTTAATAAATCATGTGCTACAAGGTGTTGCGAAAAACTCTTCATTGGTGATAATATCATTCATACTACCTCCGGAATCAAAGCCAGTGAAAGTAATTCGTTTTTTCACCATTGGGCAAATGAAGTTTACTGCATGATATGAATCAAGTTGCTCACAATCATTGAATTTGGTTGAATCAACAGAGTAAATTTGCAGCAAAGAAATACAACAGAACACAGAGTACTCTCTCTCTCTCTCTCTCATATTGATGAAAATCTAACCCAATAAAAAAACCAAAACCCGAAACGTTTGGAATAGGTCATAACACAGAATAATGTTTGTTATTATTAGGTAAAAACAATTACAAGATGTCCTATATCGAGGAAAAGATATTACATTTAGATACCCTTAAGAATAGTAAATATAAAAAATACTATCTAACATATATTGTCTAACATCCCCCGCAAGTTGAGGGTGGGGAACGACCTGCAACTTGGATCTTAACAACAGGAACCTTTTTGATGCCAGAGGCTTTGTAAAAGTATCTGCAATCTGATCATATGTAGAGATAAACCGGACTGCCAATTTCCCTTGGGTAACTTGTTCGCGAACAAAGTAATAATCGACTTCAACATGTTTAGTGCGGGCATGAAAAACAAGATTGGCAGAGAGATATGTTGCACCTATATTATCACACCAAATTGTGTATGTGAGAATTTGGAAAAAATACTGGTGTGTGCAAAGCGTGATATGTTTTTATTGATATTTTAAGCCCATTTTACACATTAGTCAAGTTTTAAATTTACAAAACACGATACTTTACTAACACTAGACACACGCTTGGGCAAGTGCATCCATCGTGAGCATAGTATAGCGTTGGTAAGATACCGAGGTCGTTCAATGACACAAGAGCTTTTAGTACCGGTTTATCCTCAATGTCTAATCAATCTAAAATTTTTGAGAAAAGGTTTTAAACATGAAAAAAAAAACTAAAAATGCAGAAATAAAAATAAAATAAAAACAGATAGACAAGATGAATCACTTGGATCCGACTCGCCTTTTAAGTATCCTTTGATGATTTTTGAACTTTCGGACTTTTTAAGAGATTATCTTAATTATAGTAGTAGGCCCCTCTTTTGAAGGTGACGTTACCCTCAACCCAGTGGTTTGAGTCAGCAAGGATACAATCCCAAAGGGTCAGAATATTGAAAGATAATTAATTAAGTTATTAATGCGAAAAGTGGTAGGCCCCTCTTTTGAAGGTGACGTTACCCTCGGCTAAGTGGTTTGAGCCAGCAGGGATACAATCCCAAGTAGACGGTTTAATGTATTAATAGTAGTTTACATATGAGGGGATCAAGCCATTCGCACCCCCGCCATCCAATACCAGTGGGTATTGAAGGAGGTCCTAGTAAGCTTGACCCAGGTCCTTGCAGGATCTATACACTAAACAAGGCAAGAACCTTACTAAACCATTCCCTCAACCGCCGACCAGGTAGCCAACATATCTCTATATAGACTGTAGAGATATGAATGGTGTAAATCTTTTACTTTATATAGACAGTAAAGTAATGCCACGACACCACAGACAAATGATAAAGAAAATTCACCTTCAACATAAGAAACTAGTTATTAAAGTCATTAATACAAAACCAAATAAAAACTGCTGAAATATTAAAAATCAAAAGTAATACATAAAAGATTTGTCTTCACCAAGTGATGTAAGAGGCTTAACCAAACATGGCCTTTGATTGGCAAGAACTCTTACGATCAATCTTGGATCCCGAGACTACAACACACGCTAAAGATGGATGATGGATGATGGTGGTGGGTGTTGGTGTGTAGTGGTGGTGGAGTGGTGGCAAAGTGGGAGAGTAGTGGTTTGCCAAGGGATGCCTTTGAAGTGAGCCAAGCACCCCTATTTATAGCCTGAACAGAACCCTGGCCATGGCCCCGCATCCATCGGGCACGCCCCCATGGCCAGCCTTTTCTCTTCATTCATTAAATGCATGTGTCAGCAGAGGGCTCCACACGGCCCGTGTTCAGCGGGTACGACCCCGTGGGCAGAAGCGTATTTGTACTATCAAGATTTTGCAAGATTTTGCGTATCTTAGCGTTGACCACGCCCTGTGCCGAGCTGGACACGCCCCCGTGGTGGGCGTAGAAGCTTCCATAGCTTTGTCTTTTCTGCAGACAGTTGACCACGCCCCCGTGTCCAGTGGGCACGGCCCCGTGGTCAGTCTTCTGTTTCCTTGTTTTTGCTTTGGGGATGTTGCCGAGGGGTCAGGCATGTCACGTTTATTCCTTTTCTGTGTATTTATGTTGGTTTTGGTTGTATATTTGTTCCTTTTGCTCGTTTAAGCTCATTTGGTCCTGTAATTTCAAAAGGAAGACAAAAACACACTTTTTCCAACATTAGTACTAAAAAAGGGTTAGTTTTATGCCTCATTTGATGTAATTTATATGTTACATTTTGAACACATCAATGTCACACCCCGATATTTTAACCACAAACCGGTGGGTCCGGTGGGGAGTATCGTGACGTAGTTGATATCGTTATAGTCAAATACACACAGTTAAAGCACAGCGGAAGGCTTGGAAGGTAAAATATTATTACAAACCGTTTGTTCAAAGTACGAAACAAATATATACAGACGGTTGTGTAAAAAGGATCCACAGGCGGATCTAAATAAATACAAAACAAGTTCAACAGACTTAAGGCATCACAGACTTGCAAGATCCTCTATTTAACGCCGGTAGCTCCCAGCCTGTTACATGTAGTACCTGTCATTTAGTCTTTTGAAAATACGTCAGTTTTTATAGGTAAATACAATTAACTGACTCTTTTGAAAAATATTTATGAAAATTGGTTTAGGTGCACATGGCACAAAAATCTTTTATAACTTGGGACAATTATTTTCATAATCTTGTATACAGATTTATATGTTTGTCATACATTTAGGGCCCGGTATAGAAGTCGAGACATGATTAACTGACACACCACTTATCCCTTCTCGGGAAACCCACAGAGGAGTTTATTTATATCTTATTCCCTTTTTGGGGAATAGGACCCATATCGCATCTGACAGGTGTATGCCTACACCCCGTGCTTAGGTCATGGCCATTTGCAATTAAATGAGCCGAGGATATCCAGGACACGATCGCATTAACCCCCAATTTTTATGTTATCAAACAAAACGTATTAAAACAGGTTATGTAATTTCCTAATCACAATACGATTAAATGATTCCATACCCGACCAAGCGGTAACATATTACCGTATCCCAAGCCCGTATAAGGGAAAACAAGTTAAAAGTATTTACCTGAGTATCTAAATGCAAGATCTATCTACTCGACCGTATAATGTACTTAGACTTGTGAAGGTACCTTTTACTGGGGCTCCCTAATCTGGAACGAAGGTTTTATTAACCTATTAGAATACTAACGGGTCTTATTTAAGTTGTAGACTTAGACCGGTTAGTTTAAAGAAAGAGTTTCGGTACGAAACGCTAGATTAAGCGATAACCGGAATGGAATGTAATTTAGACCCAACAAGTATGGAGACTTGTATTATATGGGTAAACTAAATGCATTCTGGATTTTGAAGCTCAAATGATAAGGTTAAACAAGTTTTGGTTAATTTATGCAAACTAGTTACATAAACCGAACCGAACGCGTATAGGCATAAACGGGTTACCGGATGAGTCATATACAAGTTCCATATGTTATTATGCTTAGAGTATGTCATGATATCAGTAAGATGTCACCAAGTATGCCCGAAGAGATTTCAAAACCGAATTTAGCCCTAAAAGGGCATTTTGCTCATTTCAGGGTTTATAAAAAAGGTTTGCATGCAAACTGATGTTTTAGTCATAAACACTCTGTATAAATATTTTATTTAAGATATTAGTAGAATACCAAACATATGTGTGGTTTATGCTTTATGGCCAAACTATGCACGGGCATTTGGTCATTTCACACATAGTTTTAAGGACTTAATTGGGATTCTAAGTTTATGACTTATACCCACTGTAAAAATATTATAAATGGTTTATAAAATCAGTGGGTAATAAGTTTTGGGTGCTAAGTATGGTTTAATACCATAGTATGCGCCTAAACATCGTAAAAGTCGACAAATGACGATAATTCTTGTGTTTTAAGGAAATATGAGATTATGACCAGCCTTGATTGGTCAAAATACTATAATTATCATAACACATCAGTAGCAAATAGGTTTTGCATGTATATTATGTTTAAAGCTCAATCTTTAGTAAAAAGGGCATTATCGTCATTTATTAACCTTATATAAGAACATGGGCATAAGCTCAACAAGTAATTAGATTTGACATCCCAACAAATCCTAAACATGATATAATAACAGTAGGTAATGAGTTTTTATGCTAAGTTATGTTTAAAATTCGTTTTATGTGGAAAAGGGTAATTTAGTCCTTTTAAATGCTTAAATTTTGATTAATTAAGAAAATTCAGTTTATGACCAGCTTATGAATGTCAAAATATGCTAAACATGATAATATATCAGCGTATAATTCATTTGCATGCTTAATCATGTTTAAAGTCTCATTTTTAAGTAAAAGGGCATAATAGTCAACTTAAAGTATAATAACGGAAATTAGTAAACGAACTCGGATTACTATGTGACCATGTAATATAACCTCAGAGGATTATACTACTATATAATATGGTCACAAAGGAACCCTAAATTAGAAACCTACTAGTCTAATTCGGTTCCTAATCGAAAGTCATAGCACAAGTCAAACTTCGCGACTTTCGGTTACGAACCGACCCTAAAACTGGAATTGACGAGCCGAACATGTTTACACATGTTCTTATAATTATTACCAAGTTATTTAAGTTTTAAAACATATTTTAAAACATGTTTAAACTCAGTTTATGATTATTTCAAAAACTGACCCGTTTGACTTTTAAAATAATAAAACGTTGACTCGTCAATTGACCAAGCAAACGTGATTCTTAGGAGGTGCCCTTTTAAGGGATTAACACCTACCTAATTACAATCACGTAGCCATATTCGTTGCGAACAATGGCTGGACCAATAAGGTCTAAGCTGAAAGTCAAAGCCTTTTAGCAGAACTTTGACTTTTCAGCTTTTAAAGCTTAAAAACTGAAAGGAGAAGGTAGGAACACTTACAAAAAGGTCCTAGCTTCAAAATAACTGAAGGGAGTCTCCTTTATGATCAGGAATCTCCAAGAGAGGAAGATAAGAAAAATTTTGAATGGTGCAAGTTCAAAGTATGAAACATTGCACCTATTTATACTAAATCATGAGTTCTTGAGATGAAGCCAAGTTTTATAGATCATTTCTGATCATCACAAGTGTCCATGGTGGTTTTAAAAACCATCAAAAGCTGCTACAATGGTAGTTTGTTTGGAGGCCAAGGAAAGAGGAACCTGCAGCTGGCATGCTTATTATGTCGAAATAAGGTCGTCACCGCGCGCGACGGAAAAGGGGGTGTGTGGTCGCGCAGCGCGACGCCACAAGAAGCCAGCAAACAAGTTTTAAACTTATCACTTTCAGTCCCTGCACCTTTATATGCATAATATCTTTCAATTTAGGCACAACTAACCCTTCTAGTTAGTTTATAGATGATCTTGAGAGTATAACCAAACACCGTTAGGCCCGGTTTCGTTAAGCAATCACCGAAAACACTAGTTTCTTCTCTTTGACGCTTTTAACCCTTCTTCTTGAAAGTTTGCGTAATTAATACATAACGATATCGAAACCTTGTGAATTTATTATCACTTATTATTGAGAGTATAATCGAACCTTACGAAGCCCCGGGTTCATTAAAAGGTCACTCAGAGGTAATAATTAACATGTTGACACGTTTAACCCCTTAGTTTGTAAACTTTCGATTTCTTTCACAAACGGCCTCTTATGTCCAAATATTTACTCGTTTAAGAATATATTCATCGTGTGTCGTCAATCATCAACATAAGTTTAGCATGTTGACACTTTTAGTCCCTTCGCATACATCTTTTCACTATTTGTCAACTTTAGTCCATCAAACTCAAACTTTTACATGTTTAGGGTTTAGGACACGTGTCTTCACATAATTGGATACGTTTTTATGAGGTCTTACAATCAAATACCCCCACACTTGAATCTTTGCTTGTCTTCAAGCAAAACTCTTTAATATGTGACTTACACACCCAAATGGAATAGGTAGATGAGAAGTTTTGGGCTTGTCTTGAGTGTCCGGAATCCAAGATCTTTATTAGGTTTTATTTTATTCTATTTATAATCCTATTCGTTATGATTTATTTAGAACATTTCATAAGAAAAATTACTTATTTGGGCATAACATGCCTCTTTAAAATTCCATTTATATACACGTTCACATACCTCACGGGATATCACTCAACACTCGGCCGAAGATGTATTTTTGTGAAATACTCGAGACCGGCATGGAACTTACTTCTACCATATTCTTGCCAAGCAATCAAACCTCCTCCTATTAACTATAAACCTTTGTAAATATCAAGAGGATTTTGGAAAAGTATTAGGCTTGGGCTAAGGGTAGGTGGTTTTGATTAGTGGTTAGTAAAAAGCGTCGGTCGTCGTAAATCTTTTTGTTTTTGTGACTTTTATTCAAACTAAGCATATTCAAACAAAGTTTCTTTGAGGAACTTGTTTGTTTATTGCTAGACTTTCATTTTTTATAGGGGATCACAAGATAACCGAGCTTTTTACTAAAACAAAGGGGTTAAAAAGAAAAAGGGTCTTGGTGGGTAAAGGGTGTTTGTTTTGTGGGTTTTGAAATGAAAAGGTTTAGGCTCAAAGGAGTTAACTAGGGGGATTTTGGGTCGGTGATAAAAAAATGAAAAATAATGGTGTTGAAAGGAAAATGGGTTAGTCCTAATGCCTCCATCATGTACTTACTTGGGTTTAAGTTCGTAAGGACCGGGAATGTATCGTCGTGGCAAGTTCTAGAGTCGTAAGAACCAAGCGGCTATTCACACACAAGAAACGAAAAATGAGCATTTAGTTTAAAGATATATGCTTGTATGCTCAATAAAGGCTTAAAACTCACTTGTTGTGGGAATGAGTTTATGACGTGATCAAGTATATATAATCAAATTTTAATTAGATTTGTCATGCCTTTTCATAATTCTCTTATGTTGGTTGTTTTTATCACGATGCTATCGGTTGTAAATTTGTAAAAATATAACCTTTTTAGAACTTGTTATTCCCGAATTAAACCAAGACAAGAAAAAATGAAATTTTTTGAAAAAATTTGGGGTGATTAGAGGTTGCAATAGAGTTTTGTGTAAGGCTTGTTATTAGGACTTGCAAAATTCAAGGCTTTAGCACCCCCCCCCCCCACACTTAAATTACACATTGTCCTTAATGTGTCCTAAAAATAAGTTTTTAGGTTGATTGAATGTGTAAAAAGGTGTTGAAAAACAAGGTTTGGTGTTACTAGGCACCTGGCCACGGCCTTGTACTGGCTGAGCACGACCCCATGGTCAAAGTGCCAGTAACAGAAACTTACAGAATGTGGCCACGGGGCGTGCCTGGTGGACACGACCCCGTGGTGGGCAGGGTTCAGACAAACAGCAGGTAATGGGGAGTGGACACGTGGGCGTGGTCACTGAGCACGACCCCGTGGTGACAGTCTGCAAACAATGAATACAAGTTTGTGGCTTTTGGTTTGGGTTTCCGAGCTTATGTCGCACTAATACTTAGTGCATCCAAGCTTCCTAGGTACCTGTTTTGCTTAAATACCACTCCACATAATACATAACAAACATTCTAAACTTACCAAAGTTAATCATCCAACATCACATATAAGAATAAAATGCAGAAAGTAAAAGTGTTAAGGAAAGTAAATTGTTCGAACTATGGCATGCAGGCCAGTCAATTGTTTGTGGGATAGAAAACGGTTAACCTGAGAAGCTGCATCCAATGTCACACCACCTTTAATGCCTCCGAATCAGTCCATGTCCTCGTCTTCATTGTCTCCTCCTTGATACACCATGTGCTCCCGGATGTAGGTGATGTCATCTTGCATTTCGGAGATGTTGCGCTCCATTGCTCCGACCTGGGTGTAGGTGTTGCTGGCCATGTTTGTAGGTGTTGCGGGTGCACAATAGGTTTTCTTGCAAAAGATCATGCAAACTTCGAAAGTTAGGAAAACCACCCCCATGAGAGGAGGAGGGACGCGGTTGGCGTTGAAACTGAGGAGGAGGAGGACGGTTTAGGTTGGCGTGAAGAACGAGGGCTTCCTCCGAGTTCCAAACATGCCCGTGAGTAGTTTGGAAGCGGACTGTCCCGTCACCCGTCTCGTGGATGATCCCCATTGAACGACATTGAATGAGATCTACCTTTCCCGACCATGGACCCTTACAGAACGATTTCGGCATGCGTTGAACATAGGTCTTAAAGAGGCGGTAGATCCATCCCCAAAGAAGATAGGTGTCGGGGAGGAAGCCAACTGATTTAGATGCATGTTACGGAGGAGTAGGTGGGGGATATCAAGAGGAACACGGTTGTGGATGCAATACAAGACCGTCAGATCACGCAAGTTAACAACACTGGTGCTATCACGCCTTTGACTGAGAGAGTTGCTAAGGACCCTATAAATGTAGCGGTAGAGGGGGTCCCGCAACTGGGAGCTCTTCGTGACACTTGGATCATATGCACCATCCCCGATTTGAGCCCATGCTGTCTGGCGTATGTTAGTTGAGATTTCACGGAGACCACCCGTGTTCTCTTCTTCACCGGACTCTTCCTCGGTGAACAGACCCACTTGAACTCGAAATTGCGTGATAGAGATTGAAATCACCTCTCCCGCACATCGGAACTGAACTCCTTCTCCGTCGAATGGCTCTGCTTTTGCTTTGAACGCGAAAGAACTGTAGAACTCCATGCTATACTCATGAACCGCATGGAGTCTTGTGCAGAGGGGCACCTTTAGTGGACCCGTGACCAAGGTGTTGAAACGGTCTAGTTGCCCCACAGATTCTAAGGTATCGAGGCACACTTGTCTAGGTATTTCTTCGGGCCTTGTTTTGAGAAAATCATAGCGGGTTTGGTAGTCCCACTCATTTGCTTTAAACCTAGTGAACGTACTTGCCATCTCTGCAAAAAGAAAACACAAAACAATTAGCATGAAACGATAAATTTTCCAAGAAAACTGAAAACAGAAGGCTGGACACGGCCCCGTGGCTACTGGCCACACCCCGTGTTAAGCTGATTTCTTCTGCCCACACCCCCGTGCTCGCTGACCATGACACCGTGGTCAGTGTTCTGTTTCCCAAAAATTGCATTTCTCGACCCGGTTTCTAAAACTTGAAAATTTTTGGCTGAGTAGGTGCGGTTTTCCCTGAAAATGAAACCCCAAGTGCCGTTTTTCCAAAAACAAACCGTTTACCCTTTCAATTTCATTTTTTCGGGTTCAAAAACAAGGGTTTGAGGTTTCTGTTTGAAATCGGGCAAATCCACAAACAATTTCAGTTGATTTACTTCCTATACATGCAACTATACTAATACTAACAGATCTAAGCAAAAATTTGGGGTTTGGTTCGTTTCAAGTTAAAGAACCCTAGATTTTCCCCCAAAGTTTTGATATTGGTCTACATGCAAATGGTTAAACTAACTACAAAAGATGATAGAATCATACCTTGTTGACGTTGGATTGGGAAACGACGTGAAAATCTGCAGAGATTCTCGGAGGAACCAGAGAGTTTTCGGGGGAAACGGGTCATGGTGAAATGAAAATGAGAAGACAAAATGGGTTTTTATCCCCGACAGTAGCCGACCACGGGCCTGTGTCCAGCGGGCACGGCCCCGTGGGCGGGTAAAAACTATAAATTTTTTTTATAGTGCACGTGTGAGTGACCTGTTTCCCGAAACTTGGATTTAGAAATCTTACCGATTTTTGAGGTTTTCCCGACGTCCATTACCTACAAGATATGATGTTGGTGCACAAACCTTTGTTTATTCCTCGACCGCTTGTAGCGAGATCTCTTCCTCATCATCATCAATGAATCCTTGATAAAGCTTAAGCCGTTGTCCGTTGACTTTGAATGGGATTCCATTCCGAGATTTAATTTCAATTACACCGTGTGGAAAAATATGGGTGATCGAAAAAGGTCCCGACCACCTAGACTTTAATTTCCCGAGAAATAATCGAAGTCGTGAATTAAACATTAGAACTTGATCTCCTACCCAAAATTCATTAGGTTTAATTTGTTTATCATGCAAATTTTTCATTCTTTCCTTATAAATTTCGGAGTTAGAGTATGCTTGATTCCTTAACTCATCTAATTCATTTAATTGACAAAATCAATTTTTACCGGCAATTTCTATGTCTAAGTTTACGTTTTTTAACGCCCAGTAGGCTTTGTGTGCTATTTCTACTGGCAAATGACAACTTTTTCCATAGACAAGCTTATATGGGGTGGTACCTATGGTTGTTTTATATGCGGTTCGAAAAGCCGATAAAGCGTTGTCTAATTTATCGGCCAATTCTTTTTTATTTAACCCTATGGTTTTTTCAAGTATTCTTTTTAAACCTCGATTAGTCACTTCGGCTTATCCGTTTGTTTGACGGTGATACGCGGTTGAGATCCGGTGATAGACCCCATATCTTGTTAGGATTTTTTTTCAAGTTGATGGTTACAAAAATGGGTACCCCTATCACTTATTAACGCTTTTGGACTTCCAAAACGAGAAAATAGTCGTTTCATGAACCTTACCACAACTCTTCCATCATTTGTTGGAAGAGCTTTGGCTTCGGCCCATTTTGACAAGTAATCCACTGCCACAAGTATATATTTGTTTCCTTTTGACGGTGGGAAAGGTCCCATAAAGTCTAGTCCCCACACATCAAATATTTCACAAACAAGAATGCCATTTTGTGGCATTTCGTTTTTGGAAGAAATATTACCTAATCGTTGGCATGCATCACATGTCTTGATAAGACTTTGGGCGTCTTTGTAAATGGTTGGTGTCACACCCCAACCGATGGCGGAAACATAGGTGTGAAGCACTGAGCGAAACAGATTGTCCAGGAGAATCCATAAGAACTATTAATTATAATATATTAAAGGTTCATGTCCCATACCACAAACAAATAAAATAAAAACAGTTATTACAGACGTTGTTCTCGAAGACAAATATCCATTCCGACAACTCAGATTTTATTTAGTTTGTTTCTAGACTCTCCTAGCTTGATTCCATAGCAGCTAACAAGCAAAAGCATCCTAAACACCTGTCACATATGTTAAAATAAAAGTCAATACACATAGTGTAAAGGTGAGCATACAAGTTTAATAGTATAGTAGCAAAAGCGAGTTTACGCATACCCAGCATGTAACACATAGTAATGCGAAGCAAGTAGGTTATCAACAATGAAATATGCACAGACGTGACTGCGAGTTGTAGAGTGCGCAACACATATCACCACTGTGACACATGAAGAAATACCCTTAGCAACCCCCGTCCATGACAGCTGCTGAGTCCAAACTATAGTACTATCGTTGCTAAGGTGTCAGGCAACAATCACTGTGTAAACATAACATATAAGCATTCATCGAATAACATGTATAACATGCAGAGCGGTAAGCATATAAAATGTGGTTGCGTTGTGTGATCGATGTGATTTGATATAGGTTACGTATGTAACACCCAAAAATGTGTAAAGCAAAAAAGGATTGAGTATACTTACAGATTGTGTTAAATGAATAACACAGCCTTGGATTGAAGGGAGCGCTGGAAAGTTAGCCTGATTACAGAACGATAGCATAAGCGATGAATAGTGCGTAAAACGGTGCGACGAAGTGATGTGGGACGGATGGTCATCCGACCGGATGACGATGGCAATCCGGACGGATGGTCATCCGGTCAGATGGCCATTTGGTCGGACTGTCATTCATTTGGGATGGATGTGTTTGTGTATGATGTGACTTTGAAGTTTTCGTTGTAGCATTTTCAAAGCTTAGAAGTGTTTCTACAAATTAGGTCATCCGGTCGGATGGTCATCAAGACGGATGGCCGTCCGATCGGATGGCGGTTCGCTGAAACTAACCTTCTTTTCATTCTTGTGATAATTGTTAAGTGTTGAAATGGCATAAGTCATCCGATCGGATTGTCGTTCGACTGGATGGCAATCCGATCGGACAGCAGTCCTTTCAGCAACTTGTTCGTTTTGAAACTTGAAGGATTTGATGAGTTTTTGGAAGTTTTGCATTTGTACCGAGATGGTATGACCACGTGTTAAACAACGGGAATTCCACCAAGTCCAAGTCGTCCGATCGGATGGGAATCACCCCGTCCGATCAGTTAACTGTTCTTGATGGTTGTTCATGTTCAACCCGTGAATCGGTCGTCTACTCCGATAGAAACCCATTCTCAGTCCAACACTTCACTATAGAACGAGTAGAAGGTCTGAATGAGCTCGGATTCCATCGGTTTTTATGTGAAAAGTTGAGAATGATGAAGAAAAGTGGAAATCAGTTGGAAAATGTTTAGAGTATGGCGAAATTAGTGTTTAAACATGTTGAAATCTCTTAGATCTGAGTTGTTCTTGGTGGAATGAGGTCACACTTTGAAGTTCATGAGAACCCATGATGACATAATCCTAGAACACCCCAAATCAGCCAATTTCATGGTGAAAAGTTAAGATTTGATGGTGAAAATGGTGAGAAAGTGCTTGCTGATTGAGAAAGTACAAGATTTGAGTGGAAAACTTACAAGAAACGCGAGTAATCGAGAGAAAATAGGGCTGGAACGTGCTAGTCGGACGAGAGATCTGTCACATCACTGTTCATGATGTGACAGGTGCTTTTTATTGGTAGAGGGGGAGTGAGGCAGTGTGATGTGACGGATCAGAGGGCAGTCCGATCGGATGGGCATCCGGATGGATGACCATTCAATTGAATGGTCATTCGATCGAAGGGCTCCAGGTTGGTTCCGACTTTTCGTTTCGTGCGTTGAGCGTTGCGATGCATTGCGAGTAAGCGATGCGATAGTATTAAACAAGAGTTACACAATTAACCTAACTAACACTCAACATAAAAGTAAACCTTATATTTCGAGTCCGCGATGAGATTGCGTTTCGATAGAGTTGTGTTTGCGTTTTCGATTAATCACCATAAAACAAATATAAACATGCATAAGTATCACATAAATGGCACATACACGTAAAACAATATCTAGAACACATAATTCGAGTTGCGATGCGATAGCCATGAGATAGTGATAAGTCGATTAGCGATAAACTGCGATTATTACATTTACTCCACAAAGTCAAAGAGTACAATCAATAATTAAGCAAGGAATGACAGATCGCACTTAGCAATCTTTTCTTCCTTTGACTTTGGCTTTGACTTTGACTTGTACTTTGACTTCAAAAACGCGGGTTGTTACAACCTCCCCTACTTTAGGGAATTTCTTCACGAAATTAGGGCGCTGGCGTAACAAATAGCTGTGGATACTTCGCCTTCATGTCACTTTCGAGTTCCCAGGTGAACTCTGCGTCGCGTTTGCCTTCCCAGCGAACCTTCACAATGGGAATGCTTGAGCGCCTGAGCTTCTTGGTCCCTCGGTCCATGATCTCGACAGGCTTTTCCACGAAGTGTAATGTTTCGTCCACTTGTAGATCCTCAAGTGGTACTTGTAAATTCTGCTCGGCCAGACACTTTCTGAGGTTCCAAACGTGGAAAGTCGGGTGGACGTTGCTAAGTTCCTCCAGTAGTTCGAAGTCTGTAGGCCACCTTGCCAATCCTTTCTAGGATTTTAAAGGGTCTAACATATCGAGGCGCGAGTTTTCCTTTCTTGCCGAATCTGATCACATCCTTCCAAGGTGAAACCTTTATGAGTATGTGATCGCCAACGTCAAATTCAAGGGGCTTGCGGCGTCTATCGGCGTAACTTTTCTGACGACTCCAAGCTTTCAGCAGATTGTCTCGAATTTGGAGGATTTTGTCAGTCATTTCTTGCAACAGCTCAGGACCGGTAATTTGCGCATCTCCGATCTCGTGCCATACAATAGACGATCGACATTTTCTTCCGTATAATGCCTCAAATGTTGCTATTTGAATGCTAGAATGATAACTATTATTGTACGAGAATTCGACCAAAGGTAAGTGCGCGTCCCAATTACCACCGAAATCTATGACACGCGAGCGAAGCATATCTTCAAGGGTTCGGATCGTTCGTTCAGTCTGACCGTCGGTTTGGGAATGGAAAGCGGTACTTAGATTTAGAGTAGTACCGAGAGCAGATTGAAACGTTTCCCAAAGACGTGAGGTAGACTGACCATCTCGGTCAGAGATGATATCACGAGGCGTCCCGTGTCGACATATGATTTCTTCGGTGTAGATCCGTGCTAATCGTTCTACCTTAAAGTCTTCCCGTATCGGCAGAAAATGAGCAGATTTAGTAAGACGGTCAATGATAACCCAGATGCTATCGTGACCTGATGGCGTGTGGGGAAGATTCGTTATAAAGACCATGGCTATACTCTCCCATTTCCACATCGGGATCTCGGGTTGCACGAGTAAGCCAGAGGGTCTTTGTTGCTCGGCATTGACTGTAATGCCCATAAATTTAAAATCATTATTCTAGAAATAAAAAGAATAATAGACCACTTGAAAACCCTAATTAAGACACCCAAGTAATTCTGCACAACCCCTGAAAATTTCAGAGCAATCAGAATCAGGATCAGGACCCCTAAAACTCAAGGGGGGGGGGGGGGTAAACCTTAGTTGACGATTATCTACTTAAAACATTGTCTAAATATAATTGGACCAAATTTCTGACCAATCAAGGCTTGTCCCGTGAGGAGCAAGCAAAAGAATTTTCGGTGTCCCTTACGGACCGTAAGGGACCAGGCTTACGGTCCGTAAGCAGTGCCAAATTTGTGTATAAATAGCAGGCTTTGGGACTTGCTTCTGTGCACAAAAACGACGCTCAAATTCTCAATTGACGTCGAGTTATACTTCTTCCACTACCCAAACACACACACACACCTCGAAACGCTGCCGCAATCAGGGTAATAACTCGATCGCTATTACGATTCAACATCCGATCGATTATAACTATCCAACGATTGTTTTGAGTGCTGCTCAAATTGAGCTTCTACTTTGATTATCGTCGTGATTTCAACTTGAATATTTGAGTGCTGTTCGAATTCGGACTATGCTCTGTTATTCGTTGTGAATCCGATTGAATTATTAAGTATTGCACTTGATAATAGTTGTGAAGGTTTGATCTCGTGAATTGACGTAAATGCTGTATTAAGTTACTAACCTAGTTTGTGTGCATGTTATTAGGAGAAAAGACTAATCAGTAGTCGAAACTCTGCCCATATAAATCTAAAATATTAGCACAAGGTAGCTTCACTTTGAAGTTATTAAGGTACGGATCCTTACCCCACTCTTTATTGCTTCATATTCAAATTGTTATAAACCACTAAGTTACTATATCTTTTAAAAACTCCTCACGTCTTTGATTATCGATTCATTTGACAGTCCGTTCGATTCCTATCCTAATCATTTGATTTAGCTTTCATGTCATGCGATAGTATTATGTTATACTCATTATCGCATGTTCCAATATATGTTCCGTTTTGTTATGAAAATAAGTTTTATAAGTTATGTGAATAAGACCATTTGTACTCTGATACCCTGAGTATCGCTTCTCGTGGAGTGTCCCACGAGCATGTTGTTGTGGCATCAACATCATGTGCTCCATCCGTGACGGAGAGATCAGTTCACGGCGTCTCTTAAGTACAAGTGTGGTATATAAGGCTATTAGGAGGCGTATGGATCGATCCTAGGATTTAAGTATAAGGAGGTGGATAACGGGTATGCCAATTCGCCATCTCATGTGATAATTATGCAGGAGTAGCTACCTGTGTATTGTCACGTTTTAAGTTTGCTCATGGGTACATCCGTAAGATATGATTATGAAATTATGTTCTTGCATCGTATCATTTTCGCATAAAGTTCCATCCGGATAAGATTTCATATAAAGCATTATTTGTTATTTGAGCCTAAAATTCCGTACTGAGCATTCGGCTCATTCCGTAAACTTTTTGTATATACAGGTCCACAGGTTACTTTGGGAGGGGAAAATAGAGAAGAATAAAGTCTAGGAATAAATCTGAAGATGTTAGTTAATTAAGACAACTGTCTCCGCTTGTATAATAATCTTAATTTTTATGGTCGTGTGGTTGTATCCTTATCAAATAAATAAATGGAATTATGACTTTTGTTTATGTTACCGTTATTGTGACACGTCAGCCCTTCTGGGTTGGGGTGGTACAGCTATGGTATCAGAGCAAAGGCTCTTTCCTGTAGAAAACTTGAAGATAGTATTTAAGACCTGTGAGGAATGGGTAGATATCTATGATAGGATTCAACTTGATCTCTTATTTGGTTTAACTCCTATGTCTATTCTTATAGATGCCTCCTCGTCGTCCGCCACGTAGGAATACTCGTACTAACCATGAACGTAACAACACTTCTTCGAATGAGACTCCAGTTGATCCAAACATAATTAATGCTATCAACCAGGCTGTTGCTGGGTTACTTCCAAACCTTGTTGCCCAAACAGCTGAGGCCGTTATTCAACAAACTCGTCATCCAGAACGCACTAACACTAATCCAACCTCTGGTGGTGAAACTCGTGAGAATACCACTAACAATATTACTTATAGTATAGACATATGGATTAGTAAATTCCAAAAACAAAAGCCGAAATCCTTTAGTCACGCTACTAATCCAGTCGAAGCAAGAAACTGGATAGCTCATGTTGAAAAGATCTTTGGAGTTCTTGGAGTTACGGAGCAATACAAAGTTAGACTGGCTACCTACAAATTGGAAGATGACGCACAAACTTGGTGGGAAGGATATAAGCAAGTCAAAGGAGGGGATGATTTTGATGCTAATCTTTCATGGGTCGACTTTCGTAATATCTTTTACGACAAGTATTTTTCGACCGCTGATAAAGAAGCTTATATCAGGGAGTATGCAGTAATTCGACAGGGGAGTGATGAACCAGCCTCTGAGTTCATTACTCGATTTTCAAGGTTGGCTAGTATTGTAGGAGATGTTGCAGGATCAGCAGAAGTCCAGGCAGAAAAATGCAAGTGGGCAGTTAATGATCGAATTCGGAAGTCGATCATGTACATGAAATTTAAAGATATCACCGAAGTTGCTGATGCAATCAAAACTTTTGAATTCGAAAGGAAAGAATTCCTATCTCGAACTGGGGATAATAAGAAGAGAAATAGGGAAGGCCAATTTAAGCAAGAAATCGGCCAATCATCCACTACGCCACAGCATCAAGATCGTAAAGTGCAAGGAAATCAAAACTCTGGAAATCAAGCACGTCCATGGCAACCTAGACTTCAAAACCCAAGACCTGCTCAAAACCAGATTCAGTTGTATGCAGAACCTATTAGAGCTCAACCACTGAATCAACAAGTAAACCCGAATCAGATTACCTATCCTCTATGTAATACTTGTGGTAAGAGACATCAGGGCGTATGTCACCGAAGTACCGGAGCATGCTTTAGATGTGGCCAAACTGGACACATGATCAAGGAATGTCCTAAGAAAGATACTAAGAAAAATAATCAACCCAATGTTGGAGGAAGAGTTTTCGCACTTTCTGCTACTGACTCTGCTAATGTTCCAGGTACTGTATCGGGAACCCTTCAGATTGGTGAACGTAGTATCTATGTGTTATTCGATACAGGAGCGAACCATTCTTTAGTATCCCACTCGTTTACTAAGTATCTTCCGATAAGACCAACTCTCTTAAATCATACTTTAACCATTTCCACTCCCATGGAAACTTCATCCGTAATCACTTACGTATATAAAGATTGTCCGATCTGTATTGAATCTATTGTGTGTAAGGCAGACCTATTTCCTATACATATGTGTGACTTTGATGTTATTCTAGGAATAGATTGGTTATCTCGACATCACGTAACTATAGATTGTCATTCTCGCCGTGTTATTTTCGGTGATCTTCATCATCCTGATATTATATATCAGGGAACTCAAGCTCATAAATCTCTTAAAATCATCTCTGCGCTTAAGGCTCGAAAATCCATATCAAACGACTGTGCTGGATTCCTAGCATCGATTAAGGATACTTCTGCTAGTATTAAGAGTATCGATAGCCACTCCGTTGTTCGTGAATATCCTGATGTATTTCCGGATGAACTCCCGGGATTACCACCCGACCGTCAATTAGAATTCACCATCGACTTGATCCCTGGTGCCGAACCTATTTCTAAAGCTCCATACCATATGGCCCCGATGGAACTGAAGGAGTTGAAGGAACAATTGCAAGAATTGTTAGATCTAGGATTCATAAGACCCAGTGTTTCACCTTGGGGTGCTCTGGTCTTATTTGTGAAGAAGAAAGACGGTAGTATGCGTTTATGTATTGACTACCGAGAGCTGAACAAGATTACTATTCGTAATCAGTATCCTCTGCCTCGCATTGACGATCTATTTGATCAACTTCAGGGGGCTCAGTTCTTCTCAAAAATCGACCTGAGGTCTGGGTACCATCAGCTAAAGGTCAAGAATGATGATGTTCCCAGGACCGCCTTTCGTACTCGATATGGTCATTACGAATTTTTGGTTATGCCCTTTGGGCTAACTAATGCACCCGCAGTCTTCATGGATTTGATGAATCGCGTATTTCACCAATTCCTAGACAAATTCATTATTGTCTTTATCGATGACATTCTGGTGTATTCTAAGAGTCGCGAAGAACATGAAGCACATCTACATGAAGTACTTGGAACCTTGCGGCATGAGAAGTTGTACGCGAAGTTTTCCAAATGTGACTTTTGGCTTAGCCAAGTGTCATTTCTAGGTCATGTCATATCAGCAGAGGGAATTATGGTAGACCCAACAAAGGTTGAAGCTATTACAAAATGGCCAAGACCCACTTCTGTTACCGAAATACGAAGTTTCTTGGGTCTTGCTGGCTATTACCGAAGATTTGTTGAAAGATTCTCGGTAATTGCTTTACCACTCACAAAATTCCTAAGGAAAGGGGTGAAGTACTCATGGAATGAGGAACAAGAGAAAAGCTTTGAAGAATTAAAGAAACGACTCGTATCCTCTCCGATACTCGCTCTTCCTTCTGGATCAGGAGGTTACCAAGTCTACAGTGATGCCTTAAAGAAAGGATTAGGTTGTGTGCTAATGCAACATGGGAAGGTTATCGCTTATGCCTCCCGTCAGTTGAAGCCTTATGAAGTTAACTATCCTACACATGATTTAGAACTAGCCGCAGTCGTCTTTGCACTTAAGATTTGGCGACACTATCTGTATGGTGAAAGTTGTGACATCTTTACCGACCACAAGAGCCTCAAGTATATATTTACTCAGAAGGAGCTAAATATGAGGCAAAGAAGGTGGTTAGAACTTTTAAAAGATTATGACGCAAATATTCAATACCATCCAGGCAAAGCCAATGTTGTAGCTGACGCATTAAGTCGAAAGAATTCCGGGACTATATCTTGCCTACAAATTCAACCTCATATTAGGAGGGATTTTGAAAGGATGAACATTTGGCTTCAGGTTAGTAAATCTGATGGATATCTAGCTAGAATGCAGATTGAACCCGACCTCATATCCCAGATTAAAGATGCACAAAAGCAAGATGGAGAACTTTGGGCAATTGTGCAAAATCTCGAGGTGGGTAAGCAATCTAAATTTAGTATAGACCATCAGGGGGTGATTTGGTGCGGCAAAAGACTTTGTGTACCCGATGACTCCACCCTTCGTGAGTCATTGTTAGCTGAAGCTCACAGCTCACCATTTTCGATTCACCCAGGATCTACCAAGATGTATAGAGATTTAAGACAGAACTTCTGGTGGAATGGCATGAAGGAAGACGTTGCTCGATACGTAAGTAAATGCCTCACTTGCCAACAAGTGAAAATTGAACACAAACGAGCAAGCGGTCTGTTGCAGCCATTGGATATTCCCATATGGAAGTGGGATGAGATCACAATGGATTTTGTTACTGGTTTACCTAAGACATTCAAGAAGAATGATGTTGTATGGGTTGTTGTCGATAGATTATCAAAGTCAGCAAATTTTCTACCAATTCAGCAAGGATTTTCGGTTAATAAGTTATCCGAAATATTTCTTCAAGAAATTATTCGACTCCATGGCACACCATCTTCCATTGTTTCCGATAGAGACCCATGTTTCACCTCACGATTTTGGAAAGGTTTTCAGGCAGCTTGGGGGACACGACTAAAGTTTAGTACGGCTTTCCATCCACAAACCGATGGGCAGTCAGAACGCACGATTCAGACCTTGGAAGACATGCTCCGAGCATGCGCACTTGAATGGTCTGGAAACTGGGATGAATATCTATGTCTTGTTGAGTTCGTTTACAACAATAGTTGGCAAGCAAGTATTGGCATGGCACCTTTTGAACTTTTGTACGGTCGGAAATGTCGCGCACCATTATGCTGGGATGAAGTCGGAGAAAAGATTATTGAAGGGCCAGAATTAGTTCAGATTACAAATGAAAAAGTCACTATGGCCCGAGAAAAACTGAAAGAAGCTCAGAGTAGACAAAAGAGCTATGCAGATCAAGATAGACGACCCCTCGAATTTAAAATTGGTGATCACGTATTCTTAAAGGTATCACCTTGGCGTGGCGTTCGTAGATTTGGAATTAAAGGGAAACTTAGTCCCCGTTTCATCGGTACGTTTGAAGTCCTTGAAAGAATTGGAGAAGTGTCATATCGACTGGCTTTACCGCCTCAACTCTCTCACGTTCATAATGTTTTTCATGTATCCTCTTTAAGAGGATATAATTATCATCCACTCCATGTCATTAGTTATCCGTTACTTACAATTCACGAAGATTTGTCCTACGAAGAGGAACCAGAAGCCATCTTAGATCGACAAGAAAGGGTTTTGCGTAGGAATGTAATTCCGTTTGTTAAAGTCCTTTGGAAAAATCACTCTGAACACGAAGCAACATGGGAATCAGAAGAATCAATTCATTCTCTATACCCTAATCTATTCTCGCAATAGAATTTTAGTCAAGTAACGGTAAATCTTGCTCTTTGATATATGTTCATTTGTTTCTGTTTACGGTCATGTGAATATATTTTAGCTATGACTAAGCATATCTATGTAGAAAATATCAGTACTAATAGCCACTCTAAGTATCTGAAAACTTTTCGTACCGTAAGATATTTTATTAAGATACGTTATAGAAGGACCATTAGGGCACATATATAAGGTAATTGACAAGTATAGTCATGACTTTAGTTATGAATTTCAGATACACATGTGTGGTTAGGAGATTCTGGTTATATAAGTTAGTAACTCTGCTATGAAATTTCGTTTCTGTTACTTATGCGATAGGTTATATTCTTATTTAAAAAATTTCGAGGACGAAATTTCTTTTAAGGGGGTAATAGTTGTAATGCCCATAAATTTAAAATCATTATTCTAGAAATAAAAAGAATAATAGACCACTAGAAAACCCTAATTAAGACACCCAAGTAATTCTGCACAACCCCTGAAAATTTCAGAGCAATCAGAATCAGGATCAGGACCCCTAAAACTCAGGGGGGGTAAACCTTAGTTGACGATTATCTACTTAAAACGTTGTCTAAATATAATTGGACCAAATTTCCGACCAATCAAGGCTTGTCCCGTGAGGAGCAAGCAAAAGAATTTTCGGTGTCCCTTACGGACCGTAAGGGACCAGGCTTACGGTCCGTAAGCAGTGCCAAATTTGTGTATAAATAGCAGGCTTTGGGACTTGCTTCTATGCACAAAAACGACGCTCAAATTCTCAATTGACGTCGAGTTATATTTCTTCCACTACCCAAACACACACACACACCTCGAAACGCTGCCGCAATCAGGGTAATAACTCGATCGCTATTACGATTCAACGTCCGATCGATTATAACTATCCAACGATTGTCTGAGTGCTGCTCAAATTGAGCTTCTACTTTGATTATTCGTCGTGATTTCAACTTGAATATTTGAGTGCTGTTCGAATTCGGACTATGCTCTGTTATTCGTTGTGAATCCGATTGAATTATTAAGTATTGCACTTGATAATAGTTGTGAAGGTTTGCTCTCGTGAATTGACGTAAATGCTGTATTAAGTTACTAACCTAGTTTGTGTGCATGTTATTAGGTGAAAAGATTAATCAGTAGTCGAAACTCTGCCCATATTGTACTCTGATACCCTGAGTATCGCTTCTCGTGGAGTGTCCCACGAGCATGTTGTTGTGGCATCAACATCATGTGCTCCATCCGTGACGGAGAGATCAGTTCACGGCGTCTCTTAAGTACAAGTGTGGTATATAAGGCTATTA